>NW_016690216.1:4755571-4823902 GCF_001604755.1 Lepidothrix coronata
CAAACCCTCCCGAACCTTCCCTTCCCTTCCCAAACCTTCCCTTCCCAAACCCTCCCGAACCTTCCCTTCCCTTCCCAAACCTTCCCTTCCCAAACCCTTCCCTCTTCCCCATCCTCCGTTTATCTTTTAATGGGAGTGCAGAGGGAAGAGAAGAGAAAAAGGGAGGTGACAACAGTAGGAAGGGGTTGCAGACTCTGTGGGATTGGCAGCAAAGGTTCATTCATATACGTTTGTTCCGCATAAAAAAAAGAGAGTATTCAACCACTTTGAATAGATCATCATAACTGCTTGTCTGGTCGGCTTTCTCCTCAGAGTTTCAAGTCATAGGGGTCGATGTGTAATCTAGCAGTCTTCTCTAGCTGCTCCTATTAAAAAGTGTGGCACTGAATGCCAGCTGCACTGAGCGGGGTGCCTCTACCTGTAATAGTGCCATCAACAATTCTGAAGATGTACTTTGAGTGCATACAGGATGGACAGGCATTCTGTTGCAGCGCTGACATTTCCAGAGCTGGCCACAGCTGATTTTATGCTAAATACAGTAATCTTTTACATCTGTCCTTTAATCAGGAAGATATTAACTCATTGATATGTTCCTAGTTGAGGCAAATTAAGTTTACTTTGATAGTTCTTATTTCCCCCTTCTGAAATAATTAGGAAAAAATCCAGAGTTTAACTCACACAGCAGTACCAAAGAGTATTTAGGGGTAGAGTGTGTTCTGTCATTAGTTTGTTGGAGTTTTTTTTCTTTAATTGTTTCTCAGAATGACTCCACTACTTTATCTTTTTTTTTTTTTTCCTCAGTGAGATGTGCAGAAGAGGAAAACTGGTGTTAGAAAGCACATTCCCTAGCTTGAAAGAAGAGAATTCTCTCTCTATTTTCAAACAGAAAGAAACACAAGAAAGTGGCCAGAATCTGAAGCCCTAGGAAGCCTAGTCTAGGTGTCTGAGGATCTGGAGGCATTCCTTTTAAAGCAATAAATGTTGCTCTTCTTTGTCAGCATAGCTTCCTAGACACATTTGTCACTGCTGCCCCCAATGACCTTCTCATCTACTCACCTGAATAAATCTCAAAAGAATGGAGGAAACTAATTGCTGCTTGAATCAAAAAGTCTCATGTAAATTTGGTCTTTCTGATATATACCACAGATACAGAATACGCTGTGCTCTTCTCTTTTCACATACCTAGCATCTAGACACAATGTGCATTATTTACTTAATCATCCAGTGAAAAGCTGCCAAGGACAGATGTTAAAAAGGGAGAAAAACAATCAGTTTTTCCTTTCCAGGCTCCCATTTCTGTTGGTTTTTTTTTTTCCCTCTCTCTTAAGGCTTAAGACTGTAAGCATCAGACCCATGCTATAAAAGCTCTCAGACTTGGAGGCTGAGAAGAATGTGGAAACTAATAATGACATGGCCTTCAGTGCTTTGTTTGCAGTGAACAGAAACAACAAAAGATTCCTCCAATGATCTAAGCCTACTCGAAACACTGTGCCATTTCTTCCCGTGAGATGTGAAGCAAGGAGTGTATAGAAAGTGTGTTCTCCGTTTTAGACTAAGGTGTTTGAATACTTGGACAATTTTAAAACATGAGAGACTACAGCATCTCATCTAGATCCACATAAATTTAGCTTTACCCTCCATCCCCCACCCCGACACACACACCAGAGGTAAGAACTAATGTCAGTGCTACAGCTAAGAGCAGTAACCAAATACTATCTGCCTTTACCTTTTTCATGTTGATCTGCAAGAACTGGGCAAGGCCAAGGCTCTGGGTTTTTTAAGGAACAATTTTGAGCTTTAAAGGATCAGGAACGGGACTCTTTAGAATATCTTCTGCAGAGGAAAGCTTTCCATATGATTTCAAGACGGCATATGTCGAGAAAATGGTCAGCTCCACTACTAGTTCCCAGTGTGTTGGGAGGAGAGCCAAGCTTTGGAAAAAAAATTTTTGATCCTCTGTTCTGTTTCTGCCAGGGTTCACAGGAACTGGGGGAAGGAGAATATAGGTTGCAGTAGTTTTGAAATTTGCTCAAATGCTTTCTCATGTCTGTCTTCTATGTTTTCTCTTTGCTTTACTGAAGTTCTCCTGTCTGTTCTATGGAATTGTGTGTTTTTGAAGGATAAAGAAGAGAAAGCTTCTTGTTCTTGCCATTAAGACCTTGCATAAATATATTTCATGCTTTCTAGCCACCTTTTATTTTTACTGGATAGCTCTCTCACACTTTTGTTCTACTCCCTTTGTCTGCTTAAGTGTTCTGCGTCTTTTTTATTTTCCCGTTTCCTTCATTCATTTGATTCTATTATGTTTTGCTGCTTTATTAAATGGGCTCTGCCTCTATCGTTTCCCAAATTAGGGTCTGAACCAATAAACAAATGTTTGTGCAATGCTGAGTGGTCAAAAGGATAAATCTGAATGTAGGACTAGACACTTCAGAAGAATCCTCCTTAGACACAAGGCTTAAATGGTAGGTGCAGCAAAATAAATAAAGACAGAGAAAAAATTAAGAAGAGCAACAGTTTAAAAAGTGGTCTGCTTTTTTTATCACTTGGAAAACTACAGAAAAATCTCCCTTTTCATGTTTTTATTTTGCAGTGTCATTAATTATTTGATCTTCCTTTTTGACAAAAGGTATCACATAGTAAAAAACATATTTTTTAAAATATTACTGCTACCACAATATTACCACACAAATAATATGGGAATAACTTTACTTTTTGCATCTTAAATAACAGAGTTTTGATTAAATGTATTATGCAGCTCCTTTCAGATCACGTCCCTCTAAGAGAGGGATCCAATAGCTATATGGATTATTATTAGCCCTCAGGTAGTAAGGGAACTTTGATGCTGTTCCAGACTTAACCACAACAATAATTTTTATTTCTTAGTTCATTTTTAAAAAATTAAAAAAAAAGGTTTTGTGAAATAATCATTTAACGATTTGCTTTTACAGAAAGGAAAATATTTTTCCAAGAAATATCTTGTTTGAAGGTAGTATTGGACTCAAGGGGACATCCCAGACCAAACCATGAATGTAAAATTTTAGTCTGATTCTGTGCCCACTCTGAAGTTGACCTGAGGCCTTCCTGAGAAATCTAACCACCACATATATCTAAGTTATAAATGAAGCAATGCCACTCTGAGTGTTATTAATAATACAAGCTTAGTAAAAACTGTGAGGATGTTTTTTCCTTTTTTCCTACAATCAACAGGGTCATGGTAACAGTATTGTTTCTTTTTGCCTGGAGCAACTTACATAATATATTCTTCTAATATTTCTTGAAAGGTGTGATAAAGCAAACTTTATCTTATCGCAGGCAAGTATAACTTTTTTGTTAAACACAGAAATTTAAAAATCTTCATTCCTTGTGCTGCAGGTTAGGAATGTTAGGTACCCTTTATATAGTCTGGATTGAGGCAGGCCCTTGAGAAAAATATTTATTTTATTTATTTATGCATTCTTCAAAATAAATCTGAGTTTCTTCGCTGACCAACAGTGGACACCAAGGCCCTTTGTGCTTCCCCTTCTTCTGAGAGTTAGAATGGACTATTTTGTGTTGAAATGTCTTATTTGAGTTCCAGTTACTTCCTCAGTTATTTCTCAGTTATTCCCTGAGAAATGCAGAAAGATTGTTACAAGGCTCTATACGTTTAAATGTTATTTCACACTACTGCATGGGTTCATTTTTTTTGTAGAGTTAGACTATAAGTTTATCCAGAAGCCTAAGTTAATGAAAAAAGTCCTCTCATTAAACATTGTGTGTTGGTGGGAGCACATGGCTGCTGTCCTTACAAGGCTACACTGCCTGCCTATTGATTTTTCCTGTCAAATTTAAGGTATGTTTTTGGCCTATAAAAAACAAACTGGCATGAGACTTTCACAATAGCTGCAGGCATTTGAGGGACTTGGACGGATATCTTGTAAATCTGAGAGGGAAGACTGGCTGTAGAGTTTCCCTGAAGGTGCCTTCAGCTGTGAACTTATTAAAAACATCTTTGTAGACCTTCAGGGTACTCTGTAAGGCATTTCTATTTTTTTATGCTTTTGGAAGGGAGGGAGGAGCTTGAAAGGACGGACATTATTTTAGATAAGCAGTCTTCGACAGAATATTTGTGCAAAAAATTTTGGGCAAGTTCTTTATAAATATGTATCTAAACCAAAATTAAGTGGCCTATAGAGATATCTGATTACTTAAAAACATGTTTTAGGGTAACTGTATGCTGTTTGCCTTGATAGTATGCTGGTGTGGGCTGAGGGACGAAAACAGAGAGAAGGAAAATCTTCCCAGTTTCTCATGACTGATAAAACTTAACTGCTCTGGGTTGTGGAAGTGTAAAGTGGGTTTGGCAGAGCATGGATTTGCTGACTTCTCTAGAGTGCTGTGTACTGACCCATTTAATACCAAGTATAGGATGGTCTTTCTGAGGCTTCTACTCTATCAAAAAGAGAAGGCAAAGTGTATGTCTTGACATTGCTACTTGTTTAAGAATTGTAAAGAGATATATCAGGGAAGGAAACAGAAGAAGCAAAACGACTTCATCTGTTCGTTTTTTTCTTTAGCAGAAAGGCAAATTTCCAAGAAAGAGTATCATAAAGTCAGTGCTCATTTTGCAGACAGATTGTTTAAGGCAATGGGGGGAAGGAATGTGCATGTGGTTATGTATAGGTAGATGGATGGTACTGTGAACAAATGGGAGAAGTATAGATATCAAATATAAAAGAGAAATAGTTGATATACTAGAAGCAAAAAAAGGCAAGAAGAAGAGGAGGGAAAGGAGTAATCAATATATCAAAGGAAGGTTTCTGTGATAGGATATATGTGCAAAAAGAATGAGAAGCTGAGAATAAAGTGAATATAAAACCATTGTCATCTAATGAGTTAGATTATTAAGTTAATTTAATGTTGTTAGAGAAGTGCTGCTATTAAATACATTGCATAATAGCACAGTAGATGGCTCAAATTGTTTCTTTCTTATATTTGGCGGGTATGTTTGAGTATTTTTGGGTCCAGTGGTATTGGCCATTGTGGTCAGACTGACTTTTCACAAAGATTGCTATGTGTATTCCCTGGACTAGCTGGTATCAGGTAAACCAAAATAATAACTGTTATTCATTTTGCACAGGCCAAGACCTTTCTGGGGGATATGCAAATTATTAGGAATTATTTGGCCTTCTCTATTTTCACCAATAGGTGGCAATATTAATTTTTCCATTGGCCTCCATAACGATCTGTTATTTTAAATTTTAAATAATAATCTCTGAGTTCATTATAATATTTTCTTTTGTTTGTCCTACTGCAATTGTATTAAGTTACAAGAAGTGAAAATATATTCATAAATTTCCAGATTATTTAATTTTGTTTTAAAGAATTTAAAATAAAAGGGCAAAGGACATGAGAACTGCTACTAGATCACCAGAAGCCTATCCATGATGCTTTTGTATTCCAGCACCTTCTTTCTGATTTCCAGTCCAATTCATATTTGCTCTCTTTATGGTAGTGTTTGCTTTAATATTGTATGATTTTCCTTTTTCTGTTTTCCAACTAATTATCTTTTTCAGATCCTTACTTGGAAATTGGAGATTGTACGCGTAACATGAAAGATCTCAATTCCTGCTTTACAGTTTTTCAATGCTGTTCTTGTTTATATGTGCTCTGTATTCATAATCATCTTATTTGTTGTTCAGTATGAATTTTTCTTAGCATATTACCATCTTAAGGATCAGAGTTTTCCCGAGGCCATTGTCAATACTTGGTAGTGTTTTCCCTTGAGTTTTAGTCAATTGCCAACACTTGACTTTCTAGAGCAATGTTGATAAGGATATAAGACATGACAGAGGTACTGTAGGTGCATCTTCATTTTCAAACTGAATTTATTTTTGTCCTGTGTTTTATTTCTCTCAACACCCCTTAAATTTCTTCCACTCACTCAGAAGTTAGAGATCGGTATTTTTACATTGAAAAAGCCAACAATCTTGTCATTCTTTTTAGCCAAAACTAACACAGAATTAATTGGAAGTTTTATCTGAGTAAAGACTAAAGAATTTGGCTCACAACAAAGACAGTACATGAAAACGTATTTTCTTTAAAAGAAGAGGACTCCATCTGAAACAATACAATAGCATTTTTCATTAAAATGAACTACTTGAAAGTGATGTATTGTAGTGGTTTTTGTAGCATTGTCTTATCCTTGGACTGATGTATGGTAGCAGTTAAAATGATTGTCAAAACAGGAAATGTACAGAACCAGAAAGTATCAAGACAAAATATGCACGGAGTTTTTATGATTGCTTGACTTGGCTTTGTTTATGAGCTCTTTTTCATTAGTTTTCTTTGTGTCTCTTGAAATTCTCTACAGCACTTCTCATGGATTTTGTAGCAGGTCACATTGAAAGTATTATGGAAACCTCAGTAATATCAGCACTTTCTTTCACTTCCAGCCTGAAAGTCATGCCAGGTTCATCAAATCTCAGGTCACTTGAAATCCTTGGGAAATCTACTGTATACAGTGGATGAACCACAGAAAAGGCAGTGGGTAGCACCCTATTTATGCTGAAACTAGTCAAGCTCATTAGAACTAACACAATTAAAAAAAAATTAAAAATAAAAACAAACAAACAAACAAACAACCCCCCCTGCAAAACATAAGGACTTCTGTCAGCAAAAATGACAGCTTTTATAAGTACAGATGGCACACAGAGATTCAGCTGCTGCTTAGTTCAAATATTTCTCTATCTGAGATGTTCCTGCTTCTCAGCCTAGCTGAAAGTTTGTAGCTCCTTTTCTCCTGTCCCTAAGAATCAACCTTGAAACTCATTTTTTCACTGCAGGATCATTTATATCAGGTGTAAGCGGAGCTGATGTGTAGCACTCCCAGTACAGTTTCTCTGAGATACAAGGTACTGCTGTGAGTTAGCCATGGCTGAATAGTAGCTTTTTAATGGTCACTGTTGCAGCTGAATCAACAAGCAATAAGCTAGCAAAATTAAAGGTATTTAATCTTTGATCCTATGGTTTTGCCACCCATGATGCTAGTAAAAAAACAGACACATGAAACCTAATGTCAAAGCCTCTAGCTGTAACTTTTTAATTAGTACTTCAGTTACGGCTTAATTAGTGTTTGACCACAATGTATACAGTGTTTCTGATATTAGCTGAAAGGTTCTCACTGGTCTTTTAACTTCAATTTTTAAGCCAGAGCTTCTCTCAGAAGGCAGTGAGGTGCCTTAAATTCAAGCTTATGACTTATTTTATGGTATAGCCAGTCCAAATCAGTACTAAAGGCTGGATAGAAGGAGTACTGTAAAGGAATTGACTTGTAGTGAAAAGGTACTGTACCTCATTTGGGACAGATTAAAGAGAAAAGTGTTCCAAATCCACCACATCTCTATGTAGTGAAGTCACAAATTAAAATAGGATCAAGAATGACCTGTGAAGAACATCTTATGAATTTCCTAAATAATTGAAATATAAAGACATCTTGGCATCTGAAGAAAGATCTAGGCCATTCTTCTGTCTCCAACAGAGAGAGAGGTGTTTAGGAATATGAGGCACAGTGTGTATGTGCAGTCAGATTTGCCTTGGAAGTTCTTCTTGACTAGGAGAGCTTCCCTGACCAAAAAAAGCACCCATTAAGTGGATCAATCCCAACAGATCAAAATATCCACAGCTGTGTGAATGCCCTATATGTGAAACATTGCTTGATGTTCTCAAATAGATTTATTTTTTTACTGTCAACCACTGGATGCCAAGCTTAGGATTTGATGTTCAGCAATGTACTTGTCTTTTACTTCTTAATATATGGACATCAGTATTAACTTCCCAGAATCAGAATGTGACTTTCCTGCAATCAAGACTTTGCCAAAACTGAGAGAAACTGAACTTAGGATCTTGGATTTTCCATAGTCGTCTTATTGACCTTACTTTAGGGCTGATTTCCATCTTCCTGGGACACTCACAGGAGGGGCTGATGCATGCTTACGTCTCATTCCAGGTCTCCCAGTTTAAAAACCTTCTGAGCATCTATTCAGATGATCTGATTGAATCATCTCCAAAATTATATCGTCTGTCTTTAACCCCTTGCCACCCTTACCAGGTTGGGAGTATTTCAGGGACTGCCCAGGACACCAGGACAGCCCCCCATCCACAGAAGTGGGGACGCTGGCCTTCTCCTTTGCTCTAGTTTTACCTCTGTGGCACGATGGAACCTCTGTTGGTGCCAGGGAATCGTAGAGGCAAAAGGAGAGGGAAAAGGGGGCTGGCTTTGTCTATACTAAAAGTCATCTCTTCAGTTCCATTAAAAGAAAATTAAATAACAGGAATAATGAAAAACTTTTAAAATAATTTCTAATACCTTAAGCTCTGTGTCAGCTACATTCCTAGACTTTTTGAAAAAAACTTATGTCAGGCTTTTATGAAATCAGTGATCTCTGAATTTGGCCGTTAGTGCTTTATACAATAAACTTTTCCTAAAAATGACGAATTGCCAGCAGATGTTTTCTATTACCATAGTGTAGCTTTGTTATTATTCACTAGAATTGGTTTGATTTTTGCCATTTTCAACAACTTTTTTAGTGTGTTTATAAAGCTAATAAAATATTTATTGGGGAGAAAATGTTACTATGCCACATATCTACTGAAAAATTAGTCAGAAAAATAGGGTACCCTTCTTTAAAAATCATGACAAATATCATTTTTATATAAATAAAGCAGTTTCAAACCCACAGCTTCTTGAAATAACAACTTCTAGCATAATTAAATGTTAAAACAGAATGGAAATCTGGCATTGAAAGAAAGAGGGTAATGTTTCATCTGCAAAGAATGCTGCTTTGAAACTTTGGATTCAGCTGCACATTTAAGCTTGATGCAGATAAAGAAGTTATAAAAGGTAAAATATAAGAGACTGAACATTAGGTTAACTCCTCAGCTTCACTAATTTTTAAACTTTTCAGCTTCTACACATAGAAATGGTAACATTTAGCCACCTTTTTTTTTTTCCTGATGGTAGACCGACTGGAAGCTGAAATAATCTGTGAAACTTAGAAAAACCTTAACAGGAAAGATGAAATTCTCAAAGTGACCCAGAGAACAAGCAATTTCCAGGTTATTGTTTCAAAGGCATTTGATGCCATTGTTAGGAAGATTTCTTCATTGCCAATATACATTTTCCAGATCTTATTAGCATCTCATTACCTATATTTAAACTACAGAATCAGTCATTATACTAACGGTGTTATACTCCTTCATCATTGGTGTTTAGTCCCCTCAAATATTTGTAGACTGTTATTTTTCCCTTTTAGTCATCATGACAGCCGGGCAAATACCTCAGAAAATTTTAGCAAATATTTGTGAAATTCTGAAACTGAGATCCATATCCTACTTTTTTAAACCACAGTGAACTTCTTCATTTAGGAGAAAAGAGCTGCTTTTTCAATAACACTTTCTTCCATATATGTTAAAGTTATCTGTATTTTCTGCAATCCTGTGTGTAACATTAACACCTCACTGTGCTTGCTTTTTTCCTTAGAGACTCTTGTGAATAATATTTATTTCCTCCCTTTTCTTTTTTTTTTTTAACCTCAGAATTCTGAGAATCTCTCAATGCATACAAAGCCTCCTCTTCCTCCAACTCCTTGAATCAATTGGCAAGGCCGTTGACCTCCATGTGGAGACATATTTAGCCCTTGAAATTACTAGTCAGTGCATACCTAAAAGCAACATATGTAGTTGCAGCATTTCTGCTCTGAGCTGTGCATTTCTGTATGCAGGCATGATTCTTTCCTATAAAACAAGTCATGAAGCCCCAGCACTGAGTGTGATTATCCAAAACCTGCTAAGCAGTTTATATTTCTACACCTATCAGTGATATGACGTGATATGATTAAATTAACCATAAAATAGCACCTGATTCTGAAATTTACTGTTCAGAATGGAAAGCTAAACTGTATAAAGAGGTTCTAGTATTTGTTTGTTTGTTTGTTTGTTTGTTTAATATTTGATTTGCATACCGATGTGGGGTGAATACTAAGCCCCAGGTAAGATGGCTTAATGCAATTCAAAAACTAGTGAGAAGGCTCTGCATGCCAAGAAATGATCTGTATTTTATATTAAGAAAAATAAATAAAAAACCTGTATTTTTATGTGTGTGTGTGTGTGATTGCACATAAAGGGAAGGTAGTGCAGCAAACCTCCAGCTCTACTGTATTGTGTTTAGTTTATTTTCTTTGTAAAGCCTCAACAACCCCATCATTTTTTGTATTTTCTTGATTCTAGAACACCAACTATTTCCACCCTAAAGCAAAATCTAGCTATAGTCCAGCAGTTTCAGCTCTGAAATGTATTGTATCATGCTCAACAGTGAGGATCACATCAAGTGCCACTCTCCACAGTGAAGAGAGCAGTAAAACAGAGAAGTCCTGGGGATTATCTTTTTCTCCCAAAAATATTGAATTTCTATCTGTGGCCCACAGCCCTTGCTTTCAAATCCTACTGATGCCTCTGGCAGGAAGATCTGGTAGCAGGAATACAGTCTAAGCAGAGGTTTAACACAAAACTTGTTCCTCTTTGGCAGGCCGCCATCTTTTCTACAGGATGAGAAGATTTAATGGTTCCTAAACTCTTCTTCTTGTAAGTTGAAGATTGTCTGGCTCAGTCAAAATGATACCTGAATACTGAAAGATTTTCTGTTCTAATTTTTGCATTTTTTTTTTTTTACCATAAGTAGATCAATGTCCTGGAAAATATTTGCATTCTTTAAAATCCTAATAACACTGTATTGCCTGTCAGGGCATTGTATCCTCATTGTTTTGCTATAAATGATGGAACAACAGTAGCGGGATATAGATTTCTAGCTTTCACAACCTGGCACTTGATATTATGCTAATTGCTTTAGATGAAGTATTTACGTGTAATGTTTAGATTACACCTTTGTGGAATATTTTTGATAGTAAAATGTGCCTGTTTCTCTAACAGCTTAGACACACACTCTCATTTTACTATTTAAACCCACTCTCTATTCCCTCAGGAATACTCTACAACCCAAGTAATTGTTGAAACTTTTTACCCAGACACTAGTAATATGTGCAATGACTTTAAGATATTTGCCCAAGTTACCTCAGCTTCTGCTGGCAACCAGGAGCAGGAGTACACATCCCCAGTTGATTTCTAGCAGCTAGAACAGCAGTTTGAACCTTTTCAGCTTTGGTCATTACTAAGAACAGCTCTATGAGAATGCTGTACAGGACCAGATGTGAAACTACCATAAAATCATAGAATTGTTAAGGTTGGAAAAGATCTCAAGATCACTGAGTTAACTGTTAACCCAGCACTGCTGTGTTTACCACTAAACCATATCCCCAAATTTCATGTCCACACATTTTTGCACACTTCCAGGGATGGTGATTCCACTGCTTCCTTGAGTATTTTGTTCTGATGCCTGACTACCCCTTCAGTGAAGAAATTTTTCCAAATATCTAATCTAAACCCCTGCTTGTGCAACTTGAGGCCATTTCCTCTCATCCTATCTCTCAATACCTGGCAGAAGAGACCAACCTCCACCTCACTACAACAACCCTTCACTGTCTCAAGAAATTTAGAAATATGAATATGCTTCTCAGTTTATTTTATTGTGTTTTCATCAGGAATGCTGCTGTTGAACCAGGAAGTTTGGGCCTCTTCACATCTGCTGGTAGAAAAGTCAAACTCTACTCCACTGTGTTTGTATACACATGGCATCAGTATTTTCAACTTCTTTTAAAATAGTTTCTTGGATAATATATCAGTTTTTATTAAGGCAGTTATTAGCCAAAATAAATACAGAAGGGCATAATAAAATTTCTTTATTACCAGAGGTGAACTTTCCTTTTTAGACAAATTCTACTTTATGATATTTTATGATATTTTATTTTATGTTACCTAGTGCTTCAATTTTTTTCATTTGACATTCCATTTGGTTTTTAATTTAAATAGCTTCATAAGACTGATGCTGTATCAAAATGCACACCTCTGTTGAAGCTCTCTGAGTGCAAAAAGGGTCTAAAGCTGATACTTTCAGGCCAAAGGTCTTCCTGATCTAGGGTCAATTCCAGTAAGTGACATCTTCAGAGCAAAGGCACACAGAACAGAAAGTTCCTTGAGAGTATAATACCCACATGTCCACATCTTATGCAAAAGTCTCTCTCATTAGTGTGTCACAAAACAGTGGCATGGTTGATAGTAGTGGGTCCTCTGAAATTATCTAAGTATTTTTGTCAATTCTATTTTGAAAGTCTGAGTCTGTTTACACGCTCTTTCAGGTTGTCCAGTCTGGAATTAGTCCTCTACAAAGTCAAAACCCTGCCACAAGTCTGCATAGCTTTTACCTTAGTTTACCCCTTTCATGTGTAGGGGTGTGTGTACCTAGGGGGAAGAAGCCAGCTTTCACAAATCACCAACACATGCTTAGCTCTTCAGCAGATGTGCACCAAGTTGCTGACCCTGCCAAATACTCCAGGTAAATACTATGCCTTTAAGTGCTGGGTTAACGGGTGGGTGCTCAGAGTGACAGGGGAAAAGCATCTTTTTGGGACTGCCTGAACATTCTTTACGGTTTGAGGTTTGATTTTTATTTTTCAGTTGGAGGAATATTTGGTGGAAAAAGTGTTTCAATTATACAGACCATGGGAATTTGAATACTAACATCTAGAATCGGTCACCTTTTTTCATGTTAAGCAAGGTCTTGCTTTGAAAATAGCCCCCCAGAAATTATAGGATAAATTTCTAATCAAAGGGAGCAAGACTTCAGAAATCTAGTGGGAATGATAGAAAATGAAATAGCCTGATCAAATTTATGAGTGTACATGATAAGTCTTCATGCTCTCTCTCTGGATTTGAGATCTGATCTGAGTCTCATAGCACCAGAACTTGTTCCTGTTTTGTTTTATTTTGAACGTATTTTATGCGCTCTGTCTTTCGTCAATGTGAATTGAACTTTCTCTCTAGCTCTTTCAGTCATACTGTATTTTTACAGGAGACTTTCTTTCTCCGCAGTCAGTTGTCACTATATAGATTGTTGTAATTTGGTGTTATTTTTATTTGTATTAATGATCACATTGTTCCAGACTGTGTAGCTGCATTCCTAAGCTTGATGAAGAGAGTAAAAAAAAAAAAAAAAATCTGTGTAGTATTGATGCTATTTCTGGTTTTGTTTAAAAGTTAAAGGGATTTACATGGAAAAGGGAAGGAAGGGTATGTCATAACTTCTGTGCTAAGTAAAAGGTTTTGTTTGTACAAATCACATACTGCATTCATCATGTTCAAGACAAATGATAAACATTACATTTCACCATTCTCATAAAAATTAGGAATCTGCATCAATAGCACTAATTCTACATTGGACTGGTTCCTATTCTTTTTCCGTCCTCCTTTCCTAGCACCGTTCTGTGGCAGGACTAATGGCATTATTAGTTGCCATTGCTGCTTTCCCACCTAGGATTACTGTCTAACTTGAGCAGCTTGCTCTGTTAAAAGCTTGGCCTTTCAGTCCTGAGGTCTATTGTTTTTATTCCTTTTCTGCTTTTTCTGTTTTCATTTCCTGATGATGTTGTCATCATCAGTGGAGTTATGATGAAGAAGTTTGGTACTATTTATAGGTTCTGGGCTTTTAGCCAGCTATTTTCATGCCTTCAGTGCTATTTAAATCTATTGTTCATTTTTGATTGCACTACAGCTTCCTCTCAGTTTCCACCTAGAGCTGTGAGGTTTCTGAATCTAGCAACAACAAAATGATGGGTTTACTCTCTATTTAAAAAAGCCATAAAATGGAAAGAGTGAAAGATTTACTTCCTCTGTTTTTGTTGTGGTCTACATGCTATCACTTGATATTAGTTTTTAAAGTGGAGCTTGTGTTTCAACTAAAGATAGGATATGGCATTTTAGAAGTTCGATTCAAAGGGGGTTCATTTAGAAGATCGTTCCTCTTTTATTTGATAAACAGCTATGAACATTTGTAATAACAATACACTGCTTAAAAAATCTTGACAAATAGGGATAAATATTCAGCATTCTACACGCACAAGTGCTCCTGAGATTGTTGTATTGTCAATACAAAAAGATGCCTATTTTTTGTGCACTATACTGAAATACATCCCATTAGATTAAGAGTATGGCTCCTGCTCTCGTTCCCACAGGATCTCAGAGTTCTCCTTTTGTGTCTCCTCACTATTTATCTGATTATGGCTCTCTTAAATAGAGAAAAATAGAACGTTTCACAGTATCTTCTCCTTAAATTAAGTCCTTCAGAATACAATGAGGATATCTTGCAAGGCTACTGCTGATATAATAAAGCTGTTAAGTTACCTTGAACTGGTGCACCAACACTCTAAATCTAATAAGTCAGATACAGAAAAAAGTTGAATGTTATGGTTGTGACTTAAAATGATAATAAAAAATAGAATTGTAATTTAGAGTGATGTACTCCCTTTAAGCTAGTCTGTTGGGAAAGCGTGTTACGTTCTTGGGCACAGAAGTATGAGTAGAGACAAAATCATATTGTATTGCTGGCAGGTTCCTTCCACAGCCTTCTGAAGCTTAGCTTTTGTTTTTGCATGTGTAATTTGTGTTTCTGGCTTTGAAACTACATGTGAAAGATAATCTCAGGCCTTGCATCACAAACTCCCTGATTTGCAAGTTCACTTAGGTAGCTACAGAGGTAAATACTGAAATGCTTAAGACAAGCTGAAGTTTTGTCAGCCCTCTGTTACACTGTTGTTTATTTACCAGAACAAAGTGAAATTACCTTTTTAGAATATGACTTCTTTGTCACAAATTTAATGCCATTCCAAAGTGCTAAGCAGAATTCCTTATTGCTCTAGGAGAAGATCTTTGGTAAAAAAATTATGCAGCTTGTTGATTTTGTTAAGTGTTAATACAATAACTTGCGTAAACTACTACAGTATCCGCATTTTGAATTATTTGCCTAATTTCTAAAGGATGGGCAAAGTTATTCTGATGTTAGTAAAAAGGAATTATGTCTTTCTGCAACTGTTGTCCCTTCATTACCTCTGAACTAAAGCACAGTCCACACTTAGAAAATCTGATTCCTGTTTCCTTAGAAAGTATTTGGAATGAAGGCTACTCCAAGTGTAAGGTCTTTTGTAAGTTAGGAAACAGCAGGAAAATTTTGCCTCATCATCTCTGAGGAAGCTGATCTGGAATGGAGAGTAGGCATTTGCAAATGACATAAAAAGAAAGGAAGATTATACAAGAAGAAAAGAAAGTTTTCTTTTCAAGAGAATTCTCCAAAGATTCATGTTGGTGGCTAAAGAAGGATTAAGTACTAGATGTCAGGGATGTTGAGATTACCTTGACATGAGTTCTAGGTTTTGCTCTCCTAGAAATTCACTGTCTGAGATTTTCGAGTACAGGTCTTGGGCACACAGATTAGTGTAAAAGTGAAAAATAGATATTGATACAATGAAAACAAGGAAAAATATATGGGGTACACTCTATAAGCAAGGAAATACATCTGAATTTTATAGAAACTAGGAGGTGTGGTCTCCAGAGAGTCGAGATTTTATTTATGCCTCTGATAAATCTGCAGCGCTCAGCCTCTTGCTGGCACTAAAGAACGGGTTGCTTCTCAGAAGGGGAATCTGAATCCCTCACTGTTGATATCTTGTTTCTCTAAAAGGCAGAAGGCAAACAAAGCACAGACATGTGAGACAAGTTTGACAAAACTGTCATAAACCACCTGGAAACTTGGGTTTTAGCTAATAAAATTGTCCTGGGCAACCAGCAAATGATTATTGCATACCTTCAGAAAACTGCAATCTTCTCAATACCTAAGTACGTTTGGAAATTACAGATGATGTGTCTGGGAACTACATCCCTTTATGATTCTGGTTTATTAGGTAGACTTCTACATGAAACAAAAGAATCACAGCTTTTGTCATTCAAAAGCATTTGATGGAGTGCAAGACCACACTTTTAAATTAAGCAATAGTCAAGTTTCTTTTACAAGAAGTGGGTGACATAGGTTCTAGGTCCTCTTCAGCTTGAGAAGACATAAACCATCATCTCTTACCTTCTCAAAGTGACACCATAATAACAAAATAACCTAGAATAGGACTGGTTTTCTGTCATTGATTTGAAAAGGAATCACTTGCAAATAAAAGACAAAAATGATGGTGGAGTTCCTGGGCCCTAGAAGGGCAAGTCCCAAAGGAAGTGCTGTGGCTACAGTGGTTAACAGGACACCATTCTTTGAAAGACCTCATACTTCCTAGAACTGTTTATGTGTTTTCCATTAAACAGCTGTCAGAAACAATATATTGTTGCCACCTTCACAATTCCCCCCACCTGTTTAAAAAAAAAATAGCCAACTGTCCATTCCTGAAGGGAAAATGTGGACACTGATGCCTTGTAGAAAGCTTTGGGTTAGTCTCTGCTGTGGGTTGATCCTGGCTGGACACCACATGCCCACCTAAGCCACTGCATCATTCCCCTTCTCAACTGAATGGGGGAGAGAAAATACAATGAAAAGTTTGTGCATCAAGATGAGGACAGGGAGAGATTACACACTGGTTACTGCCAGGAGCAAAGCAGATAGGAACTGGGGACATCAGTTTAATTTATTACCAATCAAATTAGACTAGAAAAATGAGAAATAAAACCAAATCTTAAAAACACTTTCCCTCCAGGCCTCCCTTCTTTCAGGGTTTAAATTTATCCTCAGTTCTGTATTTCTTTTCCCCAGTGACACAGTGGGATGGCAAAAGAGGATTGTGCTCAGTTCATCATGCTTTGTCTCTGCTGCTCCTTCCTCCTCAAAAGAGGCCTTCTCACACTTTTGCTCTGCTCCAGCATGGGTGTCTTTTTTCCACGGGGTGCATCCTTCAGGAACAGTCTGTTCCAGCATGGATCTCTCATGGGTTCACAAATCCTGCCAGCAAACCTACCTCAACATGGGTTCCTCTCTCCATGGGACCACAACGTGGGCTTCCCAGTGGGACAAAGTCTCCTTTGGGCATCCACCTACTCCGGTGTTGAGTCCTCCAGGGGCTGCAGGTGGATTTGTACTACACTGTGGATCTCCATGAGTTGCAGGGGGACATACTGCCTCCCCATATTCTTCACCATGGGCTACAGGGAAATCTCTGCTCTGGTACCTGGAGCACCTCCTCCCCTCTTTCTTCACTGACCTGGGGGTCTTCAGAGCTGTTTCTCTCAGACATTCTGACTCCTCTCTCCAGCTGCAGTTGCTGTTGCACAGAGTTTTTTTCTTCTCTTCTTAAATATTTTATCCCAGAGATGCTACCACCATCACTGATGGGCTCAGCCTTGGGCAGTGGTGGGTCCACCTTGAATCTGGCTGGCATTGGCTCCGTCCGGCACAGGGAAATTTCTTGCAGCTTCTCACAAAAGCCACCCCTGAAGCTTCCCCTGCTACCAAAACTTTGCCATGGAAACACAATACAGGCATATAGCCAGAAGGGGTAAAACTATGGGTGAATTAGGGTTTCAGATTCAGCTCTCCCTAATGTTTTCAATCATTTATCATGGGCCTGATTTGGTTGTTTTAAATCCCAATATTAGTTCAGTGCATAGTTCTCTCTGGAGGCTACAGAGAGATTTTCAAGTGGGTAGAACTGGGGGACCAGATACCTAGATACTTCTAAAGCCAGCAGTATTTACATAAAGGATATCTTCACAAATCAAAGGATGAACCTAGTATTGTGTCTGTGAGTACACAGTTTATAGCTTAGTGTTTCAGTCAGGCAATATTTGATACAAAATTATTCAAGTTTCATAAAACCTACCCAAAGACAGTTCTGTATTTTAGCTGACAATCAAAGAAGGAGAAAGGCAAAAGGCAGATCTGAAGTCTGGGGCTTAACTGATGAGTCTGAACTGATAATGGTGTTTACAAAGGAAAGGACTACCTTTTAATATTTAGAGTGTGTATTTGAGTAGACTAGTGGATTCTCTTTCAGACTTGACCACAAACTAACTTTGATTTTCCTCAGGTTTCTTTGAGTTTATGTGCTGTGCAAAAGAAAATCTTAAAAGAGCCGTAGCCCTAAATAAATTTTATACAGAGATCCACTTTTTATCCCTTAACACTTGTGCTTTGGAAAAAAATGACTATAAGACTCTCTATTACTTTCATGCTATAGTTAGTTCCCACTGGTTCTAGCAGGAGTTCATCAAAACCAGTAAAATTCTCAGCAAAGGGACTTTCTTTGAAATTTCCTTAAACAGATCTAGAATTGTCTTTTTCTCTATATAGGCAAATATAAAAGTAGATATAAACTGCCTGCCTCATTAGTACAGTGCATCTTTTGAACCACAATTAATTATCTTGGAAAGGATGTTTGCAATGTTTAGATGGAAAGAGAAATGTGTTATTATTATGAATAATTAATTTTCAATGGTTGGTGTGGGATTTCATGCCATGAGAGTCTCATCGATTTTAATGGAAGTTACATGTCTAAGTCCACTCACTGTTGTAAGTCTGCAGTGTTTTGTGATTATAAAAAGAGATCAGAGAATCTCCATGTCAGTTGTAATAAATTACATGTCCCATTCTGTATAAGTGGGGGCAAAAGTGAAATGCCCATTTAAAACAACCAGGTCATACTTGTTTGGCAAGATGTTGATACAATCTGCGCTACCTTACTAAAAAGCTGGACCAATCAGAGGATTACAATAAAACTTTGATGGAAGGGGCTATTTTAATAGACATACTAACAAAATTATTTTATGGCAAGTTGCAGTAAAGAAATACTTGAAATTGGATTGGTTTGTAATGTCAATAGCATATTGAAGTCTTGGCAGGTTCTGAAGTACCATGGCCATATATTTTGTAAATGGCTCCTTATTTTAGAGAAGGCTGATAAGGGAGAGATTGCCTCTCTTTCAAGAAGGTAGTGGAAAATATGATGAACTCAGCTGTGTAGGGAGTACAGGTCAGAAGTTTTGATGCAACAAAAAGCATTGGTAGGAGATGAAGATGAAGTCTTAAGGAGCTATTAACCAGCTGCCAAGCAAAGGTATGCTCTGAATAGGCAAAACTGGAACAGGACATAGAACACGTTCCAGCATGTAGAAGGTGCTGGAAATAGCACTTCAGATGCCCTGTGACTTTCCCTACCCAGATCTCAATCACCTATTCAGCACTTGACTCTGTTTCAACCAGTACTATGGAGTACTTTTGACTCAGGAACAATCATCTTCTCGTAACTCTGACTTCCTTGGAACTCATTTTACACTACTACACCAATCACAAAATCTATAATACTGCCAAATGCAAATATAATATCATATAATCATAGAATATCCTGATATGGAAGGGATTCATGACGATCATCAAGTCCAACTCCTATCCCTATACAGGACAACCATAAAAATTGCGCCATGTGTTTGCAAGTGTTGTCCAAATGTTTCTTGAACTCTGTCAGGCTTGGTACCATGAACACTTCCCTGGTGAGCATCTTCCAGTACCTTTTTCTAATATCCAACCTAAACCTCCCCTCACACAGCTTCACACCATTCACTCAGGTCCTATCACTGTCACCAGCGAGATCGGTATCTGCCCCTCTGCTTCCCCTCATAGACTATGATGAGGTCTCCCCACAGACTTGTTTTCTCCAGGCCGAATAAACGATGTGACCTCAGCCTCACCTCATATGGTTTCCTCTCAAGGCTCTTCACCATCTTCACAGCATCTCCTTTGGACGCTCTCTAATAGTGTTATATTTCCCCAAACTGCACCCAGTATTCAAGGGGAGGCCACCCCAGCGCAGAGCAGAGCAGGACAATCCCCTCCCTTGACCGGCTGGTGATGTTTTGCCTGATGCCCCCCAGGACACGGTTGGCCCTCCTGGCTGCCAGGACACTGCTAACTCATATTCATATTCCCATTGACCAGGACCCCCAGGTCCCTCTCCATGGTGCTGCTCTCCAGCTTCTCATTCCACAGTCTTTATGTACATCCAGGGTTGCCCAATCCCAGAGGCAAAATCTGTGACTTTTTAAACTTTGTACCACTGCTGATCACCCAGCCCTCCAAGTTGAGAATATTGGGAAGGAGCTCCTATTTGAGATATAGCTCATATAAATGACAAGAAAAGTTCAGGTTAAAGATTCTGAACAAGATTTGGCTTAAATGTAAAGGGTGGAAGAAACAGAACCCAAATGCTGAAACTCTTAAAACTACATTTTGTCAATGTGTGATTGAGGAGGATGAAGAGGAAATGCTCAGTGTTAGTCTGCCTGTTGTGACATGAGACAAAGAAAGGCATGTGGAGGAGTGATTCCTACTTCTACACTCTGAGCCCTGTGGAATGTTGGCTGTGAGAAAAATGAAGATCAAACTGGAGTAAAAAGTGCAGCTTTCTACTCATGTTTGCCTAAAATGATGACACCCTTAATGGCCTGAAGTACAATAAATGCAAATTACCTTCATAAGAGAGGTTAGCTTAACAAACCTTTTTGAAGTATTGCACATTTTTATTATAAGACTACCACTCCGTATGTCATCAGACACAATATTGGAAGCAAACGACTTCCATGAATAAATGCTCTAAAATTGGCTGTCTTGAACAGGTGGAATAAACATTTGATATAGCCGGATACACCTGCTGGAAAAATCAGGCTTTCCTGCTGCATTATAGAAACAAGGGGATTGACTAGGTGAATCAAAGTACTTCCCATATTCTTAAATATCTATATGCTTGTAACACACATCTAGGCAAAATAAATTTCTAGGCAAAATATAATTCAAAAATATTTAATAGATCTAATTCGGTCCTGAAGGAATAATGCAACAAGGAACATTGTTGACTGTACCAGTGTTTTTTTCTATTTATTTTCAAACATATATCTATGATATAATGCATTTCTTGCAGTGCATCTGTTTATTAAAGTATCTATAAGGGGATACTGTTTAAATACAAATTAGGAGCTTTTTAACCAAAATTATTATTTATATTCCTTCCTTGTTATGTTACTCAAATGGTTTATAGTTTACAGGTATTGGGACTATTTTATAGATTGATCTCTTTAGGAAAGTTGGCAGAAAATCTAACTTTATTCAAATAAAGAATAGTAATTCAATCTTTTTAAAGACAAACTATTTCAAATGTATTTCAAATTTATCTTAATTTTTTTCTCTGCTTTGTGCCATGATGCTAAAATATTCTATTTTTTCCTTTTCTATAAAAAAACTTAAGCTATCTTTTAAATTAGTTGTACTAATGGCTTTGATCTGAAAATTTGGAACCAAGTTCCATGTGCTTGACAACATTTATATGTACTCAACTTTTATGTTTAGTTCTCTAAATTTCATGCCGTGCACCCATCCTTATTTCCTCATTCTTGCATATATTTTAGCTTCACAGAAAGTTGTTTTATAAGGAAAACAGACTGCTATAATACCGAGATGATAATATTTTCTTCCTTTTCCAGTTTTGATATTATTGTCGATATTGACTATCGTGAAAAAATGTAACACAAATTACAATCTAAATTCCACCCTTTGGAGTACATAAAGCAAATAAAATGCTTGTTTCACAAGTGTTTTGTATCATATAAATTAAAAAGTGATTCAAATACATGAACTCATAAGTCTTTGAATTTTATGACCTCTGAGTCATCCTAAATACAATTTGATTGCCTTAGGGTACACTGAGCTGTTGAAAAATACAGGTTGCTTTCACAAAAAGAAAGGAATCATAGAAATGTGTGAAAATTTAATTTTAATGTAATTTAAAATGTAGCCTTGCCAATTGCAATATATATGTTTGTCATTTCTGCTTCGGACTTGTACTAAACAGCATTTTGATTATTACAGGTAAAATATTCAGTGTTATGTTATGGCTTCTGCAAGCATTGATTAAACTCCCCAGTGTTCATGAAGGCTGACAGGGATTCAAAGGAGGAAATGTAAAACTTGAAGGTACAGCAGTATAGTGACATTTCACTCTATAAAGCTGCCAATATTTTAATCCTGCACGTAAATCATTTTCATCAGTTCAATTTCATATCTTAATTTGTGTAGCAAACAAAGTATTGGATTGCATTACGTTTAATAATTAAGAATGTGATATCAATTTCCATATATTTTAAGTTCCTGGCCAAGAAATAGAGTTAACATTTTTAGCTTCAATTTGTTTGCTTTACAAAATAGGAATGATTAAGGATTAGGTCTAATTTTCATGCTATGATCAACCAAAGTTTCATTATTTGTTTTCATAGAACCTTTAGTTTCTCTGCTTAAGTGATGTCTTCGTCAATGTTCATGTTGTATTCATTTAGAGTGATGATTGATATGGTAATAGATACAGTGTGATTGAAAGCAACCTTTGTCAATAGGAAGGCCAAATACTCAAACAGTGTATTGGTTTGAATTTGCTCATTATTGGAGACCTTTCATAGTCATATTGACTTGCTGTCCAAATGTTGTTACTTACCTGATGCTTTCATTGTTTAAATGGTATAGACATTGGTATTGAACATGACTTTTCCCAATATTTGTCCTAAAATACACACGGCTCAATTATCTACTGAAAATTCTTAAGGACTATTTTCAAAGTATTAAAATGGTATTTGGGGAATATAAACTGAATTTTTGTGACAGAGAAAAATAGGATTCTATACTGGTGATGTGTAATGCAATGTGTTCTGTACTGTGACTTTGTATTTCTTGATATTAGGAAATTATAGGAAGTTTGTTTTTTCTGAAATGCTTTTTGTCACAGATGCAGAAGTCCAGGGAACCACATCTCTTGGGAAAAGAGCATTCCAGGGTCACAGAAAATATCATTGTTCCTTTATATATAGAGTTTGACATTCAAGAGCTTTTCTATTCTTGATGAAACTCTTCTGAACTCATTCTGGCCCTAATCATGTATTAGACATTCCTACAAGTGATGTGACCTTGATTTGGGTATTGAGGCATTTCAAAAATATGGAGAAAAATGAAGTCCTCTTCCTTCTTCATTGCACATTGAAACTTGCCAAGAGACCAGGCAAACATTAACACTTAAACACTTGTGCAATAACTTAGGGCTGCGATACAAATCAGAGGAGAAATTTTTATGCAAAGGCAGAAAGTCTTCATGGGACTTTAGAGTTGGATTATGCCTTATGACTTCAGTGCAGACCAAACAGCAGTAGAGAACTAAGGTCCCCCTAGCAGGACACAGAACGGAGTTAAATCATGACTTAGGTGCAAGATGTTTTGGCATGGATGGCTCTCTGCCCTAACAGACTAATTACTACACTGACACAATATTATTACTATATCCTTCCTGACTTGTCCATGTCTTTCAAAATATATCTTTCATATCTTTCCAAAACTCAAGATTTGCTTTTGTCAAATCCTTTGCATGGCTGAAAGGTGTTAATTTATCTCTGTTTTCTCCTCAATTTGCTGCCAAAAGGGGCTAGTTCTATTGCAGATCTTGGCAGGCCCCTTCAAATCTGAGAATCTCAAAAATGAGATGACAAAATAAATTAAATTTTCATATATAAGATATAGGAAAATGGAGAAAGTACAGAAATATTTTTCTCTTTAATTGTGTGATTATATTTCCCCTCAATAAAGACATGCGACTGGAAATTTCATTCATAAATTCAAATTTATGAACTACCATAAGCAATTTTGAGCAGTGTTGAAACAAGCTCTGCTTACATAGTTTTCAATTAAATATGTAGAAAACATTTACCATTTTCTGACATCTCCTGTGAGAGTTCCTTCAGAAAAATGTAGTGAAGGCTAGTTTGCAAGATTTGCAAGCTCAAGTTTCTGTTAAATATTAAGAGTTAGATAGCTTTCCTTCCAAAGTCTGAGGACATATCCATTCTAGTCATGAAAATCATAAAAATTTTTTTATGATGTGATTTAATGAGCACTGTTTTCCTTTTAAATGACCCATTACTCAAAGTACCAACAAGCTATGGTTTTTTTGAAGCTAGCCAGTGTCAGCTCTCTTCCTTGCTCAATTTCTTTGCTTTTGTGTCTCCTTCCGGGCAGTTCCTGAACCATCATCCTACTACAGCTACACTAGAAGACTGCAAATAATATGCATGCAACAACCTTTTTCTGCATTAAGGTGTGAGGATGGACAGTGGAGAATATTATAGAAAAGGGTCTTTCTCTTGTCTAAGTGTCATAATGCTCTCCCTAGATCCCTGGAAAAACAAGCAGGTCTAGTGAATGCCCGAGGTAAAGTTTCTTTCATTCATTCTTTCATTCATTCATTCTTTCATTCATTCATTTATTCATTCATTCATTCATTCATTCATTTCTGAACTAAATAACCCCTTCAAATTGAATGTAGTCTCTAGAAGAAAATATATATGTCCTGACTATATATATAGTCTGGATACAAAGTTAAATCATTAATTTCAGAGTTCAGAGATGTGTTGAGAAATGTCAATTTTTTTTTAATATTTTTATTTATAAAGGTAAATAACATAAATGTTATGTTTAATACTTTGGATTTTAACTTCACTTTTGGTAATGTTTCCTTAATTAAAAAGAAATGAGAAAATTCAGACCTGTGGTTATTTATTAAAAAATCTCAGGACAGAAGCCCTCCAGCTTCTTAGAGCATTTAATTTATAGGAATGGAATGCTCTTCTGCACTCAGCATATTTATTAGAAAAATATATATTCCCTTCCAGAAAAGTAAGTATAAGTTTAGGTATTTGAGGAGGTTTTCTGCTTCCTTTCTTATAATACTAATAAGGAAACATTTCTGTTTAAATAAGAAATCCAAGTAAACAAATCATCAGTGTCATTGTATTCCTGCCTACCGGTCTCTTGCCTTGACAGATTATATTGCACCAAAGAGGAGCCTTTGCATTGCCTACATGCTAACATCGGTAATGCAAACTCAAATTTTCCAATATGTAAAAACAACAACAAAAAAAGGCATAATCAGTGTTGTAACTGCTTGGCTTTACACATGCTAACTGAAATTGCCCACTGAACATCCTAGTAATGTTTGCACAAATTGCAGTGTTTGCTCCTTGGTGTTTACAAAAAGCTGCCACTGAATAGCACCTGAACACCAAGGCATGTCCCATTTCAAACAAATAGGAAAAGCATGGCATCACATGCTGTGGTCTGTGAGCAGAAGCTAGAAAGAGGGAAAACTTACAGATGCTGAAATATAAAGTAGGAAGATAATATGAAGAGCAGACATTGTGAAAGACAATTCAGCAATATGGAAAGGAGCCTGGAGAGTGCAATTAGAAACAAAGCAGATGAAAATGTACCTGATGACAGGCAGGCAATAGACTGAAAATCTTCATTTTTCTTTCTATAGTGATTAACAATGTTTCTTTTCTCTGCCCTTTGGGGGAATACTCTACATAGTATTGATGGGCAGATATGATTCCAGGCTTCTTCTCTTCTGAGCTGTCAGGCACAAAGCTCTCTAAAGTGGAAACTATTCCAATTACTGGGATTTTTTCCAAAACTTGAAAAACAAATGGGAAAACAGGAAAATTCAGGTCATAACATCTTTATTATCCAGTAACATAAGTCAGAAACTGCTATTTTTTACTTGATAATAGTTACTTTCCATGTTATAAATCAGTCTGGAATACAGAAGTCTTTGAAGTGCCTAGCACTTATGTGTAACCCTTTTTGGTGTTGGGGGAGGAAAAAACCCAACTCTTGTGGGATTCCTACTGGTGAGACATCTTCTGGAGGAAATGATGTTCCCTTGGCATGGATTGCACTGTGGGGGAAGTTGATGGGAATCTTCTAGGCTTAACCAAAACAAACTTGCACATCTGTTTTTGTCGAGGACCAAGAATTAGAATGGGAACGATTTCAGAAGTGGAAAAATATGTACAGCGATTGAATGGACTTTATGATGCAGACTTTACAGTTATTATGTATATTCACATTGTATGTTTCCCCAGAATTTGTATCTCCCAGGCACGTCCCGGTTTGTTCACTTCCCCACTCCCTTGTTTCTCTGCTGATTGGCCAGAGAAGCCGTAGAGAGGAGACAGCCCCCATTCACCCTTTCCTTCCCCGTTCCTCCTGCGGTCCTCCCCCTCTTACCCGTGTCCCTATCCTGGGTTGTTCCCCCCGCTTGTCTGTCTCATGCTCCGCCCCATGTTCTTGCCCTTTCCCCTCCTGAGCTGATAAAAAACTGCGTGCACACTGGAATAAAGGATTCTACCTGCACCCTACCTTGTGTCTCGGACCCGTGCTGTGCCACGGCCCCATCCCCCCTTCGGACTGCAGCATGTTTTATAACTTTAGAGCTTACTGTAACAACAACAACAACAACAAGAGCAAAGTTATTTAATGAGAGCAAATAAAATACTCATGCAGGTAAAATTTGGGCAGTCGTGAATCAAGGGGAAGAATGCATCAGAGACAGGCACTAAATGGGCACTAAAGGCTCTATGAGCAAAAAGGTTTGAGAAATCTGTTTGAACTGTGAAGGAGTTTGTTTTTGCAAGGAAGAGTAAAGATTCTGTCCAAGAAGTTTCCAGCTGGTGGTGAAGCCCCAAAATACTATGTGCTAAGTTCTTTTTCAAAAGAGATGCAGCATTGCAGGGACTGTGAGGAAAGATGGAGAGAGCTAGTCGAAGTGTCTGTTTTAAAAAGTGAACAGACAATCAAATAGTGAAATATTTCCTACTTAGTTATGAGCTTATTCCGGAGGCAAGTGCTGGGGAATGGTAATGTGGATACGAGGAAATCTGGTAAACCTCATCTGACCTGCAAAAAACTGAGATATTGCATTTATGTTCTTCTTCCTGAGTGCATGGGCACAATGAGTACTTACACACAGATACATACAAATATAATAATATTTGCCTTTAATATGTATAGATATTATTAGAGGAACAAGAGTTGTTCATTAGCAAGCATTTCAGGTAAATGAAGACAGATAACCAAAGAATGCAAATGATGTGAGAAAAAATAGGAGGATGCTTTTGGAACAATCTGATCTATGCTAAAGAACACAAAAAAAAAACAACAAAAAACAAACAAATGGGGTGGCAGGTAGAGGATTTAACATGTTAGGTGAGTAAGTCTGAAAAGGAGAAGTCCTCTCAGAAGAAGGATTTAGAGCTATATTTTGCATTGTCAATAGCAGATACTGGAGGAAACTTTTGATTCAAATTTGGAATGTAAAACGACTAGAGAGAAAAATCTGTGCGCACAATAGAAAATATAATAATGGGAAAAACAGAAAGCTGATAAGAAATAGAAAAAAATTATGGATTTTTAGATTTGGAATTTAAGAGTACTGGCAGATCTGCAGGAAGAGAAAGGCTGGGAATAGAACAGGAATAAAATCTCAAGAATTGAAGGAATTGAAAACCTATAAAACCAAACAGATATATCAATAGAAAGAAAATTTGAAGGAAAATTAAAAGTTGTGAAAGATGTAGGTATTAGGAGAAAAAGTCCTATATGTTATCTCTTAAGAAGCATTGGGGTAAAATGATACAAAGACAGAGAGGGAAGACTGGAGCATTCCCTAGGTTCCCTTCAGTAGATGGAGACAGAAACACAGATGATGAATGCTTGGTTTAGTTTAAGGTTTAAAGGACCAGACAGAATGATATCAGACATGTAAAGAAGCGAAGGATATAGCTGAAATTAGAGACCATAGTGACAACAGGGCGGGGGAGGTTAGGGAGGGAAGGACAAATCTGTGAGCATCACAAAATCAGAGAGGATGATAGCATGGAGATCATAAATACAAATGAGTGAAAAGCTGTGGAAGAGTGAGGGTTAGTGGAGGAGAACAAGAGGTGATCTGATAGAAAAAGCATTAGAACTTGAAGATAAATAGAATGAGCTGGTTCTGATTCTTTTTTTTTAACTTCCTCATTTAAACAAATAAAGGCTTTACCATATGGTACAGTTTGCTTCATACTTAAACCTCTTAATAGAACATTACATAGCTTTATTTTGCATTTCCAAATGTCTCTCTAAAGGTTATCTCTCTAAAGGTTATTAGGAAAAAAGGAACTTCTCCCAAGAAGCAGCCAGGAATACCAGTAACCACAGAGAGATTTTCCCAACAGAGAGGGTGACTTGATGTCTACAAACTAATTAGCCAGTTTAGATGTATGTATTCAAAGCTAGTGCATAAAAATTAAACTCGTTATTGGTATCTGCCTGTCTCTGATGCATTCACCTCCACCTACACGCTAATACTATTTATTAATATCTTTTCCTGATGGCATGTGAAAATTATTTTCTGAGTGTATCAGATCTGTTCAGCACTATCCAAAATAAAATTGCATGAAGGTATAAATACTAATGGAGAAAGTGCACCATGGGGAACACCCATCATAACATGAAACTAATTCCTTTATGTACCTGAGCACCAAGCAAAGAATTTTGTGTTTTGTTTAAGGTTTGATTTTTTTTCCCAGCATACTCACACCCTAGAGTTTTTTCGCTTAATAGGTTGCTGGATGTCACGTACAACATATAAAATGAAGCCCAAATTGCTACTGCTACAAATTAAGCTGAAGAAGATCTGTGTCTGACCATCCTAAAGCTGTGAATTGAGCTTTCATGGATGGATGATTTTATCTCAAGTCACTTCTTTTCATTACAGTTGCCCCAACTATGGACTTCATTTCAAAAGGGCTTAAGAGGTGAGCGCAGGCAGTTTTGACATAAGTTATATGAATAAGTACCGTGGTGGGGGAGTTACATCATATGTGAGATCAGTATTTGTGTAAATGGTAACAGCACCACACAAATAAATATCTGAGTGACATGAATATCTTAAAAGGATTACAAAAGAATAGAAAAGAAAATGTACAGAAGTCCATGAAGACAAAAAGAATTCTTTACAAACATTTAATTCTTACATGAACACGACTTTTAAAGTGTGATATTGCTCTTTGATGCATATGTCTTTAATACATATAACTTGGAGATGATACACTGTTATTAGAGACTTATCATGCCTGATGTGCAATGCAGGGGCGTTTGCTTTGATGAATTGGAATTTGCTGTCATGAATCCAATGGCAGCAATGTGACACATCACTACCACTAGCATTCAGAGGCTTATAGCTATAATTACCCTATATTAATACATAGACATATAGAGGACAGAAGCAAATCTTTATCTATTTGTGTCCTCCACCACAAAATTCTTATTTCCTTCAATATTTTATACTGCCTGTGTTTCAAACTTAATCCTACATATCAAAATAACACTTAGTCTTTATAGCTACACCAAGTGTTCATATCACTAAATATGTATATTATTCTAGATTTATTTCTGTGAGATTTGCGCATGCTGTATAAAGAAGCAGAGGAAGAGGGAGAAAAGTGAGAATTTCTTTGCAGCTTAAAAAGGATTTTAGTTATTCCAAAGATCTGAGAACAGTAGAAAGAGAAACATAAAGGAAAACAGTAAACTGTAGGAGCTTAATCTTTTGTTATAAGATGCATATTCATTGGAGGAAAAAAAAGCTGGAAACATTTTAAAATCGCACATATACAAGTTACAGGTGCTCTCACACCTCTGTGCGTCATTCAGTTTTAAAACAGACAGCTTGGCTCTGTTTATGCAATTTTAGAACTGGCAGACTCTTTCTTAGAAATAGTATAAATGCAACTTGTAAGAAAGGCTTCAGATATGGGAAGCCACAAGGAGTTGTACAGATTTACAGAATTTTTAAAGTTCTGTTAAAAATTTTGGGGGAGGGAAAAAACCCCTTGTTCGTAATTTTAGAAGATCGGAAGAAGCAAATTTACTATTTTCTCTTTTTACACAGATGAACTAATTACAGGGCAAATTATCACTGTGTTCTTGCCTTAATCTTTTTTTGTAGGTTTTCATGAAGATCAGAAGCAGGACAGGATCTGACCCAGTGTGGCCATTCATGACAATGCTATCCACAGGTGAGTAAACTATATGTCTGACATACAGACATCTAAGAACAGCCTGGAAACCTTCTTCAAGAGATGCCTTGCCTGTGGTATAGCTTGCAAACATTCAAGTACTGTCTTTGGTAGTGCAGTGTGGATGTTTGTTATGTGTCTGGGCTGCCCAGATAGGCACAGCACAAACTGCGACTTTCATGAGCATAGGAGGAAAAGTAAAGGTGTGAGCACATGTAGAGACCAAACTTTCTTAACAGTTAAAAAAACATGCAGTAATCTGCTGCCTTTTCTTTTTTTTTTTTTTAATTTCGAAGTTGTTGATAATAAAGTAGTGGATGTATTTAGCTAGATCCATTACAGGTGAATTATACTTAATAGTGCCAAAAACTAGAAATACTCCTACCACATATTCCTTACCACCATCTCTTTTGTACAAAACTCTTCTGAAACTGTTGTATTTATCAGTTAATGAAGTATCTTATCATTTGATTTCTTTAATAGTTTGATTTTTAAAAGTTATCCTCTCATTTTACTACAAAACAGGAAAAAATACCCTACAACTAACTATGGCTTTATGTTGTTTTTTTTGGGGGGGGAGTATTTGGGTTTGGATTTTGGTTTTGGGGGCTTTTTTGTTTGGTTTGGGTTTTTTTGTGTTGTTGTTTGGGTTTTGATTTTTTTGGTTTTAATATTGTTCTGATTAATATTAAAAGTATGTTACACTACCTGTGCATCTTACTTGCGACATACTTTACCTGGTTCACTCTTTAATTTGTCTGAGCTTGTCTTATCACCAGAGATGTAGTCTATTATTGATTAAATAATTCATTTAGCTGTCCCCAAGATGACAAATCTGCTTATTGTCACAAGAAAGTTGATATACTATACTTTGTTTACAAAGGTTGTACAACAGTCAGAAAGTAATGTATAACTACAATGTTTTTATAGATTTTACATATTATGTACATTTTATTAACAGTTACACCCAGCAATAAATGTATATTTATTTGATAAAGTTTGAAATTGACACTAAAATAACTCACATTTATTGATTGTGCTCAAAGTAAAGAGAAACAGGAAAAATTCACATGGTGAATCAGCTTATGAACCTTTTAAAAGTCTCATCATGTTTGCTAAGCTCCCACATTTAACCCTTTGAACACTGCTTTGGAAATGCACAGAAATTTCCTTCATCCTTCTAAAGTTTTATGATGAGCATATGGTATATTGTATGTAACCATAGACACATCCCAATTTTGCTTCTCTGGATGAACTTCTCACATGTATTCGATGGGTTAAGAAGAGTTTGTCTTGTTAATCCTGTGTTTAAAAATATAATACTGTTCCTACTTTGACATTTCATTAAAGTAGATGTTTTTTAAAGTGACAGTTCTAAGAAATACCACTCTTTCTTCACTCTTCCCTTCAGTCAGAATCCTACCCAGAACCTGGATTAACATATCGATTAAAAAAATTTTCATCCTTACCTTTGCAGATATCCAGTGAAACACAGTTTTAGTCTCTGCTTGTAGAACTTTTCTGTTTCAGAGGCTATTTCAGAAACAGGCTTTGCAGGGGCCTTTAAGATTTGGATAAGTGGGGCAACGAGAAGGGAGTACACCAGAACAGGAGGTGCACTTAGCACCCTACTGGCATCCTGATAAAAATGCCATATACAGCAAAGACATTTGTGAGCAAGTATCATCAAGGAATAGTAGGAATGGCAAACTTTTCATATTTGAATATTGTTCTATCTTGCATTTGGGCCTGGTACACTTCTTCATCTTCTCAGTGAAATCAAAGTATAAAGGCCTTAATTTCAATGTAATAAATTCATAGAAACAATAAAAGGAATATTGTAGGGATTGTTCAAAACCTCCAAAATTTTCCCAATTTTCAAGGCATTTCCTTTTTATATGTAAAGATATTTTACAGATGTTGGATAACATCTTTTCAGAAAAAAAATGCTGAAAAAATTAGCAAATATGCTAACTAGCAAAACCATGTGAGTTAATGTCCAAGTGCAATGTGAAAGGTAGGTACAAGAGTTTATAGCATTACTAAATTATCAGCAAAAAATGTTCTTAGGCTGCAACTGTAAAATGAGGATACTGAAGCCATATGAGGAGCAGCTGAGGTCAGTTGGTCTATTCAGCCTGAAGAAGAGGAGACTGAGGGGAGACCTCATTGCAGTTACAACTTTCTCGTGAGGGGAGGAGGAGGGGCAGGCACTGATCTCTTCTCTGTGGTGACCAGTGACAGGACCTGAGGGAGCGGCCTGAAGTTGTGTCAGGGGAGGTTTAGGTTGGATATTAGAAAAAGGTTCTTCACCCAGAGGGTGGTTGGGTGCTGGAACAGGCTCTCCAGAGAAGTGGCCTGACAGAGTTCAGGAAGCATTTGGACAATACTCTCAGGCACATAGACTGACTCTAGATTATGGTCCTGTGCAGGGCTAAGAGTTGGACTCGACGATCCTTGTGGGTCCCTTGCAACTCAGCATATTCGGTGATCCTGTGAAAGTTAAGAAGTTTGGTAATGCACTATTTCACTTTCAAGGCAAAAAATTTCAGTGTATTTTATTTATGTATTAATTTTGTATTACATTACTTTGGATGTACCAAATGCATGACCTATGATATTTAGTCTATTACAATTCCCAAAATGGTGTTAATTGCTTTAGTTTCTAAAGGAGTTAAGTCAGGTTATTCTTATTGTTTGCATCACTCAAATAAAAAATGCATACAGTGGATTTATAAAAATGTATGTTTATGGATGTCTATTTACCTACTGCATCTATAGTGCATAGTGTACCTGATTTTATATATATGTATAAACTAAACATGTAAATAAGCATTTTCAAGCTTATAATAACCTCTTTAGTTTTTGCACAATGTCAGTATTTTCTCACAAGTTTTTAGTGTTATTTTCCTCACAAAATTTGAATGTTACCATTCAAATGTTACCATTGTACCATTGAATGATACCATTCTTTAGAAGCCCCAATGGATTCAAATTATAGGTACAGACTTCTGATTTATATATTTGTCATTTTATAAGACTTCATACCTTGTGCTTCAGTGGAAACAATGATTCATACATGAAGAAAAAAAAATTAAAATACATTTTCATAAATAGGGCACAAATTATTGATAAACACATCTATGTTTGCAGATTGGTTATTTCTCAGAGGTTATTTGGGGTCATAATTGTAAATCTCATTACCTTGCTTGAAGGAGAAGGTCTCTTTCATTATTACGGTGCTGAGGTCCATATCCCTGAAGCTAATTGCAAGGTATTGCTTCAGAGTTCTAATTGTTTGCCATCAAAATAGCTGTGTAAGCTTGATTAACAGTGTTCAGCAACATTCATAATAGTCCAAGCCTGGTCCTGCATAAAATAGAAACTGGGAAAAAATCAATAAGATTTAATAAGATCAGGAACAATCACTTACAATAGTACATCAATCACACAAAGTAATAGGTGCAGGATTTGATAGGGTCTTGAACTGCCTGAGAGATTCATAACCAGTACTCGTTAATGATTTGTTCATTTGCATTTTATCAATCCAGCTACAGCTGACAAGCAGAAGGAGCAGTAAGAAAATATGTTGACTTAAACTCATCAGAGTTCGCAATTAAAAAAATAACAGATAACTTAATAGAAAAATCAGATGTAGCTATAGATGTGGAGCGTGTATGTATAGACATGCATAGATGTGTTCTTTCTAGCTGTGAGATTATAACAAATTACCACACCATTGTGGCTATTAGCATTCCCATAATCCCTCAGAAAGTCTGCTTATGTCTGAGAAACAGTACAACAAAATATAAATTTTTAAATTCCACTCAGTGTTTCACAATGTTTCTTTCTCATTGTATTTCACATAGTGTAATGCCATCACAATATTTAATATGAAACATGCATATTGTCTTGTTTTTGTACCCTTTTAAATAAATAAAGCCCTGGGCTTTGCCTTGGGCCAAACCCATATCAAACACAAAACCAATAGTAATGAGATGGCTTTCTGGTGATTATTATTTAGCATTATATCCTATATCAGCAGATTTTATGTCTTTCTAAAGTAATTAAGTTTTGTTTACTATCTGAACATTTTTTAAAATTGTCATGAATAAACATCAGATCTCATTTATCCAGACTCTTGCCTGTTTGTAATGCATCAGTCTTTTATTTAAAATAAGAAACCCAGAGCCAAACCAAACTAAAATGCTACAAAAAACATCCACATGACCTGCCTCATGTGTGGATGAGTTATTTAGAGAGTGATCTTGTGAATCTATCTGCAGACCAGTGTTTGTTGGGTACATTTTGATGAGTGTCTCATTATAAACCAGATTACATACCTCCCTTTTCTGAGCATCAGTTTTCTCTGTTAGATGTAGTAATTCTAATTTATATCCCGATTAATGCGTTTCTCTATTATTTTGTCTTTTCATGTCCTTCCACCAGATTTACTTTTTTTCCCAGTTAAAACCTTAAAATACTATCATTGGTTCTCGAGTATCTCATGACAGAGAACATGAGTTGTTTATTTGTAGAATCACCTTTACTGCTCATTTTACTCAGCTTCTACATTTTAAAAGTAGAGGAGCGAATTCTTAATCAATATGTGCTCCTGTGACATCATCTTATACTACGATAGCATCTAACGCCAGTACAAAGTCAAGGCTTCCTTAATGCATGGTGGTTTAAAATGGAGATTGTCATATGCAAGTATGATATGGCAAGAATTTAATTTGGGTTTTCTGTGCTACATCAGGCCCCTTGGTGTCAGAGACTTTAATGGAGGAGCTTCCCAGGTTAGGTGACGCTATGATTTTTGAGGTAAAAGGATAGCTGAGTTTACAGCCTGGCTGATGCTGTGATTTTAAAGTTGCACCACCACCATCTCAGTCCTGTGTGTTCCAGGGAGAATTGACAGGCTGGTGGCTTTGTCAGAAGATTGGCTCAATCTCTAACTGGATTTCAGAAATTATATTTTTACACTACTATTCTGGGACATGTAAAAGCTATCAGCTACTATATTAATCATGGATTAGTTGTAATAACTATTAATTTTATAATACTTCCAATTTTTTCATAACTTTACAAATATATCCTGAACTGGATAATTAAATCCGTGAGTTGTATTAAAATCAGAGTAGTAATAAAAGAAAGGGAATGATTTGCAACAGTAAGTCGTGAGAAAAGGATATTCTTTTTCTCATTCTGAGCTAGCCATGAATAATTTGTGATTTGTAATGAATATGCTTTTTTTCAGTAAATAGCTGTTCATGGAGAAAAACTAAGGCCTCTGAATTTGCTAGATATTCTTGGATAAAAATATTATTTGTCTATGAGATGTGTGATTTAACATCTGTGCTATTCATTTCCCTCAACAGGTTTGATAAAATACTCTCTTCATCAGCTAGTGCTCCAGCTTCCCCTAAGTTGCTCCCCATGAGTCACAGATACCCTGTAACATCTTCTAAACTGCTGGAGTTACCAACTAAATACAAACACATTTAGGTTGAGTCGTTAGAGTTTAGCAAGAACTAAAATTTATCCTCTTCAACCATTGCCACCATGATGACCATGAAGACTTCCCTCAAAAAAAGGGAAGCACAAATATCTGAAATAGTTGTCTTTCCAGTTTACTGGTAGATGTTAGTTAATACCTTCAATATCAAGCTATGTTTTCTGTTCCTTGATTAAGCGTGTATTGCTCTTTCAGGAAAAAACCTTCATCTTTAACTGCTTAGTCTGCAAACCTCTTCGAAGAAAAATACTTTCACAAATCCATGAGAACAAGACCAGGTATTTTTAATTTCAAATTATTTTCTTGTTTTCAGACATATGGGTGCATGATACCCAACTGTGTAAGCATTCTTCAATATGAAACACTTTGAGGGATAAATGTGTGACTCATGAAATGAGGATAGACTCTTATCATCTGGCTGCAGCTGAGGGCTGTTTTTAGTAGGACTTCTAATTGTAGGAAGCCCTGAGCCACAGTCTACGGCTGTACAGTCTGGCAGTATCTCTCTGGCTCTGCAGCACAGGACAGATACATCCTGGATTTTCCTAACCAACAAGGCTGGACACATAGGATCAGAGAAAGGAAGAAACCTCTGGAATGGCCTGGGAGTGTGGGAAGAGCAACAAAGAGTAGAGATATATGTCAGATGTAGTGGGTGGAGAGTTCTGTGAGACACAGACATTTCTACCATGTGCAGGTATGTCTAGTGATTGATAACATCAAAATATTAACATTTGTTTTTGATAAGTATATCGCTGCTTGGATCCTTAAGATCCTTAAGATTGCTCCCTGAGAGCCAGCTCAGGGGCCAGATCCTCTACAGAAACTTTTCAACCAATCCATTCTTTAGAAAGCTTAAAAACTGAATAAATAAAACAGATACAGAATTTCAAGAATGTGGAGGGAAAAAGGAAAATTCACGGAACTTACTGTGGAGAACAACTATCAAAAAACTGTGTAAATCATACTAAAAATGAACAAAAGCCCAAGTCACTAATAATCTGAGGTGTCTAATAAAAAGTGATAGCCTGTGTTTACTCTGATTTTTTTTTCCATTCTGTTAGAGCTACGTTATTTACTCAATGTTTGTGATGACTCATAGAATATAAAAATAAAATGTTGCAAAGCTATGTTTTTGCTCAAAAAAAATACACCAGAGCACAATTTTTAGAAGCAATTTTCCTTGTCTCATATATTAAAAAGTGCTTTAATATTGCTGCTGCTGAATATTTAGATGTGACATTATCACATGATTCTAGATGTTGGGAGTGTCTAAGTGTCTAACAGCACTACTGTTTCTTTGTAGAAAGAAGTGACTATGGAAAGCTCTCTCAGTATTCTGGGTGAATAAGAAGCAAAATACTCTGAACTTAGCATTTTCCCACAAGAGGAAAAAACGTGAAAGCAAGATCCAGTTCTAGGCAACAACTGCTGTTCTGTAAAGACTAGCACTAGTCGTCACACGAGCACTAGACGTCACACTAGAATGTTTTTTAACCCCAAAGTAGAGACAGAAAATAAGGGGTTTTATCAGTATGGTCCTGATTTGTGTACAATAAAGAAGCTCAAAAAGGTATTAGGACCTGTGCCTGACAACTAGCTCATACACTGGTTGTGATGCCTACAGACTTTGCAAATGAGGTTCAGGGTTTACAGCTGCTAAAAATCAAGTATGCAGGCAAAGCTAAAAAAAAAATCTCTTACTTCTGAAATTCTAAATATTATACATGTTTTGGAATTTTCAAGGCCTAATTTTGAAATTAGTAGACTAAAAGTAATACAAATTCTGGAGACATAATGTTAGGTAACACTGGTAATGACCAGAGCCTGAAATCTCTGTCTTTCAGCGAATTCCAGTTTGGAAGGCTTTATGTTTGACCTCTATTATTTCAAGCCTTTGCCCTACAATATTTAAAATAAAAGCTTAACTTTCTCCTTCATTTCTTTTTCTTCTTCCTCTTCTTCTTCTTCTTTTTTTTTTTTTTTTTTTTAACTTGTCACCATGTTGTCATTTTTTGTCATGTATATTATTCCAGAAGGATTTGATGTCTGGAGTGATTGCATAAATCAACTCAACTATGTCACTACTTATAAGTTTGCAATATGTTAACTCTCTTCATAATTTACATAATGTTTAAATAATATACCTTCTTTTTCCCTTATCCCTACATTAATGTGATTAGAATCAGTGGAAGCGCTATAATTTTCTTGTAACGTGTGCTTTCCTCCTACGCTTGCTTATTACAAGAAGTATCATTTCTAAAACTATCAGCCTCTGATCAGTTTAGCTGTCAAAAATTATTTTTTTCCAAGAACAAAAATACCTTATAAAATATACTATTGTTTCTACTTAGTATTCCTGTTAAGATAAACAAACAACAAAAAATTGTTGCTTTGTCTTATTTATTTCCATGCCTCCCTCTAACTGTAAGTAGTAATGGAATACATCTTCTGATATATTATGCAATTAAATTGATGGATGGTTAATTGAGTCAGTATGGCATACCATATGTGTACTCCTGACCTGAATGTCACTGGTCAGATTAAGGCTTCACACATTTGACCAAAGAACATATGCTGTTATTGAGAATGTGGCTCTAGATGGGATAAGGATTTTAGTCCATGGAAAAAATCATCATAACTGGCTTTGCTCTTTGGTTGTTGGAGCCCTGGCTCCTTAGGAGTCCCATTGTAAAGGACTTTAAAGTAATGAAAGTTATTAATTAAAAGCTTACTGACATCATGGCCATTAACTTTGGCAGGCTTTTTCATTAATTTATTTGATCTCTCTTATTATGTGACATATCCTCATCATAGCATTTGTGCCTTTACACATTAAGTTTTAGATCTTATTGGGCTTTAATTTGTGCTTAGATATTTTTTTTTAATTCCAAATGCCTTCCTTTTTAAAGAAATAAAATATTTTCTATATTGGTGGGCATGATACATACACAAGCAATAAAGTAGCAGAAGGAGGGGAGCTCATCCAGCTTTAATGACAGTGACACATAGACATCAAAACATATACAGATTCTTACACAGAAACATGTATGTATATATAGTTACATCACCATTGCAAATAATGGTATTTTTAGAAGTGCCTTGCTGAAACATTGTTTTCACGATGATTAGTCCTAGTTTTTGGCAGATTTAATATTTCTGTTTTATCTTACTTATCTAAACAATATTTAATGACATTGTATTTTTGTCAGATATTTTGCATATTTTACTTCTAAACCAGCTATTATTGGAGCTACTTTAGCTTCACAAATGTTTTAAAGTAAATTATGTTATTTTACAAAATTATTGCAGTAGAACGTACATCTAAGCAATGATGTTTTATCTTGACATTGCTTTGATGACTCATCCATTTTGACAGGTAACTGCTTTAAAGCTATTTGGTTTGCATCAACACAGAGATAAAACGAGGCTTGTACAATATGTATCATAGAAGAAAAAATATACTGTCATTACGTGGTTAGAAAAAAACAAAGATTTGTAATGGGAAAAAACAGTTAATAGAGAAATATCTTTGATTCAGTCAGTGCTAATTATAGAAAACTTGTATATTCTTTGTCCACTGACTTAACCTAGAAAGAGTAGTACTGTCTCTGCTGCATAATTTGTTACCGCCACTTTGAGGAAGATTATGATAATGTACATATAACAAAATTGACAACAATGGAGGAGTCCTGTAATTTTGAACTAAATTCAAGGAGGCTGCTCTGAGCATGAGAACTAACAGTGTCTTCATTATGATTAGCTTACCTTTTCAAGTGTTCTGCTAGGAACCTCTATCACATAAATTGAGGCAGGAACTTTATTATCATCGCTATAGCAACTGCAGGGAAATTTATTTCGAAACCGTTGGCTACCTGAAAATTTTCTCACAACGGAAAGAACAGCAGATAACATATAGGCTTTAATTCATTTTCATTTATTCCTGTTTTGAAGTGTTCCATAAATGAGTGTAATGCGCTTTTTTTGTTGTTTTAAAGACAAGATGGTCAGTTCCATCTTAATTTATTTTTTTTAATAATCCATCTTTTTTTACTAGGAGCAAAAAGGAGTGCTGGCAGATTTTGGTTGTATTATTATACGTAAAACTTTAATTATGCCAAGATATGGAATATTTCAAATTGGCCCATTTAATGCACAATTCTCTTCATTATGTAATTTTTGAGCTTAGCTGTTACCTGGCTTTTCTTTCGACTTTGATCTTGAATCACATAACCTCTCAGCAAGAATAATGAAGTCTGCATTTTTTTCATTATTTTTCCACAGTGTCATTGTATTCTGTGCCTAAAGAAAAGGAATAAGCACAGATGGGTTTGTAGAGGATGTGAGGGAACTGAAGATGCACAGAGAAATTGAATACGAATACAGGGAAGTGTCTCTTTTTTGTCCATGGAAGGATGGATCACATGTTCAAAATTGGAATTTTTATGCACAACCCCCCTATGGATGCGCTTCTGTAATTACAGAACAAGCATAATGGTGAAGACAATAGCAATGCTTCAGAAATTGGCACTAATCTTTTATTGCAAATATACAAACAAAATTCTTTTTTATTTCTTTTTGCCCAGTGATATTTTTATTTTCTTTAAAATTAAGAGAGAAAATGACAGTGTTTTGAAATATGCATTTGATTAAATGGGCAGGGAGAAATGGAGCGATATCTCAGCTGTATTGAAACCCTTTTCTTCCACAAAATATGACAAGTGTAAAAATTGTTTTTATTTATGCACCGTGGCTGGTGTTGCATTATGAAAGTGCAGTGTGTGTCAAAAGTAACCCACATAACACACTTCAGTCACTGCTTTAACCAATGCCCATTTTTTATTGAAAAAGACAGTTTAAAGTTTACTGTAATCTGCATTAACGAGATCACATGATGGGGACTCCCTTAGCTCCCTTTAACATTCGCATTTTCCTTGTAGCCAAATTTCTTTAAACTCTTCCTAGTAAAGAAGACAATTTTGTGCATTGGATTTCAGCGTGTTCTTCCTTCTACTATGAATTAGAAGTACGTTAATTTGCTTTCACATGCGGGAAGGCATCTAAAGAGTTGCTGAAGATGAGAATGTAAGATTGAATGCAAAATGGTCAGTACAGTTGAATGTTTTGGATATTTTGCATGAGGCTCGTTTTCATCTGATAGTTTTAGGAATCTCACCAAGACACTTACCTAAAGAGTCAAGTTGTCCTAAGGTCCCCAAATGATTCACTAGTAAAAGTTTCCCCTCTGGAACATAATCAGAATTGCTCTCTGAAAGTGCCTTTCTTCTTTCATTGACTATTTAGGAGTCAACTGTGCTCTCCTTCACTAAACTAGCCTTACTTCACTAAAAACCCATCAGGTCAAAACATTTCCACTCGCAAACATCTCACAGTGGAAAAATATAATTCTCAGTTGTAATATGTTTGCTTTGGGTTTTTTGTTCAGTAGTTTATTTGGTTGTTGTCTGGTTTTTTGGGGGCACTTTTTGAGGTCTGGTTTCTTTGGTTTTTGTTTCTTTGCTTAGTTGGGGGCTTTGGATCTTTAGCTGTCCATGGGAGTTTTGGGAGTGGCTATCCCTGGATCACTATTTCACCCTTGTACACAAATAAAGAATGAATAAACAAATGTTTGAAATGTGAGCGGAATAAGTCAGGTTAACTATGTGAGTGATCAAAGATGAAATTAGGTTTTGGTTCCTCTTAAATAATTATCAAAACAACATTATTCATTAGATATTATAATCTATAAAAAGCAATTATTACTTTGTGGAAGAAAGTACTAGTGCTTTGAAAATCTATCTCTAGGTATTGAAACAGCCATTGTAAAATGTTGTTCATCTATATGACAGCTTAAGATATTTTTTTTTTAAAATAGATATCTCAATTTATTAAGGCAAATATCTATATATAAGTCCATTTGGGCCAACCCCAGTATCTTACTGAAGTCCCATCAGCACCAGCCTCACTCTACATTGATTCACCATTCTGCTAGCACTTACCCACTTGCAGTGTTAGCAATTCTGCAATATGCAGAACCCCATGTACCTGTCAGGGCCTTAAGACCCCAGGCTCACACTCTAAGCTCATCGAAGGAGTTTTACTTTAAAAATATACAAGGCTCCAAAAGTCCACTCGCTGGATTCATTAAAAGGGCCTTCAGTTCTTTTATACCTTGAGAGGGTGCACAGGAGAAGACACTGCACACGTTTCTCAAGAGGTCAAATAACACACTTCTGTGTGGAAAAACTTTGGAAAATAAGGGAACTTGGCAAAAGTTTAAAGGGCAACATTCAACCAAAATAAAGCATTCCACAAAGCATTGACTTAGTGCATGCTAGCACATACAGTTAAGCAAAATCCAAGTTACCCAAATATCAAGAAAGTAGATTAGGAGAAAAAGAAGTAAAGAGAGAAAATGAGAGAGTTATAGCTACCACCCTGGGTCCAGCATAGATCCAGCTACCGGGAGTCCAGGAAATGCAGGGCTGCAACCACGCAATGGCTGCATGGTGTTGGCTTTTATCCCCTCTGGCCTCCTGTGGCCAGCCCCCACAGGCAGGGAATGTGCTAGTCATTTTGAGGCTGGGTTAGGGGCTCCAGAGGGTGGCATGGGGCAGTGCTCCTGGTGTGCCAGTGACTGACAGCTGCTCTGGGGCTGCCCAAGGAGGCTCCAAGGGGCTTGGGTATGGAACAGGGCACCACTTCACCTTTGTGAAATTCAACCTGTCCCTTCCCGCCACACACACAGTTGAGTTGGTCTGAGCCAATGATTAATATAATAATCCAGCATCTCACAGGCCCGGAGTGCAACCACAGATTCTGCCACCTCTTCACCCTCTCCAAGGGTCTTGGCTGTCTTTTCTCAGTGTTCTTTCTGATCTGATCCAGCTGTGTGACCTTGCTCAGAGCTGCAGAAGGAAGAACCTTGCTGGGGTCTCCCACCTTCCTTCACCTGGGACCTGACTAAGCCCTCACTCTGTGTCTTTGCTGCAGCCTGTCTTTGTGCCTTACTTATCCTGACCCTGACCCACTGACTTAACATTCAGGTTTGACTCTGAACCAGACCCACCACTGGGGACTTATCTGTGATCCTTGCTGAGGCTGATCCTGGTCCTTGTCACCAGTCCTCCCATACATGTCTCATTGGGCACAATGGGATGGCACTGACCAGTCAGCCTGACCATCACTCATGGACCCTGGCCCAAGGGCCCTTACAAAGCACACCCTCCCCCTGCTCCCTGGTAGTACTACTCGCAAGGGCTTATCAATGAGAGATAGGAAAGCAATACTCCAATGGGAGTGTTCAAGAATTCCTTTGGTTCCTTTCATTCTTCATGCCTGCTTTGATGAACGTGCATCTGGGAAGATTTTCATATATATGTCAGGTTTTGATCAATACATAAGAGAAAGAATGTGTATCCCAACTTAGGCAATAATATGTTGTTTGTCAAGAACATAGAAGAGCTGATTGATATCCATTTTTTTGGGATAGAGAGCAGTGACTTGAACCTGAGGAGCTATATAGCCCCTTTATGTCTTCAGTTCTCATATACTTCTTTACGAGAAAATGTAAAGCAGACATTGTGCCAGAAAATGAATTATTAACTCCACAACCAAAGGATTAAAGTGATTGCATGTTATTTTGATTTAGGAATTCCAGCTTTGAATTCTGCTGTAATGAGTGCTTGTGAAAAACGGAACACACCAAAAGAAGGACTCAGGGCAAATGCAGTCAAACTCAAGGATTGCAGCATACACCTGGCACACCAGAAGCTGGAAAGTGACTGTTTGAACCTCATTCTCAAATAAATGAGAGAAAGAACATTCAACTGTCTATCCGAGGAAATCCGAATGGTGTGTTCTCAATGGTTTTTCCTCAGAGTCTCTTCATGAAGATTATAAAGATGTATTGTGGTGAAGAACAGAAAATTTTAAATATTTTGGTTGGAAATTTCAGCTCTTTTTGGTCTGTCCAAAGGGGTATCTTCATGTTCTGATGCACTAACAGTACCATCTCAAACTTTAGAAAAAAATAAATAAAAAAATCACACTCTGAGTTTCATGTCTGATCTCTCTTCTTGAGCAAAGAAGGTAAACTTTGTTATAAGAAGTTCTTTTCAACATTTCTGGTTCTCCACCATTTTCCAGCTCTTGAAATGTTGGAAATGGTAGCTCATGCATAATACATTAGGTGAAAATTCTATAAATGTTTTTGCTTTTAATTCATTTAGGAATCAAACTAATTTCATTTTCCTCATTGAGTATATTTTTATTCCTTGTAAAACAATCATTAAAACATTTGAAATAATAGAAGTGGAATAAGAAAGCATATCAAATATGTAGTTTTAATAATAGATTCCATTGTTAAGTCAGAAAGAATTAAGTAATTGTAGAAGTAAATATTTTAATGCATATTCTCCTCGTGGCTTGTTAATTCAGTTACTTACATTAGAATAGTTGCATAAGAAAAACAACATTTTTTGCCAAATCAATTATTATAGAAAGCAATTTTTTTAAGTTTATGCGTTCAGGTTACATATGAATGAACAATATTGTGTTTATATCTAATTTAAGAAACATGTTTCTCAGGAATTAAGAATATGTCCAGGATAGAAGGAAAGGGGAGGCATCTCACTTCGTTAGAAGAAAAAAGGGGCAAGATTCCTCTAAGCTCATCTATTCAGGATTTGGTTTTGGGTAGAGGAACACCCCTGAATCAGGAGCTGGATCAGGAGGATCCCATGAGATTGAGTGTTCAGTCTGTTCAGCTGAGAAGAGAGTGGAAGAAGGGGATACTGGTCAAGAATTTTTATGGTGGTAGACACAAAAAATTTCCATTTGAAATATCAAACATATTCTTACAATTATAGGATACCTTTTTCAAAACCTTTGTAACTCCCTGGAAGACCGAGTCCCATTAACTCTGGAAATGATTTAGATGCTTTTGGACACCTAAGTTACCTAAGTAACAAGTATTTTTAAAGTTACCAATACTCAGTGTCTAAATACTTTGTAATGGGAAAAAAAACCCCTATGACTAGGCATGACCACTGTCCAGAGCAAAAGGCATCACTTCAAATTGAACACACAATCAGAAAGAATAAAATTAAATTGTCTTTTAAACATCTAAATATATATTTAGAGGTATATAGCTTAATGCTTCAAATGTCTCACACAGTTTTCTTCATGGAATTCCCTGCAGAATGATGCCATTGTACCTCTTGAGGCACAATAGGAAATTTCCCAAAGAAACAAAGGCCTTAGCATCTTGCTTGATGCCATTACCACTTCATCATTCAGTTGGAGCTCTCAGTGTTACCTCTCCTGAACTTGGTGCAAACACCAGTGTAACAAAAATAACAACACCAGAAAAAAAACCTCCTACTTCCAAGGAATTCCATGAATGTAGAATGAAGTGGAGAGAATTGAAAAAAATCACTACTGACACAGTGCCTCTTCAGAGCACGGTTCTCCCTCCCCTCCACTGAAGACAGTTACCAACTCCTGGGGTGGAGAGTCATCTCCTTTCCCAAAGAGCTTCAAAGATCCAGCATTCTTTGTACCCCCATTACACTTACTAAATATTATATATATGGGATATTTTGGTCAGCTGGATGGGAATAGAGGGTAGCTATGTGTAACCTTCAAGACCTCTTTCACCTTCATTTGCAGTAAAATAGGGAAATACACACTTAGAAGGCACTGTTTTTCCCCTCATTCCTTGAGAGAGAATATAGATCAATGGCAAGTAATACAGATCAGTGCTTTTAGAGGATTCAAGAATGGTTTCCTGCTCTTTACTGTACTTTGGTTTGGTTGATTTTTATGCATTAGTATAGAAGAGGCTTTTCAATATTCAAATGGATGCCAAGCACAGTAGTATAGTGCATTAACCTTTCTCTTTGAGATATTTTTGTTCAATTGGTGGCAGAGAAAACCACAAACTGTGGCACAACTGTCAGTCTCGTAAATGATTTGTGACTGTGTAAATGCAGATGCCACAGCTGTCATGTAATCTGCACACAGGCTATACTGGAAATGTAACTCAGACCCTTCTGCTCCAAGAACATGGGCCTTTTCCATTTGTACTGTTCCACTAGTTGTTGAAATGTCTGAAAACTAGAAAAATTTATCATTCCCTTTTTGAACTTTAGCAAAATAGGACAGAGCTCTAAACTAGCTTTCATTTACCAACCAAAATTCTCCCAACGTGATTTTATAAAGCAAACATTTAAATCCAGTGATACCTAAATAGCTGTCAACGGTATTATAGTGAGCTGTACAAAACTTAAAAGCCCAGGAACAGATACATTTTCCTGGTTTCAAGTGTCACTGAAAACCACAGATTCATGAATCTGGATTGAGTATAACATCTCATTTATGGGTTTGGATGGAAACCGCCTAAAAACTGCAAATGCCTTGGAGCTTTTATTGTAAAAGACCCAAAACTGCAATTCTGGGTAAGATTTGCTTTTGGAGGGAGTTAGTTTGAACCAAAAAATCACAAGTCAATACCAGGGAGAAATGAAATCATGCGAACCAAGTCAGCAAGGCATGTCTCAACATGGAATCAAAATAAAACAAGGCAAAGATTTCTCACGCACTTCCTTTGCAGGCCCAAGAGAGAGGATAGTCATAAAGCCCAGCAGATACATGCCTTTGTCCAGTAAAAGAAAAGTTAGTTAGTTACTTACTCTCCTCTCTGTTTAAGAGAGATCCAAGGATCAAAAGAAATTTTACAGTCCACAGAACTCAGAAACATAAACAAATATGAAAGAAATCTGCAAAGACCCTATTATTTCCTGACTTCATTTACATCTGAGTAACAGATTATTTATTCCTATGTAGAAGAAAAGCAACATTTTTCTGAAACTTAATATGAAATTATTCTAAAAGTATTACAGGAAACAATATTTTCTCAGCTACCCCATTTAAACAGAGCAGCTCTGCTGAATATGATTTTGTACTTTCTTTATTTGTTTATATTCAGGGAGAGTTTGCAGTTCTTTCCACCACCAACAACAACCCCCCAGCCCCAATTCATTGAGTTTATAGGTCTTCAGGCAATCAGATAGCAAAGACTAGAACAGAGATGTAGTGTTTAGTTGTTGCTTCCAAAACCTAGACTGCCGGTAACTTAATGAACCCTCTGGAGATATGCTCCCATGTGGAGCAGGTTATGTCTGTGCTTGAGAAGGTTTAAATTAGTTATTTCTTAGAATACCCTGTGATGAAGGCACTGCTACCAACTGCTTTTCTTGTCACTAGCCTGTCAGGGCAATAAACCAATTAGTTGTTGCCATAGTAAGGGTCATTTCTTACTATTTTAAATTCTTGGGAGGGATACACAACACTTCACATATTTGTGGAGTCAGCGTTTTCAGTTCATTATGATTGCAAATGAACGTGTTTCTTCACAAAAGCAGTTTCATTGTCAAAAAGGACTTGTTACGTTGTTTTATGAAGTGCTAGCATAATATGGGGGTTTGGGGTGGGAGGGAAGAGAGCAGGAGGCAGTGTGCTGCTTCAGATATATCAACCACTTATTTTTTATAAATGCTTTTGAAACATATTTGGTCCTCAATTAGAAGTAGCCACATACAGCTTCTAAATCACTATTGGTAAGAAATGTCTATATATGCCAAATCTAGAGCTTGCATCCTACTAGAGATTTGAGATTTCTCCTTAGAAGTTTCTGTCTATAGGGAAATTACCCATGAAAATTAGGTGTGCTTGAGAAGTTGGATTGTGTCTTTTGGTTTGTGTCAATGTCCATGTACTTATGGTTTTTGGAGCAGGCATCAGGACTTTGTTTTGCCAAATTTGACCTAACAATGTGTCATGTACCTTGGAAAGAACTGAGCACCCTTGCCCTTTTCATATGTTCTCCACAGAAATTTGGAAGACTTGGCTCCAGGAATCTTCCCATACAGAGTAAGTAACTACCTCACATGTCAGTTGCCATGGAACCATGTCACAGCATCTGCCACTGTAGTAATGAGACTGACAGATGCCATTGCCACAGTACAGCACCTGACTGATGGTGTAGTGCTGTGGCTTCACTCTGGTGGGTGGCTCAGCCCCACCCAGCCTCTCTCTCACTCCCCTCAAGTGGGATGGAGGACAGAAGGATAAAAGTGAGAAAAGCTCAACAGATAAAGTTCAATAGATAAAGTAAAAGCTGCATGTGCAGGCAAAGCAAAATAAGAAGTTAATTCACTACTACCCAGATTTTTAGCCATTTCCAAGAAACCGGGGCTCCATTGTGTGTAATGGTTAAACAGATGCCAGTGCTCCAAATTTCTGCCCCTTCATTCTGTTATGATTGGGTTCCTTAAAATTATTAGAGAGATGCCTCTGCCTGAATTAAGGTGCAAATGAGACTATATGCCAAAATCTATATTACAGATTTTTATTTAACAGTAAGTGTGAGGTAGAGAGATAGAAAGAAATAGGGAAAAGGAGAGAAAGGAGGAGAGAAAGAGAGTCACAGAAAGGCAGATCAAGTAGAAAAAATATCACCATCCATGGATTCCATTAGTATCCCATTGATCCTCTTTTTGTGTCCTCTCGGTGATGACAGTCCCAGTCTTGTCAAAGTGATGATTGCAGTCTGGATCCATCAATGGAAGGTCAGTGTTGAGGTAAAAAGCCTGTGGTGGTGCAGGAAGCCACGTGTGATGAAGGAAGAGGTCTACGTCCTGAGGGAAGTCCATGTGTTGATGGTGAGGGAAGTCTGTGGCTGTAAGGGAGGTCCCATGTCTTTTATTTGGCTTAGGCTAGTTGGGAACACCCTCTAGTAGGCATATTTGGGGCGGGGAGGTCTTAGGTGATTGGTTGCTTCTTTGCATACTTTGCTAAATGCAAATTTGCAGATTATACTAAATTGAGGGGGCGTGTCAATCAGCTGGAAGGCAGGAGGGCTCTGCAGAGGGACCTGGACAGGCTGTAGAGTTGGGCTGATTCCGACGAGATGAGGTTCAACAAGGTCCTGCACTTTGGCCACAACAACCCCATGCAGCGCTACAGGCTGGGGACAAAGTGGCTAGAGAGCAGCCAGGCAGAAAGGGACCTGGGAGTTTGGGTTGACAGGAAGCTGAACATGAGCCAGCAGTGTGACCAGGTGGCCAAGAAGGCCAATGGCATCTTGGCCTGGGTCAGGAACAGTGTGGCCAGAAGGACCAGAGAAGTGATTCTTCCCCTGTAGTCAACACTGGTGAGGCCACACCTGGAATACTGTGTCCAGTTCCTGGCCCCTCAGTTCAGGAAGGATATTCAGGTGCTGGAGCAGGTCCAGAGAAGAGCAACGAGGCTGGTGAAGGGACTAGATCACAAGTCCTATGAGGAGAGGCTGAGGGAGCTGGGGCTGTTCAGCCTGGAGAAGAGGAGGCTCAGGGGAGACCTCATCACTCCCTACAACTACCTGAAAGGAGGTTGTAGCCAGGTGGGAGTTGGTCTCTTCTCCCAGGCAGCTATGGGAGACAAGAGGACATGGTCTTAAGTTGTGCCAGGGGAGGCTTAGGTTAGATATTAGGAAGAAATTCTTTACAGAGAGGGTAATCAGACATTGGAATGGGCCACCCAGGGAAGTGGTGGATTCTCCATTCCTGGAGGTTTTTAAGATGAGACTGGATGTGGCACTTAGTGCCATGGTCTGGTAACCACAGCAGTAGTGGATGAAGGGTTGGGCTTAATGATCTCAGAGGTCCCTTCCAACCTGGCTGATTCTATGATTCTATGATTCTATGAAGTCCTTCAGTGATTTTAACAATATTTAAACCATAAACCATTTCAAGGTCTCACAGCTTTTATTGCTAAGTATGAAGCCATATAGTATGGAATATCCCTTTGGTCAGCTGGGGTCATCTATCCCATCTGTGTCTTCTCACAACTCCTTGTGCATCCACCCCTAGCTTACTCGCTGAGAAGCAGAAAAGGCCTTGACATTGTACAAGCACTGTACAGCAATAACTAAGATATCTTCCTATGCTATCCACACTGTTTTGATCACAAATCCAAACCGCAGCACCATGCAAACTACTATGAAGTAAATTTACTCTAGTGACGTCAAAATCTGTAAATGTTTTCAGGTTTCCAAAAGTGCCTTTATCAGCAAAATAGTTGGACATTATATTTGTCTGTTGGGTATTGAGCATTTGTCGTGTGATTCAAGTAAAACATAATAATAATAACTAGAATTAGCACTGAGACCTTACACTAAAATTAAGCTCAGGTGACTCAGATGATTTGAGTAGCTGCCAATTATGGAAGTTTTGAAGAGTTTTCTTTACTGCAGAAAACTTGTCCTGGGTGGCATATGGGACCTAGGAGAAGATGAGAACAAGCTTAAAATTATGTTCCTACTCTGGTGAGGGCTAACTTTCAACCAACATTTCCTTAGGCATGCTCTGGAGTTCTAAAGAGGTAATAGAGTCATAATAAGATGAGCATGAGAATTAATATTTTCTTTTGTGCCTCTCTCACAAAGTAATTCACAAACAATGCTACCACTAAAAGTACACTTCAATGCCATTACCTAGGGAAAATATCCTAGATATTGGAACTTAAAATTTTTTCATGTAGTACTTTTTCTTGATACATAAAGTCTTAAAGTGCTACAGAGGACCCAAATGGAAGAGTACCTCGTCTCTTCCTTGTGACTGAATTGAAAAGACAAGGGAAAATCCTGATTTTCCCTATCCCCTTGTTATAGTTTGTAATTCTATCATTTTATATGTTTGAGTGTTTAGTTCCATGGAAACTCCCAGTTCTTTAGTTCCATAAGAAATCTAATGTTAGGTCCTGTTGGAACATCTGAATTTTAAGAATTTTGGAGCCCCGTGTTTCTGTTTTTAAAGGCATAACAAAGATACCTTTACTGAAGGAACCAAAAAACGCCACCAAACTAAAGGTAAGCTGCAAATCTCAGCTCCTTGCATCTCTGGAGCCATGATGGAAAGGATCACTCCAAACTTTTGTGATACTGTTTATTTTCAAGAGCAGGAAACACCATTTGCTTTTGCATGTGCAGTTGAAGAAGGGAGACTGAAAAGCTCTCTGCAACTACGAGGCTGAGGCAGCTGGTGATTTGAAGGAAGGCTGTGATGTTTACTCTTAATGACTCTTTTGCACTGACTCTGGGGAGGAACATCAAGAGAGATGCACAGAGTCCCACCAGGGTATAAAAGGGGATAGACAGAGAGCAGGAAGGAAATGTGTTGCTATGCAAACAGTACCACCTCTTTTGAAGCAGAGATTTAATCCTGAATACATTCAGGACACAAGACCTGAAAGGCAGGCTTAGTGGGAGGTAATCTGCTCAATGCCCTTTCCTTTTGCTTAGCTAGAAATAACTACAGGACCCAATTCAGTTTTTCTGTACTTTATTTTTTTTCCTATCTACTTTTTAATAATATTGTGCAATTTATAGTGCAGATTTTATAGAATCCTAATGATTCCTGAAATGCTGTACAGATTTAAAAAACCTGATATGCAAGCTATATATCCAGCACTGCAGTGCAATCAGCACAGCAGTTCTTTAAGAATTAAAATATTGCTTCACATTGGTTACAGCCATCAGCTATCCTCACATTAATGTAAGTAGTGACATCATCACAGCTGCTTCTGAAAATGTTCCTTTGCAAGGTACTGGGTTATAGTTCCTGTGATATTGTGAATTTGAGGCAAAAACTGTGTAAAAAACATATGTCCACACGTAATTAAAGAGAAGGGATAAGGAATTGGCAGCTGCACCAAGGAAGTGTTTTGTGTCTGCAGAATTACAAAGACTGATAATCTAGGGCCCAATCTTGACCACATTCAAATTTACAGGGCTTTCACGGAATCCCAAGGGAATTCTTGTAGAAAAAGCAGCAGTTTACTGAATGAGTGACTTCATTCTACTTTTTTGTGGTGTTGCAGGTGATAGGAGTATCTCCTACCAGTCCTCCTGAGAGGCAGGCTCATAAACACTGAGGAAACTGAACGGTTTGCCTGCCTGATGAATGGAAATACATAGACATATCAGCCACGGCAATCAAGTGATTGTCAGGGGGAAAAAAAAAAAGGACAAAAAAGACCCTCTTCCATGGACAACCACTATTGGGGAAGCACATTAAAAAACACCTTCTCATTCTCTCATACTTCTGTGAAGCTCTAAGCCTCTGCAACACTGCTCTCAATGTTTCCTTTTAAGGTCACTTCATGGGTGTTTTTGTACAGCAAGGTACAAAAATCTCTCTGATCTTTGCATGAAGGAGGGGAGGCTTCAGAAGCGACAGAGGGCAAGAAGCTCAGTACAGGAACTTTCTGTGTTCCTTTGAAAGGACAATGTTGAAGATGGAAAAGATCTACCCTATGTCAGGATCACAGGGTCAGCATAATTTTCCTGCTGCAACTCAACATGCCTGCTTTTGAAAAATTTGGCCCACAGAAGGCATTTATCTGAATTAATCTACTTTTGGTCCCATCGTGTCCTGTTTGAATAACCAATTACAAATGTGGAAGACATGTGGAAATGGTAACACCATTTGTAGGCTGGAAGAGCCTTGGCAGATCAGCAGCCTGTCTAACACACCCATAATTCAAAATTTTGAAGTTCCTGTGGAATGGATGTGAAAGGAGATTACAGCCCTATGAATTTTATGCTTTGCTGTTGTCATATGGGTGGATGATGACACCAAATATTTGGCCTGGAACTGAGTATGCTGCATATTTATGCATTCAAAAACCTTAGCCAGACTAGAATGCTCAAATCATTTATGAATTTTTAGTAGTCTTCCTACCGTAAATGTTTAAAGCTGTAGCTTAGTAATAAGATATTTGATAGTAGTGCTCAAAAAGACACCACTTGGGAGTTATTAAAAAACATCTACAGAGCTTAAATGTTTTTATGGAAAAAAAAGTGATGTGGCCATCTTTCTGCCCTCTCTGAATAAACACCATAGAAGCAGCTAGACAGAGATGTAAACCAAATAGTCTAAAAGTCAGTTTGCAACTTGCATAAAACCAAATGAGATAAAATAAGTTCCAATTGTGTTTCATTACCAAAGAAAGCGTATTTTGCAATAGGAGATTTTGTGTGTGTGTGTATGTTTGTGTGTGCATGCGAGTGCATATGTATATATAGATGCATATGTACCTATATGCATTTGTGTTTGTGCATGTGTATATTTACATATGCATGTGTGTATGCACACACACAAATATATGTATAAACACACAACAAACTATTAAAAAATACAAACCCAGGCTTGTCAGTTATGTCAACTGTTTTGCCCATGAGCATAATCTGCATCATTCTACTAGACATTGCTTTAATAAAAAAAAAAAAGTGTTGTAGCTACTAAAAGAACTAATTTATTTTTTTGTATAGTGTTTATAATAATTGATTGTGTGCCACAAATTTGTGTAAACTTGTAATATGAAGGAAACCATCAAGAACACAATATTTATTTTCCTTGTCTAATGTGCCATAGTGTTTCCAAGACTGCAAAGCTGCAAATAAGAGTAATGTCTGATGGGGCACATTGAACAGTTCCCCGGGGACCCTGAAAGGACAGCATATGATAACTTTCAGGGCTCCATTGATAACAGCAAGATTTCTTTTAATGCTTTCATGTTATTCATATGAACTATGTAAAAATTATAAGAAACTGTATGGGGAGTTTTTTATCATATTGCTTTAATTTTAATTGGTTTTTGTTTTTCTTCACCGCTACTGTACTTGCTTTCCTCCAGAAAGATGCATAAATGCTTAATCTAGCATAATTATACATATACATTCTTACCCATTAGTAATTTGTGCTTTAATTATGTTTGCCATTTGGACCACTGTATATTTGTGTGAGTCAGAGTTATTTAAAAGTGTTTCATTTTCACAGGTTTCTACTATTTTTCTACGGATAAATTAGGAAAGCTTGGGAAATTGCATTCTGAAAATTGAAATAAGGACTATGCAATCCATTTTGAGACTTGCCTTTTGGTGTTTACTTCAAAGGATGGTTCTGTGTGTGTGCTTGATTTACATTTAGCAATATCTAAGTGCAAATAGTAATCATACACCAAAGTAAACTGGACTATATGCAATTGCTTCCTCTGTTTCTTCAATTGCAGTTGCAATCCCATAGATTTAAATCTTGACAGGTAGCATAATTAGAAAATTCTCTTTGTCTTATTAAATGTGACTCTTCTCAATAGAATTCACTTCATTGCAGGCAAAGAACAGAAAATATACTTCAAATCTAAAATGGGAAATCAAGGGGGACTGTTTTATTTTTATCTGTCTTTGTGCAAGCGACATTATTATCAAAGGATATTGTAATGCTGAAAATGTACTTTTGGGATTTAAATCACGTATTAGCCTGGAAAGCAAAAAGTGCTGTAGGGCCCATGCAATATATTTTCTCATTAATCTGATTGAAAGATTATCCTTCCTATAGCTATGAAAAGTCTAATACCCATATATCCATCTTTCCTGCTAGTAAAATTCAGCTTTGTGCGTAGTCATTGTCTCTTGTGTCTGAGGTCCTACACTCTTCTTCATTTCTCTGTATAAGCCTATCTGTATTAAAATAAATTCAGAACAGTCCGCCATTTCATGCACACATTTTGATTATTTCATAAGCTGCTGAGGAAAATGGAAGTATCAGCAAGTCATGCAGTTTTCTGGTAATGTAATGCTGTCATTACCTCAGTGGTCATGTGAAAAAGTTTAGCTATAATATCTGTGACAAACGTTCGGTGACTCAAAACAGTGCATTTAAATGAAATGCAGATATGAATGAGCCATTATTGCAATCACAACTCCAGCTAAGAAATTATTAAATATAAATATATACATTTTCACAGTAACGTGACATTTGTAATACATAACTAGCTGTGTATTTCTCACCCTCCTCCTCCCGTTTTCCTCCCCATCATCCCCCAGATTGAGAATAGAGGAAGTCATTTTGATCAGAGGCTGCACACAGTAATTGAAGACACTCCTGATGATTTCATGCAATCAGAGTGGCGCATTATTTGTGATGAAAATTAAGTAAAGAAGGAAAGCAGATTTATAGGTTGTCTTCCTTATGGTCAACTGCCTTTACAAAAGATTAGCAATTCTGTTCTAACCACCCCAACTGCATATATACTTTTCCACATCATAGATTTACAGAAATTTTCATATAACCTTAGTCATAACTTGTGGTACCTCATGATTTTAAGCTTTTAATGAAACTACACAAGATGCCTTAAACTGAATGATTTCTATTCTGAGCTCTTTGAGAGCTGATAGCATGAACAGTATAGATGGCTCTAGCCATAACTGTCACACAGATAATATTCTTTTATGCCTCAAGACACTAAGATGGTGCTGTAGATAACCAAAAGGAATAAGCTGCCACCATCACTAATCTGCAGCTTTGAAACACTATAGCTTTTGCATGGTTAAGAGAAGGTAAAATCATCTGGAAGTGTAATATAGAAGACATTTTTAAGTTAACACAGAAGAGAGAACTAAAGGTTTTCATATTTTGTAATCTATATCCACTCAATCAAATCAAGTATATCCCGCTTTTTGTGTGTTTATGGATAAAAATTGAAAATGCAAAAGAAGCTGAAGCCTTTGAATCCTCTTAGGATACTTTACACTAATATAGTGAAATTGAAATATGGGGAATAGTTAGCCTTATTGTTCCCTTCGGAGTTTAACTTTCAAGATGTTTCATATAGACTTTAGGTTGGTTTTATAATACATATAACAGACTTTGTCCACCATAATATCTGCTTTGTGCCAGAGGAGTATCATTTCTGTTGATTATTTTTCAATATGAAAAAGCAAATGCAAATGAAAATTTAATAAGAGACTGAACTTTATTTACATTTGTCATAGCTAAGGTCACCAAATTTAAAATATATAGTTTAAACTATATAAAGGTAAAACTTTTACAAAGTCCATACCGCTTTACAGTAGAGTTACCTACAAATAACCTTGCTTATTCCTATTCTTTAAAAATATTTCTAGATAAATGTTTTTAGTATTCATGTTGCATATAATTTTTTCTTTATATTTGTCCTCTATAACACCTCACACTAGCTACCATTAAAAATTGATTTATAATAAATAGAAACAAGGAACCAGTATCATTTTGGCACCTAGATTTTTTTCCACATGCAATTTAGAAATCCCTAATCAAAAATCCTATTGTGAGAATACAGTCTGACATGAAAGTGTCAGGGAAGCAGCGAAGGAAAAATGATGAACTAAACATCAACAGAGTTGGACATACCATAAAATACATTTTCTGGGTGTGTTTTTTAGATACAGCAGTATGCTCTTCAGAGGAAGAAAAATTTTACTTTAAAGTCTCAAACAATAGGCACATTTTTTTTGTTGAGTGAATGAACTATCAATAATAATCTGCTAATTTGGGTTCCAAAATACAGTTATTGTTAGGACAAAACCCAAAGCATGCAGGAAGCTATTAAATGCACAGCAGTATTTGAAATCAAACCACTGTGACTTCTTGTTATGGCATGCTGACATTATTGGTTCTTGTAGATAGTTACATAAGCATCTCTGAAGCCAAATTTTAAAAATGGTCTGTAAAGCAGTTAAAGGACATAAAAATCTGGCTTTACCATAAACTTTCTAAGCTCTATGCTAAACATTACTTATGACTCTTCTGTGTAAACAACTGCCTGCAGTTGAACCTAATACAAAATACAATTACATTACTTCCCATTGCTAGAGCTTATGCTGTGTTATAAAAAATTTCAGATTCTACTTCTAATTAAAAATGGGATTTTAATCTCTTATCTTGTCATAGATTCAATTAATGCAGATGCACTCTCCCACTCAATTCCACTTGACTTCAGTTAGCTCTAGAGCCTGTCATGCTTTTATGGCAAAAACAGGACTTCAGTCCGTAGGTGATCTAGAAACCATGTATATTTTCATTGAACAAAATCCTAAGTGCTGAGGAGAAATACTGAGTCAGAAACAGGAATTCACCCTCATTCTGCAACTCTACCCACTACCATGTTACGAATTCTTAATATTAATTCCTGAATTATTTTAAAGGAGCTGCCCAACAGTAAGGCATCTTACTCACCTGCATAGAACTGCCATTTACATATAAGAAACATCACTTTTGGCACCTATAGGGAGTGAAGGAAAAGGATTTTTACTTACTATTATGCTGCTGCTGTTCATACAACCCATTTGAGTCTCACTGCCAGAAAAGCTCACAAATGGTCTAAAAGACAGAATTGTCTGTAGATGTATCCCTGTCTAGATATATCCACTTACAATTGTAGAAGAGGTATTATTTAAAATAGTTTGCCTGGAAAGATAATATAGGGTCATGTCACAAATTAATTCTCTTTTGGTTTCATTTGTATTCATCACAAAACACCTGCTTTTGATTACTGTGCCTGCTCTGTCCTTAAATTTAGGTGGTCTAATGTTAGTGAGAAAACCCGATATGAGTATCTAGAAGATGTTTACTATATGCCCTCACAAAAATGCACCAAAACACAGAAAGTGATCCTCACTTTGTCATTAATGGGGTTCTATGCAGAGCTTTTCACTGTACCTTCTCTCCCCTTTCCAGGCAAGTATATTTATTCCTTCTTTGAGTATGAATATTATACAATAGATGAATAGCCTGTGTTTGCAAGCTTACAATGCTTATGTTGCTGAATAAAAAGTATACATTTCTCTAAATTCTAGGGGTTTTATTCTGAAAGATGGGCCTCTTCCATTTTTCCAAAGGGTTTGAACCAAGCCAGTCACTTTTTCTTTTTTTTTTTCCTGGCTATTGCTCAGTTGGCCTTGTGTCTGTGCTGCAACCAGACACATTCTGCATCTGGATATGTAATACTTTGTGTTTAGAGAGCAAGATAAAATTGCATATTGAAACAAAAGCGCTACAGCAAACTCTGTGCACTTTTCCTGAAAGCACCTACTGATGCTGTTGTCATGAGTAAATCTAGTACAGCTGCTTTACACCTTTGGTTTATTGCAAATAAAGGCAATAAAAGTGATTAACAGAGAATTTGGATACATGTGAACCAAAACAAAATCCAGAACTGTTGGTACAAGCCAATCTGAGTGCAGTGGTGGCCTATCAAAGCAGTCAGCAGTTAGACAGGCTGAGAGAACTGGGTTGGTTCAGCCTTACAAAGAGAAGACAATTTACAGCTATGATTTCCGAATGCGAGGGTTTAGGGAAAACATTTTGACTCTTCTCTAAACTAAATGTTATCTATTTGTCCCCATCCATCTTAAAGGTTTTTGAAGTTTAGGTCTATTAAGTTGGCTATTCAACTTCAACTTCAGACAAGGGCCCCCAGAGCTGACATTTTCTGCATAGTTCAGAGAAGACAAAGGAGCTGATACACCTGAGCAGCATTAATCCTACAGAACAGTGGCCAGGGGTTCCTTGGAATGTTTAAAAGTATATAAAAAAAGAACCCCTACTACTCATGCACAAAATTTAAACTTGAAATGTGTGGTTAAGTACCAGAGATAACTGCTTAAGACATTATATTCATAATTTCACTTTCATGAAGATTCTCAAAGTGTCAGATGATACTTCCAAACCCATTATTACTAGGCTAAAAGGAATGACAGGTAGCATTGAAAATATCTTTGAAACATTATGAGTGCTATTTGAAATTTCCAAATTACTTTCATGACATAATTTTAGCAGCATACTGGAATTAGTAATATACTAGTAATATACTTATGAAGCAAGTGCTGCATAGATGAGTCTATATAAGCACTTACATTTTAGCAAGCATTATAGTCTGTTATTCTATGCAGTATTAAAGCAATGATAAATAAGTCATGTTGGAAATACAACATTATGAAAAATGTGACTGCACAGCTCATCAGTTGTGTGCCATTTTCCTTTTTTAAAACTTACAATGTTTACATAGTATAGAATATAGACAGTACAGCTGAATTTTTTAAAAGGGCAGATTAATTTATGGCCAATAACAACATCTCTAGATATATTGCAAAAATAAGCTTTATCAGATCTTATGCTTCTGGACATAAACCGATCATTGAAAAGGTCAGGATATAATTTTTATGCACACATGCAACTATTTCTTTAGATAAAGTTTTCATTGTTGCTGGTCTTTCTTTGTGTTTTGTGGAAACCAGTGAAATTCATGAGTAAAAGTATCAGACCACTGCTATGGTCTTCTTTGATAGTCTTTAATGAGTCTAGAGCTTTCTTAATTATTCTAGAACATAGTTTCTTTAATCAATAGGAACACATGACCAAACCCTGTTTCTAGTCACTGTAACTGTTTAGCAATTTTTTTCTTTATGTGAAGACTGATAATGTTTCTAAATGAAAAATAATGCTATTTTCCCCTCATGCTTTGGGGAAATGAAATATTAGTAAATAAATCTAGTGTTCTGTAAATCAGGTGTTCCAATACCACAGAAGTATCACATTGAAATAGGTTACCAGTTAGAAATCGAAGACTTCTGTTGTTACTATTGTTTGGTTTCCATTCCAGGCAGATCTTGATCAGACACAGCCAAGCAACCTTATGATACAGTAATGTATATAACATATGAACTAATCTTGCCCTGTATAGATGCAAAAAATCTCCCTTATTTACTGCAAGAAACTAGAACAAAAATGGTTAATCTAGCAAAAGAGAAAGTGGTCTCAGTGTTAAGGCCTCTCTGTAGAATTTGATTCACTACAAAATAATTAAGTTCTTCTGAGTACTTCCTTAAAGCAAAACCATTTACAACTGGCTGTCAATTGAGTTTATCCAATCTGAGAAACTTCTCCTATCTTCAGAACTGACAGAGCTTTTATTTGCAACTAATTTCAGTAGGAACTGTATTTTGAGCACACAGTATTTTAGACAAATACTATTATTGCTAAAAACTCAATTGGTCAGGTACAGCACCCAAATTTAGTGGTTTCTTTTGATGCTCCTTTATGCAACTGTTGTTGCAAAATGAGGACAGCAGAATTTCCAGTGCATTTCATACATGCTGTGAACATAAGCCTCCATACATACTGCATTTTAGTTCTGTGGTACTGAACACCATAGAGAAGGCCATTATATGATTAATATTTTTATATTCAGTTTTGAGTTGGGCTTGGGTGAGAAGCCAATGATAGGGGTAAAAAGAGACATTAAACAGGCTGCGGGGTTTTTTTTTTGTTTTGGTTGGTTCTTTTTCAGACAGACAATCTGTCTGTACTATGCAGTAAATCAGGCTGGGGTTGGTGTGAAAAATAAAATCTGATCATAATATTTTTATGGTCATTTGATCTTGCTCTGGTTCTTAGTTCCATGTGAGATATCTGAGAACAGTCATGGTAGAGTCTACTTAATTCTCTGTGGGCAGACTTTGAAAGTCAGAGTAATTCTACTGCAACAAACTAGTCAAACTAATCAGCACTGCAGTAGAAGTCTAAGCAGGATTTCATCTACAGAAAACATCTCTGGAGAATTTAGCAAAATTTCAATTAGGAGAGTGGACAGTGTAAGTTTTTCCAGTGCTTGCTATTCTGATTAAGGTGTGAAATGAAATCATATCAAGGTTCAGATATGAAATCAGATCAAGAAAATAACATCAAGACGAATTATACCCGTCTTTTTGCTTTTTTGTGCTTACTGATTAATTGGTGGCACAACAGCAAAATTTATGACCAATATAAGTTCAATACATTTAGAGGGCTCAGTCTTCAGACATGCTGAATATCCTCTGTTCCTTTTACATCCCATAGCAGCTGAAGGATCTCAACACTCTTCAGTATTAGAAAATTAATAAACAATGTAACTAATTTTATACTTTGAGAGAAACTGGAATTTGAGAAGGACATTTTAATATTTGTTGATATTATGGAATGGCTAAAGTCTGTTGTAGAAAACAATAATACTTTTGAAAAAAAATTAGTAGAATGAACAACAACTTGACTTATAATTCCAAGGACTAGTCAAGTCACACTTTATGGTTATAATGGAAAATTAGTTACAGTGTAGCTTGATGTGCATAGACAAAATTAGAGACAAATAATGCAACATGACTTGTGATGGTGTCAGAAGAAAGTTTGATTTCTCTTCAAATAAATAATAATGGTTTTAGTCTCTCCTAATGAGACATTTTTGATAATAAAATAGTTAATATTTTGAGTCACCTGAGGTAAGAATTCAAAATATTTTTAAGCAACTTCTTATTTCCTCCAGATTGCACTCCAATTTTGTGCATAAATAATATTTTACAGTGTTGATATTGGTATTGCAGTCTCCTAATACAAAAAGATCCTTCCTTCCTTCCTTCCTTCCTTGCGTCCTTCCTTCCTTCCCTCCCTCCCTCCTCTTGTTAATTGGTATCTTGTTGTTGACTTCCTCAACTTGAATTATTTCTTAGGTAACATGCAAGAATTAATTATAGATTTATTTATAAAATACCATAGTATGAAAATAATCACAAGTGTATTTGAAATAAATGTTTTTACAAATATCTCTACACACATGGGAACTTGGGGAGGGATGGGGGATATTTGACTGGGGGTTTTTACTGGAAAACTCCCCTACCTGTCACTTAAGGCATTCTTAAATACAATACTTTTACTAACTGAGACCTGGACTGAAATTCTGGGTCACCAGTGACAGCAACTAGGTGAGACTGGAAGTAGTAAATTAAGAGAAAGTTATATGCATCCCACCTATTTCCAAAGTATACCAGTTTGCTTGTAAAGAATGTTTGTAGGGAAATCAAACATTTTTCATGCACTTACTTCTCAAATGGACAGAAATGGACATATAAGAACATTAGGTCCGTTCCTTCAAGTTCTTCTCTCCAGTGAGAAAAATATACTTTTATGAGGATTTAATTTAACTGTAAAAAAACTTTGTGGATAAAATCACTAATATGAATCTCAAAAGGGATATTTCTGAGAGATGAAAACTTTCAGAGGAAGCTGGGTTGATTTGATTATAAGTGTACAAAGCTCAGAATTCCCAGTGGTGTGATAAGCCTTAAAAATGAACATTTTTTCTAAACAGAACACTCTGTATGGGAACACTTATCTGAAGTTTTTTTCAAACAAAGTCCCTATCAACAACAAATTCTTATAGGATAAAGAAGATACCTTGGAATTAAAGTCATACATAAGAGACAAGCTCAACAAGCCTATGATGTTTCTGAAGACATGATCACTTTTATTACAGAAATAAAATTAAGTGTATACTACTAGAGAATATGTGTATGCCTCTAGCTAAATATCACTTTTATCTGCATGATCAGTCCAGTATGGAGGGAAACCTTATTGACATATTTTATTAGTAGACATAGAAATTTAAATATATGAGTACAAGAGTATAAACCATGCTGGTCCACTGCTCAAAACCAATAAACAATTATAGCAGAAAATTTGGAAAAATAGTATGCAAACAAAAACAGGAAAGAAGGCTTACTTGAAAGGCTTATTTTCCTATATTTGTCAAATTGTTAAAAAATTGTTTTCCTTTCCTTTTCCTTGTTTTTATTCTTGAAAGACAATTATACATTTTCACTTATTTCTGGGGCTTCTCAACTTTATATTTACTACTTTCCAATGCTTTGGGAATATTGTTATCTCATGTACAAATAATGGATTTCTGTTTTACATAAAGGTCACAATTGTGTCCTTGTGTCCTCCCCCCTCCCTGTTCCCCTTCTGTAGCACTTTTTATTTTTTCTTCTTTTTTAAAATATCTAGAATAGCAAGTAACTATATTTTTTAGAATGCCTCATCTTTAGGAAGATATTGTGAGATACCAATCTTTCTAGCACATAAGTGCTGGAAGCAAAAGAGTTTCAAATCGTCCTCTAGTGATATTAAATATATACAGCTTTGCCAGTGTGAAACAAGTCACCAAGAAAGAATTTTCTTGTTATTAGACTAGAGTAAATGTCACATCAATTAATAATTCAGTAATATTTCTTCAGCTACCATTTTCACAATAAATGTCTATGTTTGCCTGATATTTGAACAAAAGCACATAATGGAATGAGGTTTTATAACTGTATTCAGATAACTGGAAGTGATGCTTGTCTTAAAATCTCTGTCTGTACACTATACTATATTTTGGTTGTTGATATTATGATATAAAAGGTAACTACATTTCACAGTACAGTAGATTTTTCAACTTGTTTAATCTCACTGTCTCAATTTCATGGGGAGATTGTGATGAGCGACTCCCATTTACTCTTGAGTTCAGCATGAAGATAATTGCATAACAAAGCAATCAATGAGTACCCTTAACTAATGCCACTTTTTTTTCAGTTGTTATTGTTTTAAACACAAATCTTGACAACCAATTTTGGCTAGTACACATAAAGTGGTATTCAGAGCACAAAGGAAATTTGTATATATGCATGAAAATTGATGCCTGTATTATCTCAGTTATCAAACATCTTATAAAAAGATATTATTTATATTTTCTATTCCAAGAGGAAGTTAAGATACAGTCAAATCTGTAATTAATTTAATAGAAAAAATAAACAATTAATCATTAGCTTGTATTTCACATTTTAATGATTGTTTTGTTGGTTACTCTATTTTCTCATAGGTTTTTTGGAGGGTTGTCTGAAAGAAGATATGCTATACACTTAAGCCAAACCACAGTAAAATTATTCTGCCTAAGTTTAAGAGACCCAATCATTTCTTTTCATACTTTATAATAACATATGACATGTCAATTTAAACAAAATATACAATATTTGCTGACTGTAGTAGACGGTTGATATTAAAATAATGTGTTGCTGTTAAGAGGAGATAATTGAGCATACTGAAATGTAGGGACTATCTGCTACAGCAAATGCAATACAAAACCCTAATATTTTCCTAACAAAGGGTGCTAATACAGATAATATTTAGTATCTAGCATTTTCTTGGTGTGACTGTTTAGCAGAAATCTCTATTTTTTGTACATTTATTTCACAATACACTTTAAAATATGGGTATCAGCCCTAAAGAATTTAGTAGCAATAAATATTGTAAAATATTAGTAAGATATTTTTCTGGGCAATACTCTGTGTGTGTGTTTCTGTCTGTGTATGCCTGTGGTTGTATTTTAAAAAGAAATCTTACTCTCTTGAGTTTGGTTTGATTCTTTCTGAATTTACCCTGGGTGAGCCACCATGTGCTCTTCTACTTCCCATATTAATAAAAAAATGCATAAAATCTCCAAGTCCTAGAACACCAGTATTCTTAAATGCCTTCTGCTTTAGACTAAATATTTTACAGAATTCTCAAATTTGTAGACAACCTATTTTGAATGCCTTTTTTTCCTCTAGAATTCTGCTCTGTCTTTCACTCATGCTAGATGGACATGCACCCTATTATGTTTAGTATAACACAAAACTCTCTATACTTCAGTCTTCTTGCATTCTTGCTTTTTCCCCAAGTACTTGGTGGAGTGTGATCATTCGTATTTGCTACTTCGTGCCATTTTTCTTGTCTCCTTCTCTCAAATTGTGCTTGTGTTGTCCAGGTTAACACTTGCCCCTGAAACACTAGATCCCAGAAAGAGCTTTTTTCAGGTCTTACTAGAGCTCTGCTAAAATTTCTTGTACCCAGATTCTTTCCAGGTTCCCTCCTTAATGACTAGTCCTGCCCCTGACATATCACTCTAAATCATTCTCTACAGCAATCAGGTTCTTCCCAGCGTTGTTCCATACTCTGCTGCCCCTAATAGCAAACAACAGCTGCTCCAGAGGGAGAAAATGTGGTGGCAATAGCACAGTCACTTTGCTCATCACACCACTCAGTGCCATTCAAGCCACCCTCGCACAGATCCAGAGGACAGGCTGGCTGTGAAAAGGTTCATGTTGTTCTGCTGCCTGACCAGTGACACACAGAAGGAAACCCCAGTTTGAACGTGGTGTCTTCTCATTTCCCTTCTCCCCTTTCCCAGCCACTTAAAATTGCATTTGTTTTTGCAAATTGCATTTGTTTTTGCAAATTGCATTTGTTTTTGTTTATGAAGAATCGATCTTCTAAGGTCATTGTCACACAGAACCATCACCAAGAAGCAGGTTTTGGATGTTCAGCCAAACAAAATTCCAGGCATTCAGATGTTACCTTTAGGTCAGTTTATAGGCTTATTCTTCTAAAAGTATATTTGATTCTGTCATATATTTTATGCATAATGCAAACTTGAAAGTAATATACTACATTTTTACTGTAGTGAATCTGTGACCTATTATTGTCTGATACGTAGACCTGCAAGAAGTTAACTGCTTTGCTATGCATTCCTACATATAGTTTTTGTTGTATTAATAATATGAACTGCATGGTTCTTAAAGCAGGACTAGGAAAAAGAGTGCTATTTCTGTTTGGGGTATCTGTGAATATGAATAGACTCAGAAGTATAACTAACTTCCTATTCCTGTTGTAAAATCTTCTAGAGAAAAAAAAAAAAAAGCCAGACCAGAATCTTGAGGCAGTATGGGTTTGCCCTTTTGAAAATGAAATACAAAAATCTACCCCAAGTGATTCCATATTTTATGTGTTTGAATAAAATATGTATTTGGCTTATCTTTTCAAAGTAAACTTCATGCGAGTTCATGTTATTTTGCCTTTTGTCTAGAAATCCTCTAAATTTTAATGGCTTGTGTTATACCTTGTTTGCCACTGAACTTTACCTTATTTTTTAAGATCTCTCTAGCAATTGGCTGTTCAAAGAGTCTGCTCGTCTGCTGCCATGTTATCATATTAACTGTTTGTTAAAACTATAGAATCTTGCATCTGTGTCCAGTGAGCTGGGCATGGGTCATTGTCACCAAGCTTGACAATGAAAATGGCAGGAGAAAATCCTGTTGCAAATCTGCCTGCAAAATCTACTTAGCTATACTGCAGCTCTTTTTTCTTGTGACTGCTTGTCTGCCATGCTTGAATAGGACCCTGAAAACTTTTGAAGGGACTTTGAGGTCCTATAAATTTTGGAGTGAAGTCCTGGATATGCCTGCGTACCTTTTGCAGTCCAGGTCTAAAATCTGCAATCATGTAAGTCAAAGTAAATTTATACACAACCAAATTTAAACTGTAGCAGTTTATTTTTTTCTCTCTTCCACGAAGTAAGTAATGGCCAGTCTTCGTGAGCGAAGATTTGGGAAAGGTCATTAACCCTTTGAGCCTGCGCAGTGGATTTTTTAGGTGAGACACAACGTGCGCTGAACTGAGCCCACCCTTTAATCCTGAGGTTCATCTGCCGGGGCCAAGCAAGCTTGGACAGTGGCAGTGAGGGTCTCAGAACGTAGGTTTGTTTAGAGTGACCTTCTCTTAGATGGATTGCCTTACAAGGCTGACGAGCTCCATCTGCCCGGGGGGCTGGGAATCGAACCCGGGTCGCAGCGGTGAGAGTCCTGCACCCTAACCACAAATAAGGGGCAAAACAGTATACAAGTAAAATCCAATTTCCAATCAAAAATTTTGCCTTTTTTGTGGGCCAGATGGCCCAAAACTGATATAAAAGTTTAGTGTAGTGTTTTCCAGAAGGGGAAAATGAATCTGAGAGCTTTAAAATAGATTAAAATACAATGATTTTTATTTTTACAACTTATGCTGTCTTTTCCAGAGAGGGGTAAAAAAACCTAGAGAGAGTTGTAGTTCAGTTTTGGCTTGGGACAGTATGCTCAAAAGTACATGATTATCATCATAAGTCCTAACTGAGAAATTAATTTTTAATTTCTTTCAATAGTTCTTGCTTTTACCTAAGTACTATGGCCAAAATCTTGATTCCGTAAATGTTAATAGAGAATAATTTTTTCTCAAAATGAAATCAATGTCTACGTGACTGAGGAGAAATAGAGAGTTCTTAATACTGAAAGTGTTTATCTTGAAAATCTTGTCCTGCTTCTTCCTCCCCCTTCCTTTCCCTCATCAAAGATATGAAAGGCTGAAGCCCACTTATCTCAAGCACCGTCTTTCACAATTTCCCAGCATGATTGCTACACTCATTTGAGATACTTGGCTGATAGATCCCTGGCTTTCATCTTGTGACAATGGAAAGGAGGGCATTCTCAGTGACAGGCCAAAAATATGAAACAAACTTCCTACGAAGCTGATCCCAAACAAGTGGAGCCTCTTTAGCATGACTTTCAAGCTCAGTACAAGGCATATCTATATTAACTGGCATTCCCCAATAGGTATGTAGTAATGACACTGAACACAGGAGGAGTCAGTCTCCAGAACATTATAGTAAAGAAACAGCTTCAAAGCAGAGAAAGAAAAGTGGTACCTTCCAGAAGTAATTTTGATGTATCTTTAATCATTTCTATGTGCTCAAATACTCCAATGATTAGTGCCATAGATATACCTATAAATAAATCACACAATGTTGGAAAACATCTCTGAAACATAAACTGAAGTAGTCATCATCTGTAATGCACATAAGAAATATTTAATTAGCTGTGCAAGTGAGCTGACATGCAAGTACAGTATGTTAATTTGCAGAATTTTCTTTGAGGAACAAAAGCTGTTCCTTAAGTGTACGAAAATGAAAGTAGCTTATACAAAATTGAGTTCTGAGATCAATGGCAAAACTTCTTTAACATCTCTAAGTAGCACTTGATAAAGACACTGCAGTTAATAGTTGATCAGTAACTTAATTATAAATTCAAATGTCAAAGTATGATGTTATTACCATTATAATAATATTCCAGTAATTACAGGACTGTTGCAAATGAAGAAAAAAAATGAAATCAGCAGATCAAATATGTGACAAATAGCAACTAGAGAAAAAAAGTGTTACCATAAAAATAAAGTTGTCAGGAATTGGAAATATCTCATAATATGTAACACTGTAATAAGATATTAAGTTCTTATTGCCAAATGCCATGTTGTGATCTAAAATAATGAAGAGGGGAAAGCACTATGCTCACTGGGTAAGATTTCAAGAGGTCTTCGAGTCTCGTAAGTGGAATAGAACAGTCTTCATTCCATGCTGGAGATGAAAATCTATCCTACTTCGAAACAATCAAAGAGATTATTATTAACAAAGTGTTTGGAAAGTTAAGAACAGAATATCTTTTCAAGAACTTTACCAAGAAGTAGAAGGTTAGAAATAGCATGATAGTTAGCAATGGAATTTGAACCACACAAAAGCTTCTTAAGAGAGGGAGTTGAGAAAGTAATCACTTTAAAACCCTCAGGAAATATGCCACTGAAGAAGTGATCATTAATAATATCTCTTATGTGGCAGGAGAATCAGAAGAAGAAATATCATCAAACATAAGGTAGAGGGAAAGTGCTAGTGTTTTTATATAAGGTGATATTAATTGAATCATGTAGGCAGAGCAGGGAATAACTAGACTTGTAATAGGAGAATGATAATTAACAGTTACAAAAAGAAAGGAAAAAAACGGGTTAAGCAGCACATTAGATGTGTGTTGAAATCTTTTCTGTAATTGGAAAAGTTTTGGTTTTTACTCACTAAACAATAGATTCAAATCAATTTTAAAAGAGTGACTATGTGAAGGAAGAAAATGTTTGCAAGGTAATTTCCAGGTGATAGATTTACAGACAGAGTATCAGAATTAAAAAAGATTTCTCAATTTTAGAATAGAAAATAAATTATATGGTACAGAGGTTTTTTACGTCACTATGATCAAAATCTTACACTGATATTTAGGAGGGTAGCAGGGAAAATAGCTATTTGTGTTGCTCAAGGGGGATGAAAATCATAAAAAGTATAAAACCAAAATCATCTAAATTTAAGATTATTGTACAATGGAATCTCAACACATATTTGCAATTACACTTACAGTTTCTTCTGATTTTGTACCCCAATACTGAGGTAAACTTGAAGCTGATGGAAAGATTTTAGGATGTAAATCAGATAATGTAGTCTCTGAATTATAACAATTTAAAAAGAAATTTATAATCCTCTATATTTTA
>NW_016690216.1:4823976-4973976 GCF_001604755.1 Lepidothrix coronata
TCAATTTATTCTTAAAGAAGAAATATTGATGATATATTTAGGAAATCATTAAAAATGTATAATTTTCCTTCAGACTTTGTGAGTAAACACAGTGAACATTTACCGGAAAATTATAAGCAAAAGTCCCAAATCTTCGTTCGCGAAGCCTAGCCATGATAAACAAAAGTTAAACTGTGTTTAGCTAAAAAGCAGAGATATGATAACTAATAAAAATGCAAGGAAAGTGTCAGATTATGGCATTTAAGGAAAGAAGGGACAGTTAGAAATGGAGACACGAAAAAATATAGCTTTTAAGGATAAGAAAATTGTAGATATAAATTTTTAAATACCTAGGAAAAACTAATGTTAGTGAAAGAATAACAGAAAGAAGCAAGATATTTAAAAGTATATGATTTTGGAAGGGTGTTTTAGGTTAACGAGAAAAGAAAGGGCCAAAAGATTTTCCTCAAAAATACAATTTGACTTTGAGAATATACATCTAATAAGATGAGGAAAATAAAAATGGCTTAGAAATAGAAGGCTACGCAGGAAGTGTTGCGATTATGACAAGGGACACTGCTTCACATGGGGGAATCTACATGAAAATAAGTGAGGCACGATGAAGTACAACTTACATAGCAATAACATTGCCAAGAACAATTCTGTATTGGAACTTGACTTACTAAACATATGTGAGTTTTGCACAAATTTTAAAGAAATTACTTGTTACAAGCAGTGTCTATAAGAAAACATAACTGTGTCTGAGATAAAAAGGATCAATGATATAAGAAGAAACAAAAGGGAAAAAAAAGAAAAGGTTAGAAAAACAGGAGACTAGGAAGCTTGAGAGGAAAGAAAAAAAAATCCAACAACAGTATAATAGATGCATTGTAACTAGAGACAAATAGGGATGATTAATGGAAGGTGAAATTAAAAGAAGTGATGTAAGAGCAAAGAGTACTACAAGGTCATCTATATCAATGAGCTATATGAACCCTGACATTTTTACAATGGGTTTTCAACAGAGTGAACTGATCCTAAAGTATAGCAGCTTGAGTGGGACAGAGGAGAAAGAAAGAAAAGGTTATGTTGCAGCATGAGGGAAAAAAAGCTTGTCTTAAAAAATTAAGTCTTTTCAACAGCTAAAGCCTCAGAGAGTTCCTTAGTGACCTGATTTGTCAAATGGATTTTTGTCCCTTGCTTGGTATTTTCAGTTCACTGCATTCTCTTATGCCAGGTTTCAGTAAATAATATCTAAAAAAATTAAAATGCTGTGATGTTTATTTTAATATCTTGCCTGAATTGGGTTTTCCCATCTACTTAGTGTAAACATTTTAGGATTACTTTAGTAGTATGTGCTTTCTGACTATTGATGGTAATTCAAGGGTCGCAAACTGCAGAAGAAATGTCCAGTTCAAAGTATCACTCCCTACAGCTATGGATTTCAACTTGAGATCATATCTCAAAATCACTTTTTGTAGTAACCTACTGCTCTACTAAACACTAGTAACACAAATCAATCTGGCATTCCCAGAAGCCCAGGGAGAATTCTCACACAGCTTCCACTGTAAGTGCATTAAGGTTGCAATGGTTGATCTAGAATCAGGGTTTCTCAGAAGAGCACATTGCAAAAAAAAAAAAAAAAAAGACTCCTTAAAATAAAAAAATAATTAAAAAAAATAAAATAAAAGGAGATTAACCTACAAAAATATAAAGTTGCCTGACCAGAAATGTGTATACCTGTCCTTCTCCACAAGGCAGGGCATCAATGAGAATGCATTGCTTGGGATACCAATCACATTATAGTGTCTGAGAAAAACCTGAAAATTATCATTATTACTAATACAGTAATTACAACTGTGTGTTCTACACAAAAAACCACTAGTTTTTTTGTGGTTTAACTTACAAATTTTGTCCCTTTTCACATAGTATGCAAAAATTCCCTCGTCTTTCATCTTTCAATATCACTACTGCTTCTGCATGTGAAAGCAGATTGCTGTTTTGTTTTGTTTTCCCAGACACTTTGACTGAGTGAAAGTGAATGTGAAATACATGTATTGTGATCTACATAATGGTCTTGTTTTGTTTTGTGTTTTGTTTCACAAATGGATGTGGGAAATGGTACATTCTTATTACTTCAGCACATTTTTTTAGAATCTGAATCTTGGGAAAGGGTGAGGTAGTTCAAACAAAAGAAGAACAGGCACAAACTTTAGCTCATCTCTGAAGAATGCTGCAATATTTCAGGTACAGTACTACAGGGAAAAAAAAAAAGCCAGTTGAAAAGGGGTTTGGCTAATACCCTATGGAGAAATCAGGTGATTCTGCTTGTATTTGTGCAAACGTTCTGACACCCCTCTGCCACAGTCCTAGCATGGGAAAGGGAGGAGAGTATATGAACAGCTCATCAGCACCAGATACAAAGACGAGAAGGGGAAGGGAGCTGCTGAAAGCTGTTTCCTGTCCTTCTCAAACTGCAGTTTAAAGCTGTTGCTTATTTAAAACTTATGGACGGAGGGAGGGACACTCAGGGTCTGAATCATCTAAAGATGCGTCTTTAAAATAAATTAGCGCTACTATATTCAAGCTGTCTTTGGACATTCACATGTAGAATTAAAGCAATTAAAATATATTAAACCTTAAGAGAGTAAAATATTTATGTGATTTGCTTAATCCACTTTAAAAAACAATATTGAGTTTCTTGATGATTCTGAGTTTATAGGTCATTATGATCTTATGATCCTTATGATCCTTATGGCAGTTGTCAAGGACTCCTTTGCCCTCTCTGTTCTCCAGGCTTGTATGCTATACAAAACTTAGGCCCCACTGAGAGTTTTTGTTGTACTATATTTAATTAGGTCGTTACTCATTTTGTTGTTGATATCTAGAATTTAATGAAATGGCTTCTAAGAGTGCCAAGGGTAACAATAAATTATATCTACCCTGCATTAATAATTAAAATTTGCCTTTTAAAATGTGGTTCAGAGGTGTGGTCTCAGTTACTGACTAGCACCTATGTGCTTAACAACAGACTTTAACCATCTTAAACTCTCTGAGAAAGTACATGTTGGGACATATGTGTATATGAATTTAACTCCACGATTTGGGGAATATTGTTATTACCAGTGGAAAGGGCAATGCTCTGTTATTAGGCCTTATGGCAGGTAGGATTACTTGCATTTTGCTTTCATAAAATTGATTGGTTTCTGCTGGAAGTAAGCTGCCCCAACACTTGGCAAACAGCATGAATCTAAGGGCTTTCTGTACTCAATGATGTAAGTCCATTGAGTAGAAATGTGGAGACACATACCCTATATTTCTAGATAATGCTCTATATTGGTGCCTAACCAATTGGTATTTTTTGTTTTATGATTAAGTACATATTGATGGGTAAAAGAGGACTTTGTACTTTTTGTATTAAATTTTGCTATTAGGCAGCTGTTACTTTACTTATTGCACAGTCTTCTTGCTTCTCACAGAAGGGCCCATTTCTTTTCATCTCCTAGAATTATCACAGTTTGATCTCTTCTTGTTGTAATTTATTTATTTAGGGAAGAAGCTTATCTTGCAGTTTGAATACTGAAGGCAGAGCCCAGGAAAGTTCGGCTTCCAGCATAGTTCCACTGAGCACTCAGATGTTATGCTGATCACAATTCTCAGCCCAAATTCTTGTACTGACCTAGCTGAAGTCCTTCAATTTTGAGAGCCCAGATGAAGATGTTCGGATTAATTAAGTTACTCAGATGTCCTTAAAATATTGAATTCTGTTCTTAATTATGTCCCCCATTGATAAAATGGAGAAAAAAATTCTTGCAAAATTTCAGTAAAAAATAAAAGAAAATCACCTGACCAAATATGGGTTGTGGTAGTATAACTTGAAGCCTTTAAGCAAATACAAATTATTTTAATGCATATTTTTTCAAATTTAAACCACAAATTTTAATTGCCTTTTTTAAACTAATTCTCTGTGGGTAGCTTTTGAATACGACGGATAAGGGAGATAGGGGAAGTTTAAGTGAAGAGATACTATTTCTTTTCCTAAAAAACCCAAGCAGGTTTTCATAACAGCTCAGACTTCCCTCAAGTCTTAAAAAGAGCAGCATTCAGCCTGTCTCCTGAGGTTTTTCTAAACAAAGTTACTGTTGATGCTCCCTCCACAGACCTGGCCAAAGAAACCTATAAAATATTTATAATTCCCAGATTGTTAATATAGAAACATCATGAAAATATGGAAAGTTGTGTCTGTAACTGTCTGTGAAAAGGCAAAGGAAAGAACAGTGTTACTAAGGCAGAAATTCCCTTCACTACCAGAGGAAGGAGGTGGGAGAGACTTCCTGTGATGACTTTGGAGCAAGCCATGGGTTATAAATAAGAAGATGGGAAATGGAAAATGAAGATTGGATATGTATTCCCCACCACCATGTCCATAAGCAACATTTCCCTGCGTCTGCTTGTCTTCCTCCCCAGAAATATTTTTCTGTCTGTTTAACAAACAAAGAAAGAAAACAAAATCCAGCAGGGAGATCTGTGTCTTCAACAGGCTTTAGGAAGATTCTGGCAAGGCTTAGCCCTCTCTCATCAGAGAAAATAAGCCTGTTTTTATCAACAGAATGAAAACATTAAATAGCAGTTTCTACCTATACCCGTATTTTTAGTTCCTCTTCCAGACTGGAGGATCAGAGGAATAAGCTTTTTTCTGATACCTGTTACAATGCTGTCAGCTGCAAAAAGTCATCTGCTCCATCAGAGGACCTAAATGCCACTAAACAGAACCCACAGGGACAAGCAGAGAATTCAGACATGCATACAAAGGAATTACAAGAACATTAATCTTTTCAAGAATCAACTGACAGTACATTTCAGAAAGCACATATAACTCAATTAATGCTTGTGCTCACAAAACCTTGTAATTTATGAACTATAGCTCTTGGGGTTTGCTAAACAATTAAAATCAAATCTAGCTTCTCCCCTAAATTTTGTAAAGTGTATTTTATAAGTTTAATTCCTGCAACTTCAGCAGGAACAGTTCATCTACATGACCCTGAGAGTAAGAGAGGAAATCTTATTGCTCAGTGATCTGCTGTCATCAATGGACAAAAATTAAATGCTTTTGCTAATCCTTTCACTCTCACTAGCCATTGACCATGAAGCTTTGTTGACCTTGCTGGAAACCCTGGCAAGAATTATTGAGAGGCACTTGAGCGAGCTATTCTTTTCTCTCAGGAAAGAACCAGAGGGTAGTAGCTGATGACTGCTCTTTTGCCTCTATGTCTTATGCAAGATACTCTGTTCCTTCTATTTGATATATGCACTACATTGTGTGGTGGTTTGAAACCACTACATATTGTTAGAGCAATTCAGCAATATGTTGTAAACACTGCTTTTGGATCTGATCTGACCTTATAGTCATGGCAATGGTGAAAGTGGAACTATAGTTCAAATCAGCTAAAACAGAGCTGCTGCTGCCAAATTATTTGAAAAACCTTAGGAGGAGATGAATAAGTTATTTCTCTGTTAATGTCAATATTTTTAACTTGCTTTTCACAGTAAGACCAACTGTTTAAATGTCTTTAAATGCCTGGATGGCATTTAAATGGCCAGCAGCAGTTATTCTTTTCTTAAGTGGTTTTCAAATATCGCTTTGAGTGGGGGGCTTCACTGTGGTAATCTCTGGTGTGCCTCTTCAATGCTGGAATTTCAGTGTTGCACCTTTTAGCTGTGGCTGCATACAGAGCTCTTTCAGTTTCTCACCTGGTGGCCTGTAGCAATTTGGACCCATCCAGCTTCATAAAATTACTTCTATTTTAAACGAATGCTGGTTAGACAAGCTGAGATGACCCAGCCTAATGGCTTACTGCCACTGAAGGAGGCAGCTGTGCTCTCTCCTTTCCTCGGGTGCCTTCTAAAGCCTCCCTGATGTGTACTGTAGCATACCTCTGGCTATTTACTGAGCTGATTAAGTTCTTTAAATGGGTACAAAATTCATCCAGGAGTGAAAAGTATCTTGTCCTCTAAGAATGAGCTACTTTGTTGATGCAGTTTTATCGTCTTCTGCTACTTTCTAAAAGGGAATTAGGAATTACAAATTAGGGCCTGGCATGCTGTTGTCAGGACTTCTTAATAAAGCCGTTTCTCGGTCTTGTGGAGTCTGATGGCCTCCAAAGGATGCTGCAGGAAATACTGACATAACCTTTTGCCATGGGGGGAATGAGACACAGGCCATGGCCATAGGGTAAATTTTACTCCTTTAGTTGCCATTGTCTTAAGATATTAGTTGTTAATTTTCTATAACATTGTGATGTGGTTCACATTATCTGTGTACACAGAATACGATGGATGGGTTTCAGAAAATACCTGCAAGGTTTATTCGATAAATGCAGCTGTTCCACAGTTCCTTGAAACTTTCATAATTCCTATTTACAAGAGCACCAAAGTCCCATTAAAAAAAGGAGAAAAAAAATAAGTAGGGACCTTTTTTTTAGTGATGAAATAGGTTAATTTCATAGCTGACTTGAAATCTTGTGACAAGTTATGGTATTCTATTATGCCATTATTAGTAGAAGACATAATCCCTTGCAGCTGTGGTAACTCATGATAACGCACAATATATACCCATCAAGATATCTCCTGACAGCAATGAAATTAACTCGTGTCACCCCTGTGTCTAACAGAATGTGCTTGCAGCTTCTTCTTAGCATGCTATTTCAGATACCAATGAATTTTTATATGGGGGAAATGCATCTATTAGAAACAATTACTTATATCAAAATTTTCATTGCCTTTACTGTACATTTGATGATGAGTGTTTCAAGCAAGTTAAGCAGACATTATAGGTAAGTGTTTGAAAGTAAAAGAATTCATAGTTATTGCTTACTTCTCAACTGTGTGTTTTCCTGAACTTTGAGAGGATCTGGAGAACTGCCCTGAACAGTTACTGTTACTCCCAATACATCCTGGTGAGGTTGCAGTCTATTTCTGTGTCTTCTGGCTCAGAATCAGTGTGTGATCTGAAGCCTAAAGCCATTGCAAAGCCTGCTGTTGTAAGGAGCTATTTTGAAATTATAGGATGATGAAAAAACTATCTATTACTTACAACTTCATTTTATCTCACAAACTAATACTTCTAGCACAGAATTATCTATGTGTCTATGAAGCTTGGAAAGCATATTTTTGTGGCTGGTTCCAAATTGCTGGAATGAAAATACATTTTACAGTATTTCAAAGCAGATGAAGAAAGCAAACAGATGAGAGTGAATGCATTTCAGCAACATTTTTAAGACTGTACTTTTAATGACTTTCTAAAATAAGTGTTTTGAAATAACAATTAAAGAAGCAAAGATATAAAAGCCAGTATTTACTGCCACACATATTCTCACTTTCTGACAGGTTTCCGTAAAACACTTCCCACATCACAAACGTTATGCAAACACTCTGTAGTTTCAGCAAGGTGTGGGTTATTCCCAACTTAACTTCATGTACTGCTTTCCTGATGACTAAACTAATTCTGACTTTCATTTTTTTATTTAAAAACAACAACAACATCTGAATTCCAAATTAGACTCATGAAATACCTGCAATTTAGCTCTTTTAATAAAATGGAAAAGTTGAAAGCAGCCTGGTCACAAGGGGAAGTGTTACTTAAAGCTTGAGTTTGGCCATCAGCATTACAGAAATAAAAGACAGCTTTAAAAATAGAGACTACTGGTTTTATCACTGGTCTGAATGGCTTCCCTTGTGGCTAAGCAGCTTTTAGCTTTAAATTTTTATTAAATAAAAAGAACAAATAGAGTGCTCTTTTTTTCACCTGATTTGGGCAGATTCTATTTTAGGAAACAAAAGCCAATAACTGTATAAGAATAAAAAGAATATTTACCATGCAGAAGGTGTGATTCCCAACATTTAAGTTAGAAAAGTATTAATTCCTCCTATAAATTAGACATATATTCATTCTGAGATTCACAAGCATTTGACAGTACGAATTAACACAAACTGGATTAAAAATAGCAGGTTTTACAGCCTATTTTGTGGAAACAATGCATTTCTATGTATTTCATGCAGTGCAATGATATAAATTGTATATTTATAATAAATAGTTAATCAAAATTTAAGAAATACTGCATCTGTGTCGCAAAGAGCAGTGAAATTATGTCTTAACAGAAATAAAAATTGATTATTGACACTAAAACTCCACCTTTTAGTCTTTCAAAGAGGCATGCAACACTCTAATGACAGTCTACTGAGAGACTAATATCCTTTGCTGGACTTTGAAAACGTAAGGATAAGCGTTTTAAAGGCAAAGGTTATTAGGGGAAAGGTGTTTCAGTGAGAGTGTATGGTGCTGCAAGACTTTTGATTGCACAGTTTTGGGATTGCTGTGTGGATCTTACCTTTCGAACCTTCAGGCACCTCTACCTCACAAAGATATTGAACCTCTTAACCGATACATTGATTTAAAGTTGTTTTAGAAAAGCCAGCTGTGATCCAGCTGAAAAAGGTTAGATGCCTGAACATATAAAAGCAAAAATGAGGGACTATCTTGGCTACTGAAGTGGCTGCCTCCCACTTGTTTTTGGTTTTTTCCAATCTGTTTGCAAGTCCCTCTGCCTGGCCCTCCTTCCAGAAACTACCTGCTACTGTTTCTGCAGATGTTGTACTTATGTTCTGGAGAAAAGATTGCAGAAATCTGTAAATGGGATGTACACTGACAATATTTTCATAATTTCAGATAATTTTTAGAAATTGTATGTACTGTTCAATGGCTATCTCTTATCCTCCAGCTTTCACCTCCATTAAAAATCACCTTTCAGTATCATATATTTTCCTCTTCTCAGCTTCTGTCTTTGTACTCCCTGAGTCAGAAGTACCTTCCAAGGTAGGTGTGTCTATGCAGTGTTTGTCAAGAAACGATGTAAATTTGCCGTGAAGCCAGTAGTAAAGGTAGTACTTGGAATTGCAAGTATCATCAGAGGAATTAATAACAAATCAGAGAAGGTACTCTCTTAAGAAAAAAACAAACAAAAAATAAACAAACTTTTATATAGTACAATAGGGGCCTAAGCCACAAAAGATCTGTAAAACTTGCTGAGGATCAGTTTCTACTCAGAAAAGAATACAGAGTGGATCAGGTGCAAAGGAAGATTACTAGGATGATCAGAGAAAGGAGAAGAGGAGATTCTGAAAGAGCTTGGATATTGTTCAGCCTAGGAAAATGAAGGCTGACTGTAGGATATCATGACATAAAAACATCAGGATTTTAAAACACCAAGCAGAAACAGAGGTGCTGTTATAACTGGTTGTGAACATTGTTAACTGGCCCTGAAAAAGTTTTGTCCAGAAATAGTAGGATGATTTCTAACATTCACAGATTCTGAAATGCACTTCTGACTAGAAGAGTAGTATCTAAACATCAGCAGATTAATGAGATGATAGATCATGTCTGTTTGTGATAGCAGGGGCTTGATGTGATGAGCCAAATTGTGCCTTCCTGTCTAAAACTGATGTAAGTTATTATAGTTTAAAATTCTTAGTAAAATATACATATGGATTGGGGCAGCATACTCAAGGCACAAAGCAGATGACTCAGATCTGTTAAAATAGCTCACTCGGCCCACCCATCAAAAAGGTTAAATTAAGCTTTTTCAATAATGTTAAAACCTAAATAACATTACTGAAGTCTTCAGTTCTCTGAAAAGTTGTAACTGATCTGGCTACACTGTAGTCTTTGGCAAATTATTTTGCTGATTGAAAGTTTCCCTTATTTATGTATGTATCAAATTTCTTTGGCTTGTTCTTTTTAGGGGGACAAAAAGATAATTGAGAAGGCACAGAATGTAGCATTGTTTTCATCATTCTACCAGTGCAATAGTGCAATATGTTTCTTTTGGAAACTCCAATATAGGCTTCAAGTTTTTTATATGGATTTTTGAAGTAATTTTCTTTTCCCATGTGACATCATCTCACTTCCAGGGTACACCTTTTTAATAGAATTAAATATTGTGAAGCTGAAAAAGTTTTGTAGCAGTAGAAGGAGTAGAAACGTCAAAGATGAAGAAGCAGCATCTAAACTGCTGAAGAAGTTATAGCTCTGGTATTTGAAAAGACAATCTATACTTGCAAAATATGTTTTAAGGTATATTGCTTAATAAACATGTTCTGTGTCAGCTGCTTACTTCAGTGTTTTATTCTGAAAAAAGTAGGGTATGTGAGTAGCTTGGGAAAACATTTTCCAGAGAATGAACAAGGCTGAGAGCTAAGTGAATTAATTATAAATTGATGATGCAAATTAGCAGAATATATTTTTTCCCTGATTACTAAATATGTTTAGTGAGAATCAAATTCATTAGTAAAGAATAAACACACATGCTATAATTAAACTGTATTTACCTTTAACGTATGCCTGTTAGCTGAAAACATCCACAACTGGTAGTTATAAACTTTCTGATGAAAGTGTCTCCTGCCAAAACCCTGGTGTTCTGTCAAAGATTAAAGCAAGTAACTTGTGGTTTCTTTATTATAGCTGGCTCTGACAGCATGTATAAACTGACAGGAAATTTCCATTGAATATATGATGTTTCAGGATTCTGCTAGATGTGCAGATGTACATACAGGAAGCTTCAGTGGAATTCTAGCCTGAACAGGAAATCGTGGAATATGAAGTTCTAAGGAGACAGGGCTTTGGGGATGTTCTGATTCCCTACAAAGTCTGTAAAAGGAGGTAAGAGTACCTGACTACCTGCACCAGGCTTGGCACAAAAGAGTATTTTCTTCTTTCGTCCCTCTCACAGAAAACAAAATGTAAACATGTACCTGTCAGAGCAATTTCTAAACAGGCACTAAATGAGCTAACTTTGGAACTGGAAGCAATAAAGCTGCTTCAGACTGAGGTTACGCCTGAGCTAATTGCCCAGGTGCAGCGCCATGCTTCAGAGGCTACACTGCTCCAAGTAATTGCAAACTTACCTGCTCGGGGATGTCTAACATATTGCTTCATTGTAATATTTAGACATAACTCAAATGAATCATCAAAAAGCCAGAAAATATCAAAACTGAAGTTCTTTGAGTTATTTTATATGATCACCTGTGGTATGTGCCTTGCAGTAGCATTCTTAATTGCCCAGCAACTGTGTATTATTTCTGTGGGATCACTGCCTCATTCACTGAACACACTTGGTGTCAAGTCTAAGCTGCACAGTGAATTGCCATGATATAAAGCATTGTGTATTATACTCTGTAATGTCTGAATGATGTCTTGTGAAACAGGATGATGTCTACTGCTTCTTGCACTGAAATAGGTATGTAGTGTTCAGTAAATGGATTAAGGATCAGCTGCAAGGTAAAGATGACTTTCATGGACATCTGGCTTTCATCCCTTTCTTTGCGAGGGACTTTATGAATGACTTGCTGGAAGATCCTAAGAAAGTCTCCATTTCAATTACTTGTTAGTAAAATGGAGGGTCATAATACTTCCTGGTTAAATAGGAGTTTTCTTAATAGGTAATGTATAAAGCTTTATGAAGCAAACTAAAATCTAACGGAGCACCAAATGAAAATCTAAGAACCATAGTAAAATCTTTATTCATTGCAGGGCTTGGCCACTATGAAGTACAGGAGCCACAGATTTGAACAACCAACATAAAAAAGTAGTCCTGAATACTTTTTGCTTTCAACAATGAAGGCAAAACCAGTATATGATCACATAAGAATGCAATTACAACACAAATTACTCAGTGCCACATCGTGATTTTTGAATGCTTTGCTTACAGACCTCTCAGGTTCTAATGTAGCTTTTCATAGTTTGACTCTTCCATCTGTTAATGTATTTGAAGGTAAAACAGTCTCTTTTCAATAACCTATCCTTAAATAAGCTGTCTAGAAAAAGAAATGGAACACTGGAAGTGTGGATGAGGGCATGGCTTAATGGTGAACACGGTGGTGGTGCCAGGTTGATGGTTGGCCTCAATGATCTCAAAGGTATTTTCCAACATCAATAATTCTATGATTTTATGAAATGAAAACTAAATAGTTCAGTGACTAGAATCCCTTATTGGGGGCATATAAGGCAAGTTTTCTTTTCGGGTCTGTCACTGTATTTCTAAACGTCTTGGGAAAGGCTTACTTCTTCTTTGTGTCCGTGTGACTCTTCTCACCTTGTACCTCTTGGGTGTATTTAGACCATCAGTGTGTATGTAGAGCTACATTGTCTATCAGTATAAATTTGAATACCATATAGGACACTGAAGGTCCAGTTTCATTTGGCTTATGTAGGCATTAGCAAGTACAAGCAAACATGTTAATAAATTAAATTGGCTAATAAAATGTGTAGAAGAGTATCAGGTGGAAGCATGTAACATTTAAATGAATAAATATATTAATCTAAACAAACTAGTTTTGCATATACTGAAGTCAACTATGCATCAGAACATAGATTCATATTTTTGATGCCAGAAAAGCTTCTCTCATCTGACCAGTAGAAATAATTTCAACTTCCTCCACAAGGTTTTCAGACCCTGAAACTTCCCTCCTAGCTGAAATTGCTACTTTTCTGATATTTTCCAGGCATATTTTACAGTCAGACATTAATCTGAGAGTCATTTTGAAAAATGTGTTGCTTAGTCATTCCAGCATTACCAATGGTAGAATAGGAAATGTTTTCTTATTCTACAGCAGTAGAGTTGTTTTGTGTCTAGACCCTGGTAGTAAAATTACTTTCAGATGCCTCAGTATATAGTGCAGTAGACATTAGACATTGTTTAAGCATTGATTAGCATTATTAAGTTTGTGTGTACTATGTTCTGATTACTGTATAAACATAATGCCCATTAAAACAAAATAATCCTTTAGACCTAGCCCACTCAAGTAGGTTCAAAAGAATATATCTGTTCATGTATCATAAGATGTATAAAAATTGCAGGTTAAATTATTGAGTCAAAAGTCAAATTGTCTGAGTTTTTTAACCTTTTCTGCCATCTATCCTGAGATGTTGAAATATGAATCCCTTTTCTACGGCATGTGAAAGAAAACAAAATATAATTTATGTATGGTTCCATGCCTTCTTTCCAGTGTATATAGCTAAACAACTCTCTACTTTTTGTGAAGACCTTCATGCTGGCTAAATTATCTTCTTAATTTGTGGAAACTACATGATATTGCGTAAAAATAGTGTAACCAGCAGGACTTGGGACTAATCCTTTGTCCAGGTTTGGGCCCCTCACTACGAGAAGGACATTGAGGTGCTGGAGCATGTCCAGAGACAAGCGATGAATCTGATGAAGGGTCTGGAGCACGAGTCTTACGAAGAGTGGCTGAGGGAGCAGGGGTTGTTTAGCCTGGAGAAAAGGAAACTCAGAGGGACCTTATTATTCTCTTCAACTACCTGAGAGGAGGGTGTAGAAAGGTAAGTGTCAACCTCTTCTCCTAAGTAACAAACAATAGGACAAAAAAAATTGGCCTCAAGTTGTGCCAGTGTGGATTAGTCTGGATATTTGGAAAAAATTCTTCACAGAAAGGGGTTGTCAAGCACTGGAACAGGCTGCCTAAGGAAGTGATTAAGTGATCATCCCTGAAAGTATCTTCTGAGACGTGTAGATGTGGCACTTAGGGACATGGTTTAGTGATGGATTTGCAGTGTTAAGTGAATGGTTAGACTCCATGATCCTACAGGTCTTTTCCAACCTAAGCTGTTCTATAATTCTGTAATCTTAATAGGGAAAAACTGCTCTTGGAATCCAGGTTAATTTTGTCTTCCCTACGTTACATTGCAGCATAAGATGTCTATATACTTCAAGTCTCATAATAAAGCTGAGGGGCATGGTCTTCAGCTTACAGGTAAATAATTTGAGTTTGAAACATTTTTCATGGCTTTTTCTTAGCATAATACTTTTTCCCTCCTAACTCTATCCTGTAACAATCAGGGTTTGATTTTAATTGTCTTATGACCAGCGATACTTCAACAAATTTTGAATTTTTGGGAAAGCTATTCTTATAATTTCACTCAGTTCAGCTTTTTGTAGTTAGCACTTGCAACAAGCAATGAATTTTCAGATTCAGCAGCTATAGGCCACTTCTGAACTCTTGTGCCTCTCAGAGGTTAGATCTAGTAGATTTAGTAGCAGCTGCAGCAATGACTGACGCTGCTGCATTACACTGCTGGGTTCACTTCAGCCATCCTTATAAAATTTCATTTCTCTTTGCTTTGTTATGGAAGAGAACACTTTTCTATTTGTAAAAAAGTGGAGGGGTATTATTTCGAAGATGGAAAAAATGTCCCCGAGCGTAACAAAGAGACTATTAGAACACCTGGCGCACACTGTAGTTGTAAGGATAAAAGGTACTGGTGGAAGAAAGTGTATTATTTGGAAAGGAAATATACAGTAGGTGGGTTGTTCATATTTCATAGCATCACAGAATCATAGAATGCTTTGGGCTGGAAGGGAAGTTTAAAGGTCATCTAGTCCAACTCCCCTGCAATGCACAGGGGATATTTTCAACTAGATCAGGTTGCTCAGAACCCTGTCCAAACTGATGTTGAAGGTTTTCAGGGATGGAGCATCCACCACCTCTCTAGACAACCTATTTCAGTGTTCCACCACCCTTATTGTAAAATTCTTCTACCCTATATCTAGTCTAAATTTGCCTTCTTTTAGTTTAAAACATTATCCCTTGTCCAATTGCAACAGGTCCTGCTAAAAAGTCTGTACTCATCTTTCTTATAAGCCTTTGAGCATGGAAGGGCCACAATGTCTTGTCTCTAAAGTCTTCTCTTCTCCAGGCTGAACAATCCCAATTCTCTCAGCCTTTCTTTATAGAGAAGTGTTCCATCCCTCTGATCTTTTTTGTGGCCCTATTTCTCAGAAAGGAGATAAACACCTCCTTGGCTTGTGTATTTTGTTTAGATGTTTTAAGCTGTCAGTCTTGTTTCCTGTATGTCCAATTCTAAATAGGGTCTCAAAATAAGAAGATGACCATACAATCCAGTAACACATTCTCATGATATTTTGGCCCAGGGTTTGTGTTCAAGCTGAGAAGATAGTAACATTTGCTATGCCACATAAAAGTGGCTTTAAAATGCAAATAAATGGAGTTCTTTCCCATTAGATCTTTCACATCTTCTTAGCACATGGTAAATATTATATAAAATGGTGGAGGGTCAGACTACTCTTCTGAGTGCATAAGAGGATGGATGGATCTAATTCCCTTTGGATATCTGACCCTAATAAATTCCCCTATCCAGGGTTAGCCACTTACTCCTCTAGTCCGTCCTCTCAGCTCTGACCCCAGTCTTCAATTTCAGAGGATATTTGGTGGCAGGGTAGCAAAAAGCTGCCCATTTCATTGCTGCACGGGGCTTTAGAGTTAGGCAATCAGCTTACAGCAACTGCAATCTCCATTTTATGAATTCCCACCAAGTCCTGAACTTTCTCAGTAAACTTATATAACACCGTCTCCTCCTTTTCTCTGATAGCCACACTTCCAAGCCATGTGTTGCAGTGCTCATGCCTAGACCTGGGCATGAATTCTTATCCCTAAACTGACCCTTCTGCACCCCCAGGCACTTTGTGCCTACATTGATTTAGTTAGCAGCCCTCAGATAATGAGGTCTTCAAATTTTTTTTCCAGGAAATTTTCTTACTGCATTATTTTGATTATAAAATACTGCTGTATCTGTACATATGTATCAGTGTATGTGTGTCACCACTTGCATACCAATATGTATCAGCATTTCTTCAATCAAGCAAAAACTTGCACATTTTTTCTTCTTTAGCTCCTGCTTCATTACTTGTGATTCATCATTTCCAGTCTTTTGTTCTGATAAATCTTCAACATAGTTTCATTTTTCTGCTATTATACAGTGTCAACTAGCTCACAAAACCAGAAGAATAGTTATTAAAATGTTCACGCTTCACAAATAATATTTTGACTGTTGGATAGATATAAAAGTCCAGTAGGAAAAATATTCTGACATGATTTGTAACATGCTATCTTTCAAATGGCAAAAAATATCAAAATAGAATTGAAATAGCCTGCTCATGATGCAATCCGCTTCCCATTTTCAAACGAAGGAATGAAGAACACAGTATGCATTTTTCTATGAATCTCAGGGCTCAGATCTACACAATATTTCTATTGAGGCAGGCAGTTAAGCAACTTTTCACAGAAGAAAAATAGACAACAAATATTGTGATTGTTTTGATAATGTTTGACTTAGAATTCATTTCTGAAAGTAATTTGATATATATTTAACTTTAATACCTAATTATGAGATGAATTTCCCTATGCCTATTTGCAGGATTTGGTCCATTATGTTTAATGAAATGAGAAGGTGAAGGTGGAACTGTGAAAAGACCAGCCTTCTTGTTAAAATGAAACTATTAGCTTAGTACAGGATGCAGAAAATATAATGAAGAGATGAGAAATCCCTCGTTAAATGTTTGTGACCTATGCCTTGTCTGAAAGGCAGAATGTTTAGCTCTCCCTCTCCTTTAATGTGTTGACTAAATTTTTCTTTAGGCAGGGAAGCTACTTTGTGTAATGTAAGATTAACAAAATGTCATCTGAATGAAACATTGATAGACTTGTGCATGAAATACAGTAAACTTTGCCTTTTCTATATATTCATTCACTTTAATATAAAAAGTGAGACATGATAGACCTGCATGTCTAGAATATATATTTATGCATGGACACATACGTCTGAAAATAAAATATATACAGGAATACATTATATAGGTGACTTACTTCTCCCTGCAAGGTTAAGCTATCTGATTAAATCAAACTACATTCTTTCTGTTTCATCCATCACTACCAGCTGATAGCAGAAACAGTATGCACTTCTGAAATATTTTTTTTGGTTTATGATGTGTGAGACAGAAAGAAAGAAGCTTTAATTTAATCTGTTGGATTGACTTTGCAGAGATGATAGTAACAGAAGTAGTATCTTCAGCTAAGTAACCTGAACAAACACAACATGGACATCAAAAACGAGTTTATAAATATAATACCTAAGCCTCACTTTTACCAGCCCCTTTTATAAGGATACTTGAACAAGCCACCTCTTATTCCAGGCAAATTTACTCTAAGTAGACTGGTGTTTTTTCTCTTGTTGAGGTTTTTGTGAGAGTTTATTTGGTTGTTGGTTTTTCGGTTTTGTTGGTTTGGTGTTTTTTGTTTGGTTGGTTTTGTTTGGTTTTGGTTTCGTTTCTGGTTTTTTGGGGGCTTTTTTGTTGCTGTTTTTTATTAGTTTTGTTTGTTTTTTTTTTTTTGGAGGGGGGGTGGTTCCCTTCTATTTCTCTTTTCTTTTGGTTATTAACTTTCTGGAAGATCCCTTTCATGTACATGCTCATATTATTTAGTGAATTTTTCATTTGGTTACAAGTAAAAATAGAAGAACCAGAACAGTTATAATCTGTTTTGGTCTATACTGAATCTGGCCTTTTAAGGCAGTTATTACTTTGCATTTATTTCTTACAGTGATACATATTTATTTAATGAAACTGTCTTAGCAATAATGCAGGTTCTGAAGAACAATTTTCTGGTTTAAAAGCTTTTTAAATTGGAAGTGAAATCAGAAGAGTTTGATTTTTTTTAATGACTTTTCCATGTAGAATGGTTTGGCTTCAATGTTAATAAAATCTAGAGTTAAAGGAAATTTAAGGTACGTTATAGCAATAGAAACAACATGTGTTTCTTTGAGACCTCTATCTCACCTCTTCCCCACCCGAATAAACTCAGGCTAAATTTGAGTCATGAATTAAGAAATGCCAAACACTTTCCCACTTAGGCACTCAGATACTTGCAAACTGACATATCTTCTGAAACAAAAGGTAAAAATACCTTTGATATTCTAACTATAACTATGTAAATAAATCACAGAATCACAGAATGGGTAATGTTGGAAGGGACCACAGTGGGTACAGCCTCTCTGCTCAAGTAGGATCGTCCTAGAGAAGATTGCACAGGGTTGCATACAGACAGTTCTTGAGTACCTCCACTGAGGGAGACTCCACAACCTCTCTGGCAATCTGTTTCAGGGCATGGTCATCCACACAGTAAAGTTTTTCCTCATATTCATCTGGAACTTCCTGTGCATCAGTTTCTGCACAATGCTTCTTGACCTATTGCGTGGCACCACCAAGAAGAGCCTGACTCCATCCTCTTGAGACCCTCCCTGCAAATACTTACAGACATTGATCAGGTCCCCTTTCAGTCATCTCTTCTTGAGGCTGAACAGGCCCAGCTCCCTCAGCTTTTCCTCGTAAGAGAGATGCTCCAGTCCCCCAGTCATCTTCATAGCCCTGTACTGGAACTCCTCCACTAGTTCCATTTTTTTCTTGAAGTGGGGAGCCCAGAACTGGACACGGCACTCCAAGTGAGTCCTCATCAGTGCTGGGTAGAGGGGCAGGATCACCTCCCTCGACCTGCTGGCAATGCTCTTCCTAATGCATCCCAGGATACCATTGGCTTTCTTGGCCACAAGTGTACACCACTGGCTCATGGACAGCTTGTTGTCCACTAGGACTGCAGACCCTTCTCCACAGAGCTTCTTCCCAGTAGGTCAGCCCCCAGCCTGGACTGGCACATGGGGTTGTTCTCCCCCAAGTGCAGGACCCTGCATTTGCCTTTCTTGAATTTCAGACAGTTCTTCTCTGCCCATCTCTCCAACCTGCCGAGGTCCTTCTGAAGGGCTGCACACCACTTTGGTCTATCAGCCACTCCTCCCAGCTTTGTGTCGTCAAGGAGCCTCCTGAGGAGGTGTGAGAGACTGGACTCGTATTTCATTGGTTTATTTAATCATTGGGTCAAATCAACAAACTTGTGTGTGCTAGGGAAAGGACCATGTCAATGTCCACATGGTTAGGCCTGCATGGGGGACACATGGACGCCTAATGGCAGTGTGGAGCCCGCATGGCAGGGCTGTCAATCAAAAAGCCTACCTAGTAGCCCCTGGAGCCTCTGTTTGGCTGCACCACCCCTCACTCCAGCAAAGAGGGTCATTGAACCAGATGTCCTGCTTGGGAGGTGTGGCCTTGGTAGCCAAAGCACATAAATACAGGAGCACAGAGGCTGTGTTTTGCCTTTTCTCTCAGAAACTGCCATTACCATGTAAAGCTCCGGACTTCCATAGGACCCTTTGGTGGTAGCTATGTAATTCTCTTATTCTAATCTCTTTCTTTACTCCTTCTTTCTTCTCTTAATCTCTTTTCTTCCTTTACTTTCCTTAATCTCTTGTGGGTAACTTAAAACCTATGGGTTGTATTTTACTGAGTTGGGTACTTTGTGGAGTCTTCTTGTTGGTTGTATGTTGTTCCTGTAAACCTTTTGACAAAATGCCTATTTTTCTCTAAATTAAAAGAAATCTCTTGGGAAAATGGATTGGCACTTTCTCTTTACCCGACTTCAAGGTACTAAGAACGAAAGGCTCTGCAAAAGTTTGTTGGGAACTCTTGGAGTCTTAAATATAAAATTAATACTCCCAGTAAAGCTCGAGGCTTTGGGACATTGCAGGAGGCACCTCCAAGAAGATCCCTAAAGAGGCTAAAGTTTACCCTCATGAACAGACTGTTAGTGTAACTTTCTATGTCCTAGCAATCTCAACAGGTTTGTTATGAAGAGACTCATTCCCTAACACTTGTCATTCATTCATCCTGGTAAGGAATTTAGTAACTAAGGTAGTTAGAAAGCTTGAAATGCATTTTATAGATACTGCAAATGTAAGTTTGGACATGCCATAGTTTTCAACTCTATGTAAAGGAAGAGTTAAGTTGGATTTCAGCCACCTCTGTTTTATTTCCAATTTCAAATTTGAGTGCAGGATGGCATGTGAAATGGCTACTGTGTAATTACAGCAGCTTCCTTCACTACAACAAATGGGGTATTTTTTTTTGTTGTTTATTAATGATAATCTAGTTTGCTACTTTGGAAGAATTATGTACCTCAGATTTCTGCAAAACAATACTGAGACTTTGGGAAATGTTTGTTCGAGTTTATATGAGTTCCTCTGCAAAAAAGCATATGACAGGAATAATTCTCCTTCACCGGGTCCCAAGCTCTGATTGTGATTTCATGCTACCACAGTAGTTTGAAACTTCTGTAGTTCATGTGAGATCATTTCCCATATATTCATTAATTGTTGAAATTACCCTAGGGGTATAAAAGTAGAGATTGACAGTATTCAGAATTCACTGATATAGAATGTCAGCTTTATAAACTTGTTACTTAATATACTCTTGAAATTGTCAACTATTAGATTTTTTGCTTGCTTGCCAAGCTATTCTAACTTAGCACTGACAAAAAGTTTGAGTAAGGAACACTGTCAGGTTTTTACACTTTAAGAGAAGTTGATTTTGCCTATGAAATCACCTTGAGTAGCAATGAAATAGATTCTTAAATGGACATAGTACAGAGAGAGGCAATGGTGTTATGCTAAAGCTCTCACGTTAACCTTATTAGTGCAAGTTAAATATGGGACAATTTAGCAATGACTGCTATATATAAGAACAGATGGCTGGTGGATGACTTCCTTCTGTGTACTGAAAAATTCCAATTAAGGCAAAATTAAATGAATTAAGAATATCATAAAACTGCTATTCCACATTTTACTATGGATTATGCCCTCCTTAGCAGGGAAAATTGCATTAATTGCTTCAAGAAAGGAACTGTGCCTACAAAGGACTTGGTGGTGAACTATTCCACTTCCTGCCATTGCACAGTTATGCGTAACGTGACCATATGGAATTCACGAATCCTAAGTAGGAAAAGAGTGCAGCAAGTTTTTTGCTCTAAACCCAAAGTACTCTGTCATTTAAGTAAATAGAGAATCTCCAAGATCTGTATCAGAGTATAAAATGCTTTTATCCATGCTGGGTACCCACTAGAAAGAGATATGCATAAGAATACCTGACATTACATTCATTAGGGGACATTATTATGCTTGGTGTGGTGCATAGCCTGCAAAAATGTTCTTATACAAAAATGTTCCATAAGCAGCATTAAATATGATTGTACCAATAAGCTTTCTATACATACAGTAGGTTGTGATTTGGGCTGAGCAGAGGGTCAAAAGTGAGGGATAAACTACCTTATATGGTTTTCAAATAATTTATCTCAATTGATAACATTTTTCTGTATCCTTGAATAGGATATTTTGGCCTTCATTTGTATGAGGTGTTAATTTTTTCCAGTGACTGAAACACTGAATCAATTCTTACTGTTTTCCAGGTTTCTGTGACCCATTCTTGTCCAAGTCTCTTTGGTATAGTTTGGCTAGGGTACAATAAGGGTACAATCTATCTGCATTATGAAAACAATACAATTATTGTGTCCCCAAAGAGAGAATTTACACTTTTGGGTTTTTTTGCTCTGTTTCATGTCCAAACTCATCTCACATCTGGTCTATTCAGCTCTGAGTCTCCAGCCAGGTATGGGATTGCGGTAAATTCTAGATTCTAAGCTTAGGATTGTTTTAACTTTTATAGTCTTTTTGTTGGATCTGACATGCACAGGCTGGGTATCTGGCACTCAGCCTAAATGATGCACATTGCCCTCTTGCCCAGCAGTATTGCATTGGGCTTGCAAGCACGGGGTATAGTTACATTTGCAAGAGTCCTTGAGGCTCCTCGCTTCAGCCCTGATGTCTCAAATAACGAGGACTTCTGTGGTACGTGGCAGACCAGTCTCAGATTGTCCTTGCCTTGTAATAGTGTGTTACATCTCACATGGGCTGCACGCATCCTGTAGCTGCTGGAACAACATGACTATAGACACCTAGAGCTTTGTGGTCTGTGTTTGAGCTAAACTCTCTAGCAACCTTGTGTATTCAATGGAGAAAAACATGGACTCTCAGGGAATAATTTGGTGAATCACACTGCAGAAGTGCATGTCCTCTCTAGAAACTACACCAGCAAACCAGATAAATGAGCTATGCATATGTACAGGTTAGCTATAAGTGGTCCAGTGAATCCCACTCAGGCATGCTAAAGATTGAATATATAAATGCTCCATGGAATACCTTCCTCTTTTAGTGTTCCATAGCAGCATGAATTGTCTGGGAGCATATATCAACCATGAGGACAGCAAAGGAGATAGCACATGAGCCTGTAATTGGACCCTGACTTTTGCTAGTTATGATACATCTGCAAAGTAAGTTTGGAACAATGGTAGTGGCATCCCTACAGATATGTAAAAATAACATCAGAGAAACCAAAATGGATAAAGGCAAATTTCTTAAACTGGACTTTATGAGAAAACATGTTATCAGTTACAGAAGAAGATAAATAATTATATGGCACCTGACATTTTGTACTGTGAGGATTTCTGTTAAGCCGCAAAAGGAACATAGATATTTTACTGTAATACATTCTGGACCATGCAGCTAATTAAATTGTGGCAATTGCCCATACTAGATGCTTATAACAGCATTAAGTCTCCATACTCATCACTGTAGCAGGAGTTCTGGAGACCCCGAAGGAGATGAGTGATATGCCTCCTTAGCATTGAAATGTACTGCTAAGTTGTTACAGCAGCAGGAGATTGTAAGATCAAGAGGCTTAATAGCTTTGGTACAAGAGGCAGTGCTACATTAAACGCAGTAAAATGCAAGAACTTACTGTATGTTCCTAGCACTGCAAGCCCCCTACCTATACATAAAAGAGCTGACAAACTACATGTATGTAGGGTTCATAAGTTAAGAAAGTTTAAGAAGAGTTTTACTATATGTCACTGCAGACAGTGGTTTTATTTGAAAATTATCTTTTGCATACCAAAATATACCTTCACAACACTGCAAACTAATCATAGATGGGGCTATTTTATAGCATAAAATGGAAAGCAAAAACTACAAACACATTTTTGAAGCACATTTTTCAGCATTGCTGTGAAGCATTTTTCTTTTACTTACTTGTTAACTGTTTCAAAAAATTTGTACAGTGTATTACCTTATTGTTTGTAATGCATCTTCATACATTTAGTTTATTCTTATCATCCTGATTTGTAAGGTATGAGGATTAAAACAAAGAATTAAACATTTTTATTTTCATAAATATTAGAATATTTTGCTCTTTTTGATTATTTTTCCTTGTTATTATATCAGGAGCTCCATTTTAATTTTTCCTAAAAAAAAATATTGGTATGGAAAGTATTGCAAAGGTTTTCAAAATATATTTTGCAAATCTGAAACTCAGTATTAAAGTTAAAGATAAGAAAAGCTCCATCTCAGGTATTACACAAGACCATAATAACCTACTCACCCTTTTACTTACTCATGTGCATAACCATATGCACTCTGTCACAATCTGGCATGTGAACCCAGATTCTTTGCTGTAATAGCATCCTTCTTCACAGCACAGACCTGTTTTGCTGAAACAGGTCTCCATGGAGAGAGGATTAGGAAATAAAGGACTTGAGTTCTTGTCTCTGGTTTGTGCCCACTCTCAGTCTTTTGACTGTCTGTGGCTGCTCCACCGTACAAACTGCCCAAAGACTTTTGCTGCTGAAGCTTTCTGAGCAGCATCAGCAGCTCTCCCTGCCACCCAGTCTGTTTCCTACCTCTTTTTTGCTGTTTCCAGCTTGTGTTTTTCCATCTTGGAATACAGCTCTTTCTGGTGTAGAGTGAGCTCAGTTAACAGAACCTGTGTAACTAATTTGCCTGAGTCTGTGTGAGGTTCAGGCTGACTGCCTGAGGGTAACTTTGCCTCAACAGCTCCTTTCAGGCCTGGTTCTATGAGCAGCATTTTGAGTTCTTTTAAAGACTTTTCTGCATATTCCAATTTTCTTTCTGAGAGTAATTGTTCACATTTCATTTTACAGAGTCCAGAATATGTTTTTGACTATTTTTTTACCTTGCATAAGACATTTTTTCAAGTGAACTTCTTTTATACACTCTTTCCCGGGAAATTCTGCCTTTTCTTCAGTTAATGTTTTCTCACACATTGTTGTGTTTTAGTTTCCTTTTCCTTGCAGACTGACCCCCTATGGTTGACAGAAAACTTTGGGTTCTCTTGCCTTATGTGGTTTTCCCAAAGTAAAAAACCAAGCAAACAAAATGAAGTAATAAATCAATCAAAAACAAATGAGCAAACAAAACCAGAAAATGACAAAACAAAGGTTCTGTGCATCATGTGGAGGTGACTGGGCTTACAAGTAGACCTACCTCAGTTGTTTTCAAACATTTGAATGAGAAGGAATAAATGTTTATCACCTTTGATGTCTGTTGCATTAAAAAAAAAAGTTGCTAGTATTTACCCATGTGAGCAAATTATGTGAAACTTCAAAGGTTTACTACTAGTGTTATCTAGTACCAGAAAAGTAGACTTCCATACTTTCCACTCCTTTTATTCCAAGACCTATTGGTCTCTCAGAACAAATAGAGAAGCGCAGCAGAGAGCCTGCTTCCAGCTTCTGTCCTGGAAACTGTACATCTGCACTGCAGGACAGAGCAAGCACTCTGAAAAGTGTTAATTATCTTCTCACCATGGTATTCCTGGAAATCCCCTGACAATAACCACTTTGCACATTTGGAAGTGCAGATTTTGGCATTAGGCTGTTCAAGGCTTATTCTTAGAATAGTCTGACTTGAACACATGTGGACCTTCTTCCTGCCATATTGGCTCTTAAGTTTGTATCATCCTTCTCTTACAGTCATTACCTTAAGAAGATCTTGACAACCATGGCTTCTTCTCAAGCTCTCTTTCTCTGGATCATTGTTCAGGTATGTTTGAAGGAAATTCCAGGTCTTGAAAGAAATACTAATTCATATATGGATACTCAGATTCATCATGACTTGTGGCAGTTCTAGTTATAGAGACAGATAGTGAGGAATACATAGAAAGGCCTCTACTAGTCCTTAGAAACAACAAGCACAAGGGATCTTTCAGAAAGAAATTATATCCCTTTCCAATTTCACATATCTTGTTCATGTAAGATATACTTGACCAATTCTTCTTATCTTCTAATTCATCTTGAGAGTTTTGCAATTATTTTGAGGCATTAATAGCTGAAAGAATGTTTCAGAATATAAGGATTGTGTTCTGAATCCCATTTAATAGTGTAGACATGGCTGCTAGTATTTTATTCACGGTTGTGGTGTTACAGAGGTAATCAAGGTTGCAATGCTTTAGTTTCCCTAAGGAGGTCCAATCCACAACTGACAATGTCCTATCTGAGGGTAAAAAAGTCTATTCAGTGATGAAGTGCTGCAGTCATTAAAGTGCAACATTGCAATCAGTGTAAATCTTTCATTGGACCAACAAAAGAAGGCAAAAGTATGATCAGTGCCCTGGGAGGCCTAATTTCCTTCAGCTTTTCTTCCTTTTCATACTAATTAAAGGCAAAAAACTCATGTGCTGAAAAAAATTTCTGGTTCAGGGTCATTGGCTACCTGTTCATCAGCACAGAGACAGATCACCATGGAGGGTCCATTGAAAAGGCACAAAGTGATATTCCCTTTCAGTCCATATCAGCATCTTTTTCCCGTTCTGTATCTTTTAATGAATACATTGTCATCCTTCCACATGGAATAACATTATGACAAGTGGTGAATAGATGCAATTATCATAAAGCTACACTAAACAAAATTTTATTTTGAACCTCCAAATATTTCTGGGGTTTATTTGGCTGTGCTTTCTACAAAACCATGCTGTAAAAGCATTTGGATACGCATTTCTGTTAATCTCAGGGGACTGAGATTAGCATTCTGCAATGGCTTTTTCATGATATTTTAAAGCAAAAAAGAAAAAAAGGGGAAACCAAAACCCTACAAAGACTCAAGATGTAAGAATCTTTGAGGGCTTAATCAATAGTCTGGATAATCAATGATCACAGAATCACAGAATGGGTAAGGTCCAACCTCCCTGCTCAGGATTGGTCATCCTGGAGCAGATTGCACAGGATTATATCCAGATGGTTCTTGAATATGTGCAGTGAGGGAGAGTCCACAACTTCTCTGGGCAATCTGTTTCAGGGCATGGTCATCCACACAGGAAAGAAGTTCTTCCTCATATTTATCCGGAACTTCTTGTGCATCAGTTTCTGCACAATTCCTCTTGACCTATTACTTGGCACCACTGAAAAGAGTCTGGATCCATCTTCTTGATACCCTCTCTTCAGATACTTATAGACATAGATAAGGCCCCCTCTCAATCATCTCTACTCGAGGCTGAACAGCCCAGCTCCCTCAGCTTTTCCTCGTAAGAGAGATGCTCCAGTCCCCTCATCATCTTTGTTGCTCTCTGTACTGGAACTGTCCATGTCTCTCTTGTTCTGAGGAGCCCAGAACAGGACACGGCACTCCAGACGTTGCCTCACTAGTGCTGGGTAGAGGGGCAGGATCACCTCCCTCGACCTATCAGCAATGCTCTTCCTAATGCATCCCAGGATACCATTGGCTTTCTTGGCCACATGGGCAGCTTGTTGTCCACCAAGACCCCAGGCCCTTCTACACAGAGCTGCTTTCCAGAAGGTCAGCCCCCAGCCTGGACTGGCACATGGGGTTGTTCTCCCCCAGGTGCAGGACCCTGCATTTGCCTTTCTTGAATTTCAGACAGTTCTTCTCTGCCCATCTCTCCAACCTGCCGAGGTCCTTCTGAAGGGCTGCACACCACTTTGGTCTATCAGCCACTCCTCCCAGCTTTATGTCATCAAGGAGCCTCCTGAGGAGGTACTCTACCCCTTCATCCAAGTAATTCATGAATAAGTTAAACAGTACTGTGCCCAGTATGGAACCTTTAGGGGCCACCGCTTGTGACAGGCCTCCAACTAGACCCCATGCCACTGGTTTTGGCCCTTTGGGATCTGCCATTCAGCCATCTCTCAATCCACTTCACTGTTCACTCATCCAGTCCACAAGACCTGAGTTTGCCTATGAGCATGTTGTTGAGCACATTGAAAACCTTGCTGAAATTGAGGTAGACAATATCCACCACTGTCCTCTCATCCATCCAGGTACCTGTTTCATCATAGAAGACAATCAGTTTGGTCAAGCATCATTTACCTTTAGTAAATCCATGATGACTACTCCTGATCACTTTCTTCTCCTCCATGTGGCTACGGATAGCCTGGAAAATGAGGCACTCCATAATGTTTCCAGAGACTGAGGTGAAGCTGACTCTCCTGTAGCTCTCCTTCTTGCCCTTTTTGAAGACTAGGATGACATCTGCATCTTTACAGTTCTTAGGCACATTTCCTGTTTGCCACAACCTTTCAGTAAAGAAAGATTTGCACTATAAGACTGTGCATTCAGAAGAGGGTTGGCTGATGCTGTAGTTAGGGCTTTGAACAGGTTGAGTGTAACTGACAAAAATCGCATCAAAGTGTTCTCAAAGGGCTATCAAAGTGTTCTCATATATATATTCACACTACACTAATAAAGAAGCTGCCTAAATGAATGTACATGCAAGTCCTTCTAATAGACCTAAGCAAAACACCAGCTACTTCCCCCACCAAGTATCTCTTCTATAGGTACTGTGTGAATATAGTTGTAGACAATGAATTTTGAAGACTAGTTATAGCTAAATAACTCTTGCTTTCACGCTGAGATATATCCTTCAATTAAATATTTTTTTACATGGAAAAGTTTGTACTGACAAAGAAATTACTTCCTTGCCATTATGTCTGTTTATACACCTTTTGCATACTATTAATGCAGAAAGAGAGTAAAGTCTTTATTTTTATTAGTATACCTTAATCTTTAATCATCCAAATACCTCACAAACTAATGATCTAAATATAGTTATAAAATTCTTGGGATAAAAGCTTTGCCCTGATCTGATGACTCCTTTTAATTACCTGCCAATAAACACATACTTATCAAGACTATATATTTCTTCATCAGTCATCCTTTTTATATAATGTTTATAGTCCACATTTTATTTCAAAGGATTTTACAAGCTACAAAGCATGTACAATAGTCATTTTCTTTATATGGTGCTCGGGGGCATTACACAACAAAGTACAAAGAGCTTATCCTTCACCCCCACTGAAATGTAGTCACCTCTGCAGTGAAAAGTAGCAGCTTTTTAATACCAAAAGAAAAACACTATATCTAATTAAAGTGACAAGCACATGTAGTTAGAAAGAATGTGGTTGTTCAGACTGAAGCCTTACTTATGACTTATTATTCATTTTTCTGCTCTTCCTCTCTCTCTTCACTTTACCTACCAGCAGAGGAAAATGCCTTAATGTACAACCTGCTCTTTACTTAGACCTTTTAGTTATCCTGTGCTGTTTTGCAAGACTTAGAGAACTGTTTGAGCTTGATCCCTCTATGTTAGCTGTGAAAGAATCCAACAGCTGCCACTTCATGTGAAGGATTTCTGTGGGGAAAAGGGGTTCTTTTAAACTAATTCCTCAGGCTGCTCACAAGCTGGACTTTCCCCTTTAGATGTCCTCCGTGGCTCCCTAACACTTTTGGGACTCTTTGAGCTACGTGAGCTGTCTTCCTTTCCTGATGGTGGCATTTTTCTCTTCAAAGAACAATTTTTGCTTCCTCTCTATTCTGCACAGGGAGAAAATGCCTTTGAAATCAACATGGTTCTGCAGGCAGGTAATAAGTATTTAGAAATGTCTATCCATTTCTCATTTGTTTAAAATTTGCTACTTCCTATTGCAGTTAAACAGGTAGGAAGTGCTTTTCTTCTAATGTTACTTCCTTCTAATAGTCTGTACAATGAAACTGCATCAGTTTCAAAGGTTTCACTCCCTGCCTAGAATAGAGCTGTTATAGCAATAGCCCTTTGAAAAGGAAATGGCAAATGGCATCAGAAGGACAGGCAAACAGCTTAAGTCAGGTTCATGTAGCCCTAGAAGTGCTTGGAAAGAGGACTGAGGGAAGAGGGTGCAAGCTTAGAAATATCTGTTGAAAGAATTAATTGAACATCCCATCTCAAACAAAGCAATAGCAGTTGAAAGCAGAGAATAGCAGCTGTAAAGACAGTAGCTGTCAAAGGTTCCTAGACTTGTGCAAATACTGCAAGACCTATTATTTAAAATAAAATTACAAGAAAAATTCATGTTCAGACAGGAATCCTCTCTTTTCAAAGAGACTATTAGGTAGACATTTGATTTGTTTTATAAGCATTTCTTATGTTTAATATGACTGCTCCACTATTAGTTCCTGGATGACCATGTTTATTAGTATGACTATCTCCAAGCAAGGGGCTTTCATGAATTTTAAGGTCTTATGCTGTATTATTTTCTGCTGCACAGTGGTTCTGACAATGCCACCTATACTTGTCAATAAAATAGAACAAGGCATAATCATCACAGAAGTGGCCAAACTCTCTTCCTTTCCATAAGCCTATTGGACGTATCAGTGCTGTCTATTGGGAACATCACAACCAGTCAAACTATGGTTGGGCAATACCTGTGGCATAGCTACTTGGAGCAGAATAAAATCATTCCAGGGAGCATCCCAGTGTTAAGCAGCAAGGACACTAATTTACCACAGCTTGCACCCACGGCCTAACCCCATTCAGTTCAGTAGCATAGGCACATTTGGATGTCCTCCAAACAATGCTCGTCCCCCTACCAATGTCCACTATGTAGCAAGGACAGTGGTCAGTAACCTGTACCGCTGTGAAGTCCTGACTCTGGGCATGCAGGAATGCCCAGGCATGGGCAACAAACAGGAAAGACACAGGTAAAAGAAAACGTTTCTCTGCTTTTTACAGTATTCGAGTGCCTAAAGATCATCCTTTCTTATAGGATGGATATATAGCCATTGATTTAAAACTAGACAAGTTTTAAAGTGTTTTGTTAAATGGACACACTGAGCATTTTGTTAAATTCTTTGTAGCTTAGTTCTTGAACTTATGGAAGGTTCATTAGATCAGGATATTGGATTATTTTTTTTATACTTTCCAAAACTACCATGAGAGGATTCATGTCCACCTAGAAAATTTTTCAAAACAGATGAGCATTGTAGTGTCTTCTGGAGTTAATTGAAAAATTGTGATGAATAGTTCAGTAATCATAAAAGATTCTATCACTTCAATATAGCACAGAAAAATTGTGGAGAAAGAGTTGTACAATTGACAAATAATTTTATCTTCTATAGAATCCTTATTTTTGCACTTCTTAAAAGATGAAATGGGAGAAAAAACAGTTCTTATTCTAGAAACCAATGTCAGTTTGTATAAAGTCTGGGCAATGTTGATTGATATAATTTTTAGGATTGATGATAGGGAAAAAAATAACATTTAGGAGGTTTTTTGTGTTTGGTTTATTTTTATTTGTTCACCTGCTTCAAGAAATGGCTGAGTTTAAAACCACATCAAACAGGCAAGCACTTAAGGATGCATGTGGGAATTAGGCACAGATTTCTCTCTATTGTTAATAGAAACTGTGCATCTAACACTTGTTCACTGTAGTGGAAATAGACCTGAGCCTTAATCTAAAGTGCATTGTGAGGAATTATTTTTTTTCCATTGGAGACTATGGTGAATGATGTAGCTGTAGTGCACAAAGTAAATCTAAAGGCAAGTGAAGTAAACTGAAAGACCACCATTGGATCAGGGTCCATTGGCCCAGGGTCCATAGACAGAAACAGATGCTCCTTAACCTTTCATTGTATTAATAATTTAACACCACTGATCACTCATAAAGGACTGAAATGTATTAGTTTTTCCTTTGAGATTACATTTATCCTTTTCCTCTCCTACCTTAAATCCTGTTTTATGTAACCTTTCGCTAAAGAATTTACATAGAATCAGCAGATCTACTGTGTATAAATGGAAATTACTCCTTACTTAGGTCTTTTGTAAACTTCTGCACTGATTGTGTAGGACTCCAGTCTCTGCAGTGTCTTAGACTGTCCCTGTGGTTTCCTGCTCACCAAAAAGTAAGCAGTGATTCCCGATTCCAATTTCCTACAGATTCTCAGCCTCTTTCTTAAGCCTTCATTTTGTCTATGGTTTAAAATATCCTTTAAAAGTCAACAGCCTTTTAAATATTTGTTATGCTCTCCAATTCAAGTAGAAAATCCATATCCACAATAAAATGGGTAATAATAAAAATTATTTTATGAGCATATTAACCAAGGAGGTAAAGGAGGTGAACTGCCTCTCCTTTAATTGCCTGAGTTAGCCTCGGTAGACAGCTATCCCTACAGCCACTCGTTTGCTCTCCCCCAGTTGCATGAGAGAGAAAACTGGAAGGGTATAAGCAGAAAAGTTGTGGATTGAGATAAAGAAAGTTTAATAGGTGAAGCAAACCTGTGCATGCAAGCGAAGCAAAATCATGAATTCATTCATTACTTCCCATAGGCAGGCAGATACTCAGTCATTTCCTGAAAGCAAGGATTCATCATGTGTAATGATTATTTGGGAAGGCACAGGCCATAACTCTCAATATCCCTTTTTTCCTCCATGTATTATTGCTGAATATGATGGGATCCCATATGGTATGGAATATCCATTTGGTCAGTTGAGGTCAGCTGTCCCAACTGTGACCCCCAACTCCTTGTGCACCCCCAGCCTACATGCTGTCAGGGCACCATGAGAAACAGAAAAGTACTGCTCAAGATTAGCTAAAACAACCCTGTGTTATCAACACTGCTTTGGTCACCAAACTAAAACAGCACCACAATGGCTGCCGCAAAGAAAACTAACTCCATCCCGGTCAAAACCTGTACAAAGTCTCGCTTTCCCATTCTTATCCTGATTTCACATAATCACCTCATGGATTACAAGAAGGGTAATATTTTATTTTATTTTATTTTATTTTATTTTATTATTTTTAGAAGAAGAATTAGCTCAGAGTAAGTTAAAAAATCTTGAACAATGCCATAGTTTCAGGTAATGTACCACAGTTTCTGCCAGGAATGCAAACATACAATGCAGGAAGTCACTAGAGCGAGATAAAGTAAATATAGTACATTAAAAAGTAAAACCTGTGGGTCAAGGCAGGATGCTGAGGAGAGAGCAGGCAATCAGGAATAAAATGAATCAGTCACTTACCAGTGAATGATAAAAGTCTGGAGGGATAAAAGGAAAAGAAAAAAGAATATGTTAGCATAACAAAAAGTGTGAAATTAGAAAAAAATGAAATTTAGGAGAAAAAAATGCCTTTCAGGCTTCAAGGTTGAAGAAAATTGCTTGAGTAACATGGAAAAATATCTTATGGAGATTCAGAGAGTATGAAAGTTCATCTCAGGAAGTTTTGGTGATATAGTCAGAAAGCAAGGCATTTCCCTGGAATTACCTGATGCAGATTTTATAGGAAGAAGTCTCTTAAGGGATAAATGAGGAGATTAAAACTATCTAAATCCTTACTGAGTTCCCATACAAAATGTGATTAATTATGCAGACCAATATATCAACTTATCCTGAACTTCTGCTGTCATGAACTAAGTTTTTTTTATGTGAATGGATAAAACATTTTTTCCTTTACAATTTAAATTACTATGGTTTCAGAAACCTAATGAAAGCAAATTACACTATTCTGGTGAATGCACAAAATGATGGCACAAAATATTGCAAAAGAATGACCAAGCATCATGGAAATAAAGTTTCCTTGTAGACATGAAATTTGACATGTTGATCATTTGGAAACCAAAATGAGGTTAAAAAGATCTTATTCTTTTCTCATACTTATTCAGTATTCCTTTGATGTAAGTGGAATTTATTCCAGCATAATCTGTTGTCAGAGGAAACTTAAATCTAAAGAATATGCCCTGTATTATCTTGTAACTTTGATTGCACTATCATGGAGAATAATTTTATAAGCACGTTTTTATGTGCTTTAAAGTTTATGAAGATTTTGTTAGCATATTGTTTGGGAAAAAAAAGTATAGCTCTTGCATTCCTATGCATCGTCTGGTTATATAAACTGTGCAAAATCTGAAATAATTAAAACTGGTAAAATAATAATTAATTTCTGTGAACAAAATGTATAAATCATAGCTCAGTTTTTATTTATCAAACATCATGTGTTACTCTCAGCTACATTGGAAAAATGTTTTCAAATTGTTGTTTCATTGAATTAATTATTTTAATTGCAATTAAAGCTAATAAAATATTAGTGGAAGTAGTTCAACATGCTGGACAAGGTGCAGTCATTAGGGTCATCTTGATGAGGATAGCATGCTATTCTTTCATATATATAAAGTTTGGTTAGTAGCTCTTATGTTTTGCAACTGATTGTTTACAATTCAGAACTGCTCAGTACTAACAGAGAATGACCAAATTTTTTGGTTAATTTATACTTATTCATCTCTTTTTGCTGACTCCCACCATTCTGTCTAACTCAACATTAAACCTGAAAGTGTTAAATTAATTAATTTTGGTGTATGATCACTACTTATGCATCCGCAGAGTTTTAAAACATTAGCAAAACACCAGCTATATACTTAGACTTGTCAGCAGCAGCTGAGTATCTACTTTAAAGGGTCATGTACAAAATGTAGGCTGATGACTGGTGGGAACAATGACTCCTTAAATTCAGAATGAAATATGCAATAGATAGCAGTCAATACAGAAGCAAAATAACAAAACTGCCTGCAAATGAAACAGCTGCTAGCTGTAGTTCAATAACTGAACTAATGGAGGGTAATTTGGCACATCCTCAGTTATTGTCTATCTATAATATGTTAATTATTATGCTTAGACTATTCAGATCAAGTTTATAATTTATTTGAAACATGTCGGTAAATAACTGCACTGAGTAGGTAGACTAGCATCAATCAAAACAGAAATAAGTTCTGCATGAATGACAAAAAAGGATGCAAAAGAAGCTTGTGATCCTTAAAATCCTTTTGCTGAATAAAATATTGTTCCATCTCTTTCAGTTACTAGAATTAATTTACTGTCCTTTGTTCTGCTCACTTAAGATACTTTAGATTATCGGTCTTGCACATGAAGCTTTTGCTTTACCAAATAAACTGTCTTTATCTCAACCCAAAAGTTCTCCCACTTTTACTCTTCTGATTCTCTCCACCATCTCACCAGAGGACTGAACAAGTGGTTGGCTGGGGCTTAGTTGTCTGTTGGGATTAAACAATGACAGTCTTTTTTGGCAGGAGCTCAAAGCGTTTGAGATAATGACAGAGTCAGTGCAAATTCTTAGTGTTTATTAAAGTTCATAAGTGTAATATGCTGTTTCTGTAAATTTTTTGGACTGAATCGGGGAAGATTCTGTGCAAAAACTACATGGAGGGGTAGAAAAGATGGTTTAGGATTATTAAAACTTTCTTTACACTGTTAAATTCCATGCCCTATGCTGAAAATTTGCATTCTGCCCTTGACTTCCGTGGTTGTGGGAAAGAATTCACTATGTATCTTTGTACATTTTTAATCACGAAGTGAATTCTTCAAATACTGTATTTTCTGGAAAACAGTCTGATTCTAATTATCTTTCCATGAGAACAAAATTTAGTCTCTGTAATATTCTGTATGAGAGAGGCATGTATTGGCTCCATTTGCATATCATTATAGGATGCAATGTCATAAATGATAGAGTAAAACAAGTATATCCAAGTCTCATATAGATATTCAATCTTAAGGAGAAGAAAAAATGTACACTGAAGGATGAACTAAATTGTTACTAGCAGAGACATGTTAAATGTGCATTCATAACTTACTGAAGCACTTGTCACTATTCTATCCTGGGTACCAGCAGTATATATATTGCTACACTGACCTGTGGAAATAATCTATCAAAGATTTTGTTTTATCTACTTTGATCCAATTTTCTCAAGAGGCTTTTTTGTTTTCTGATTTTACTAGAATGAGCACCATGAAAAAAACCTGTCTCCTTGTCCTGGTTTTGGTCAAGGACAGGGTTAATTTTTCACAATAACCATGAGGAAGTGGAGCCCCAAGACCTGTCTAAGTTGTTATTCTATACCACCTCACATCATTGCTAGGGGGTGGAAATAAGGGATTCTCACTTCCAGGAAAAAAGGGCATGGCTTTCTGTCAGGGTAAAAGGGTGTGGATGGAGGGTCCAGACAATGTTTTGTTCATTGTCTTGGGGTTGCGCAGCGTCAGGTTGGTCACTGAGCAATTTGCAAGTAGAACACCCTCTCTTTTGTACATGGCTGTTATTAATATTGTTGCTGTTGCTCTTTGTTTTCTTATCTCATTGCTGTTTCCAGTAAATTGTTCTAATATCAACCTGTAATCTCTGCCTTGTGTCTCTCTCACCAGAGGGGTGAAGTGAGGGGAGTAGGAGTGCTGTTCTTAAACCACAACATTCCTTCACGTATCTTCTAGGCTTGTGCTTGCCATTTGTCTTGATTTCTTTAACTTTGATGTGAACCTTTTCTATGGCCATAGCTCCAGATCTGAAAATCCTCCACAGTGTAGCTGTCCTCTCTAAGAGTTTGTGCTCTCTCTCTGGACTGACACTCCCAACCTGACAACTGTCCTGTCAGAGAGCCCTCCTTCAGCCGAGGCTTCCCCAGAGTAGTGTCCCAGAGTCTGGTGCTCCTGGAAGTGTTTCAGCTTTTATATTATACACAGCAATGCACAGCAACTAATTTTGTTGCTGTCCAGTAAGCATCAGGAGCCTACCTTTATTTTCAAGATATTGTCCCTGTTGTGTCCCTTACACCAGCCATGTAAGGGCTGGTGTAAGGGACCACCAACATCTCTTCTATGCTGTTGTCTCTGGGGCCAGAATGCCCACTACAGCCGCAAGCATCTGGGATAATCTTCAGTATTTATACCTCTCTACACACTATATGTTTTAAGTGTCAGCTGAGAACATATCCTTTCTTCCTTACCTTAGTTCCTCTTTGTCATTGATGTTTGTTTCTTGCTTGACTCGCTGCACTTTTAATTAAACCTATAAAATACTCATACAATTTCTTTAAATACTCTATACAAAACTGTTATATTTACACATTAGTAATTTACATTTTACAGATTTTATAAGCCTATTCTTTTACCATTCATGAGAATACCTACTGTTTAGTTAATAACTACCATATTATAAAATACATATGCTATCTATAAGCTACAGAAGTTTTAAAAACCACACAACCACACACTAATTTAGCATATAAAACTTTGATTTTTTTAAGAGTGATTTCATAGAACATGTGTAATAACAAAACCACATACTTTTTCAATTTGCCAGTTATTGTTGTTTATTTGTTGTTTTCAAACTCTGAAAGCTGTATTTGATATTGGGAGAAAATGTATGTTTTAGTGACAAGAGGAAACTGGTGGCTTTTTTTTTTCTTTTTGTTCTCTTCTTATGGAAAACTATCAGGAAATGCATCTCAGTAAACAATGTAGGTGTCACTGCATGTAAAGTCAATTCCTTGCTAGGTGTAGAGAATGACCAGTTTTAAGCACAATGAGATGTTTCTATCTGACCATCTGGCCTTTGTTTTATCCAAAATCCTATGCACTCTCTTTTACACAAGGAGGAGAAAGGTGGTAATGATGAATTTTGTTGTTGTTGTTGATTGTGATAGTAAATCATAATTTTGCTATTACTTTGTAGCAACAAAGAGGAAGCATCAAAAAATAAAATATTGCAGTTAAAGAAGGGATATTTTAAGTGAGGTATGAAAAAAGGATTTCTCCATTCAGCAAATCAGCACTTTCAAGAGTTCTGATCTGAAATGTCATAAGCTTGTCTCATCTCTATTCTGCACAAAACCTATCCCTGAAAGCCTATGTGCATCTGACCTATAGGGAAAGCATGACCAAGTCTTCAGTTATACATAAACCTTGCATACATGGTCTGCTCAGGAGTAGGTTTTATTCTGCATTGAGCAGATTTCATTGTCTCTATATTTTAATATATTCAGTCACCACTCTCTTTATCTTGATTAAGCTTGACAAGTTGGAAATATTATGGCCAAGAAAAATTTTAGTAAACACAAATCTGCTTGACTTGACTTAAAAACTCCAGGATACTTTATTGTACTTAGATTTTCAGTGATTCTGTAAAGCTATTAATAATTGCAATTTGAGCTCAAGTTCTCATAAAAAAGTGATGTCAATATCAACAGGTCCTTACAATTATTTTTGTGAAATTCAAAAATTTCAAGAACTCACACTTTTCCTCATTCTTTACTCCACAGACTAAGCAAATGAAGGTCTATTTTTTTAATCATATCAATGAATAGGATTGAATACTGCCTACTGAGACCAGATTCAATCCATCTATAATACCTTTTCAGACTTTAATCACATACAAATCCATTGACAAATGGAGTTAATATATTATAACTTAAATTTTATGTTGTGAGATTCAAATATTTCTGCCTTCCCTTTACAAGCTGAAATTAAATGAGCTTTGTGCTGGAGGAACATTTGTGGCAGCAAGTGTCAGGGGAGCAAAGCTACAGGTTCTCCTGTGGTCCAGGGACTGAAATTAGCCAAGTAGTACTTTCCATCTTTTTGGACATGAAGATCAGCAGCCTAACATACAAATTCCTGTAGCCAGAAAACACTCAAAAGTCTTGTTTTCTGCATTTCCTGCAGTACATCAGGGTTTCACTATTTCCATGAGTTATATTGCACACTTTGTGCTTAATTTTCTTTAATTCACTGTGAGACACAAAATATTAACACTGTCAGCTGGAAGACTTAGACTGAAAGTAAGGTTGGTTGCTACAGTAAGAAAGCCAATTTGTGTTCTTCATTATATCGTTGTGAATCAAGACTAACTGTATTGACTTCAGTGGGGAAAGAGGTTGACAGACCTATTTCTAGTTCTATGAAATGATCCATGCAGCTCTAATGATACAACAGCACAGTTAATTGTTTAACTCTGACTGAGAGGATGATGGCTGAGAATAGCAATGGTGACTTTCAAGGTTATAGTTACAGATGAATTTTATGTACATTTCAAATGGGTGAACCTAGATATTTTAAATGGCTAAAAATGTCTGTTCTGATTTTTTTTTTGTCTCAAGTGTTGCCTGTCTTAAACAGGATTTAATCAATGAGAGGTTAGTTTAGGATCATTGCTTGGCACAAGTCACCAACTCTTCTTCCTCTATATATTCTTGTCTGGACAGAAAGAGAATAATCTCTTAATTAAGCCAGGCTTTTATTTATCTGTCATCATTGTTGTATTTAGGTACATCATACGCATTATGGAAGACTTCTCTGAAATGAAGAAGTATTTTATAGATCAGAAGGACTGAAACGCCAAAGAAACTAGAGTCAGAACTATTCTTTTCAAAGGCCCAACATCGACCATCAGACATCTGATTCTTTCAAAGTACTTGGTTTTTTCGGCTAGATGTTCATCTGCACATTTAAGTCTGCTGAAATCAGAGGGTTCAGTTTATGCATGAAATGAAATACATACTCTTAAATCAAGTGCCCAAATTAAAAACAATACATTATTAGCTTTAAAAACACTGATTTATCTGCCAGCAGTCACCCAAGAACCTGATGCCACAGCAAGCTGTAAAGTTTTTGTTTCCCAACAACCCAGTTTCTCGGGGTTATGTTGACCTAAACTAGGTAGGATGATAAATTCGGTAGTTTCATTCCCCAGGTTTTCTGGATGCATCTTCCATTTCCCACAGCCTATTTTAAAAAAGATCCTGGACAAAACAAATTTCTATATGAATAAAAATATATTAATGTAACCTTTGAATTGGGCAGCAGTTCTTTGAGAAAAATAATGCATGATTATAAAAACAAAAACAGTGTCATAATGCCGTATCATATTGATATGGGCAGCACTAATTACATAATGTTCTAACATACTGAATCATGTAACCTAAACTCATATCTATATATACATATCTTACACTTTATCATAAACTGGGGGCTCATACAGTCACCCATCAGACTTTCACACTTGAATTAGAAGACTAGAAATTACCTTCTCTGCCTCAGAATAGGAGGAGACGTTGTTTTCCACTGTGTTATGCTAATATTTTTTGACATTTTTTTCACATCTTAGCTTCTCATCTGATGTGATTTTCATCCTTGCTTGTCCTTAATTCCTTAGCTCTAGTTGTTGTAAAGTAATTTAGTTCTCCCTCAATAAGGCATATTAATACTTCAAATTACTTTGCTTTCTCTTCACATTAATATTATCAACATTGACATTTGAGTCTTAGATTTCTACCAATAATAATCACCCTGAATTTGAAGGTAAACTGCAACTATAAAAGCAATGTAAAAGAGTACTGGGACTTACCATTGAAAAAGCACATTCAGTAAAGTATCTTTTAAAAGTTGTTTCCTTTCTTTTCCACCAGCACATGAGAACCCAGTTTAGAAGTACCTCTTTAGCAAGACACGAGCTACCCGTACCTCCCGGGGAGGGACACAGAGTTCTGTGCCCCCATGCATCAGAAGTTTTGTAAGTCATATCTGAAACAAAACACAATAAAGTCAGTGAAAAGGTTCAGTCTTACTTCGGATATCTGCTAGCCAAGCCTTCACAGAACATGTTGTTATATAGCCATTTTTCCTTCTTAAATCCACTTATTCCCTGATCACCTTTAAGGTGATGTACCATTAGTTTTGACTGGATGTTTACTGGCCCTCACTTGCCAGTAGTGACCAAGCACAGAACTAAATCAATCTTTGTCAGGCCTGTAATTGAGCACTTCCCTAATTTATGAGACAGCTTTTCCATTAACAACAAAATCCTGAGAATTAAATAAAAACAGACCTTCACAAGTGCTGCTGCATTGGTGAATAAAATAAAAACATTGATAAATGTACACCCTTTTTCCCAGGCTGACTTTGAAAAATTCTGTGTCACATACCCAGGTCATATTCTGACAACAATTAGGAACACTAAAATAAATAGTTGGCAATTCTTTGTTATGACAGGCTATGCAAAGTTGGATTTTTTTTGCCAAATAATACAGTAGTCTGTGACTATGAATTATGTTATTACAGTGTGTCTGCTAGTTCATATGTATTTGTAGTGTTATGCCCCCTTCACAGCATGACAACTTCTTTGTTTCAAGTCTCATTCAGCTGAGACTTGATGAAATTTTACACAGAGCCATGAAAATATTTCCTTAAGTTTTGTTGGAATTGTTTCCATTGTTGAACTAAACCACTTACTCAAAACTCAGTCTGAACATTTTTCCTTTGGTCTTTCTAATGAAGCTTTGAATGTCTCATCAATTAAGACACTTAAACTAGATCAGATAAATCACTAAAAAATGCAAGAACCATGACAGGGAGACGGATTGATTATCTAAAAGGTATTTTCTGCATCCAAGAGTTGCATCCTTGAAACATACATGTGAATAACTCATTGGTGATAGTTGTTCTGTTTTCGTCAAACTTTAACCCTGATTTCGTGAAGGTAAAAAATCATATTTAGTTGTTTCACTGAATTTCATTGAATTTTCTACAATTTTTTTCTTCCACTTTCTGAATGTGTTTGGATTTAGAAAAGTCATTTTATTACAGAACCTGTTGACACTACACTTTCAACATCTCCTTCAAGTGAAAATGATGTTTTGAAGGTGATTACTTTAAAGAACTACAAATATTGAATTTTTGAGATTTGTTATATTTGATAATGCTGGATAATTTTTTTTCATGTATGCAAATAGATACACATATACTATCTAGCATATTGAGAGATTACAAGTTTCTGTGGACTATGTAAAGGTTTTGGGTAAATCAGAATTAAGGCTAACAGTCTCTCGTTCAGATTGAACCCAGTTTTTTGAAGCTCCATAGGAATTGAGGGGAAAAAAAAGAATCATACATGTTGTAGAAGCAAGAAAAATATGATTTTGGTGTTATTTACCACGAGGGTTTTGTCCAATTGGTAACAGATTTAAAATTTTAAATGCTTAAACCCTTACCATTACAGAGTTTAAGTATGGTAGGGTTGTGTTTTCGGCAGTTCAACACTTAAAAAATATGTCAAGCATTTGTTATAGATAGATGTGCATCATCATGGCTAGGCTTTGCGAACAAAGATTAAGGAAGGCTCTATCCACATTTATTACAGGCACACTGGTGGCTAAAGAGGCCAATACGAGATAGACATAACCAATTGCAAAAGGCACATCAGAAAGACTCCTTAGATGGTATATTCCGCAAGACACGATTCTTTTTGCATTGTCTTTTCTCCTCGAGAGTGATCCTGCGGGCGTTCTCAAAGGAGACAGCTGCGTTATAGATGTGCATAAACACAAAGACGATAGAACATGAATGTATGCTGGTGGAGCAGGGAAAAGGGATAGAAAAATCTCTAAGTTCTCAATCTAAAATACAGATGGAAGTAAAAGAGTTTATATCAGCATTTGATGCTCCAGAGACAGCACTATAGCATTCTAGAGGATATCCATCCATTTGAAGTACTATTTACAAACACAGAAAAAAACTCTGGACTCAGATTGGCAGTTGTATATAAGTAGCATCAAATGATCTAAAGTCAAACATAAAACATAAGTTCTAACCTGTAAAATTTTGAAGTAATGGAAGGAGAATCAAAATTGGAACTGGAAGTATAAAGCAGGACTGTTAGTTAGAGGGTTAAAAAAAAAAAAAAAAGAAAAAAAGAAAAAATCCAGAACACATATTCAGTGGAAATGAAAAACTGGAAATCTCACAATGCAAGGACAGAAATTAATCTTAAAAGCCTTACTGCTGGAAAAGGTGTTGGGAATTTGGTCTCTGTTCTATATGTAAAGTATTTCACTGGGACACATCCAAATGACCTCATTCTCTCAACATCTGTGACTTATCCTCCCTTTTGGGTGAAAGAGAGGCACAGCTGGGATCAGTAGCTCTTCTTCCTATGTCCTTACCGCTTTGGTCCCCAGACCTCACATAGTCAGTTGCACTCCCATGACTGCTGCTGTTGCTCTTACTTCTCAAGGAGAAACTGAGGGAAACAGACCAAGAAAGGTAAGAGAGAAAACAAATGCAAAGCGGTCCAAACCCCCTTCATGGCAAAACAATCTCTAACAGTGGCCAGTGAATCTCCATCTCCACTTCTTAGACACTGTAGAGTCACCTTCTTTAAGCTCAGTTGCACGTACCTGTATTCTATCACAGCTTTACCCTCGGTGTTTCCAGTTTATTACCTAAGTGTCTTTTCACTTGTAAATCTCTAGTTACTGTGGTAGTGGTTTGAGCTATAGCCCCTAGCCCAGGATTACTTTAGCATCCTGCAGACAGCAATAACAGGGGTTGTATTGTTCCTTCGGACAAAAGTGAACTTTTTTTCTTCCTCATCTTTTGGACCTCCCTGTAAGAAACTGGATTTGAGTCTTATTGGATAAATTATTGGGTTGAATCAACCAGCTTGTGTGTGTTGGGGGAGGGGCCAGGTCAGAATCCACATGGCCAGGCCTGCCATGGAAGGCACGTGGCCTGCAGCCCCCAGGCAGTATCGGAAACCATGTGGCAGAGCTGTCAACCAAAAAGCCTGCCTGGTAGCCTGCCTACACCATGGCCCCTGGAGCCCCTGACCCAGCCTCTGGTGGGCTGTGCTGACAGTCACTCAGGCCCAGAGCTATAAAGTGGTCAGTGAGCCAGATGTCTCACCTGGGAAGGGTAGCCACGCGGCCAGACCAAATAAATACAGGAGCACATGGGCTCCATCTTGCCTTTCCTTGGGGGACCTGCCATCGCCATGTGAAGCTCTGGGTTTCCATAGGACTCTTTGATGGCAGCTATGTAATTCTCTTATTCTAATTTTTTTATTTACTCCTTCTTTCTTCCCTTAATATCTTTTCTTTCTTTAATCTTGCTTTCTTTATCCCTCCTCAATCTCTTTTGGGTAACTTAAAACCAATGGGTTGTATTTTAGTAAGTGTTGTGAGGGTTGTTGCGTGCTAGGTACTTTAGTGAAATGCTTCTGCCTTGGTTGTATGTTACTCCTGTGAGCCTTTTGCCAAAATGCCTATTTTCTCACTAAATTGAAAGAAATCTCTTGGGAAAACATGTCGACGTTTTCTCTTTACACAACCTCAAGTCATTAAAGAACTAAAAGGCTTTGCAAAAACTTGGTGGTGAATTATTTTAGAGCCTTAAATACAAGTAAAATACCTGGACAGTGCATGGCTTGACCAGAGGCTTTACACTCCCAAACTACCATGAGGTCCTTTCCTGTACATGGCTCCAGATACTGAGGTTGTGATTTATACCATTTTGTGGCAACTGGAACAAACTTTTGCCCCAACTTAGTATCCTAGTGGCCCATTTAGAACAAGACAGCGAACTCTTCAGTAGTTTACACCCTTGATCAAATATTAAATCTGGAATTTGACTAGTTCTCTCAACAGTAGTAAAGAGGTTCAGTAAGGCAAAGGTTAGGCAAAGATTATAAAACATACTATAAAGAGATAGTTGTCCACTGTCTGATTCCGGAGAATCTTTTTTAGCTCCGACAGGTACAATCCCACCTGACTGACCATTTGACAAGTTTCAGTTTAGATGTTAACTTTCTAAAAGTATCATGTTTATTTTATAGAGTGTTTAATTTACTTCACTCTCTGTGGTTAATTGGGTGTTTTTAGTAAACACAGAATCAAAAAATCACAGAATGCTTGGTATTGGAAGGAACCTCTCCAGAAGCCATCTGATTCAACACCTCTGCTCAGTCAGGTTTCCATAAAGCAGGTTGCCTAGGGACATTTCTAGTTGAGTTTTAAATGGCTCTACAGATAGAGTCTCCACAATGTCTCTGGGAACCCTGTTCCAATATTTGACCACATCTCAGTGAAAAAAGTTGTTTGTGGTCAGCCAGAATTTAATTTTTAAATTATTCTCATTGCTTCTTCTCTTGTCAGTGGGCTCTGCTGAGGAGTTTGATTCTCTTTTCTTCATTCCCTCCCATCAAGTTCTCATACATATTGATGGGGTCTCCCTGAGCCTTCTCTCTTTCAGGCTGAATAGTCCAACCTTACCTAGCATCTCCTCACATAAAAAGTGCTACCGTCCCTTATCATCTTTGTGGTCCTGTGCTGGACTCGCTCCAGTAAGTCCATATCTTTCTTGTATTAGGGGATGAGAATTTATGGAAGGGATCAGTGGTCTCATTCAAGCGAAGTATGGACTGGTTAACATTTTATAAACAAAAAAAAGTGTAAACTGAACTAGCACAAATGAGTACATTTATTGGTTGTTTATTATGTCAGCAGTGAGATGAATTAGAAAGAAAGGCTGAAATATCCTCTTACCTCTGCTTTTAGTCCTTCACTTCTAGTTAAGACATGCAGTTTGCCCCACCTCCACACACCTAAGAGTACTCACTCTGTGGATAAACAGAGGGCTTAAGGTTCCAGGGTTGTTAATCTGACACCTTTCATAGCACTAAATTGATTTAAAATTCTAAAAAAATTATTCATACATTGTTTGCGGCATTTTCATTGGCATTGCACCAGAGCCACTTGTCCTTTGGATATGATACTGCGTCAAAAGAATCATTACACTTTTATCATAATGTTTTATCAATGCTTTATGCAATGGAGACGTTTTTCTCTTTGACGTGCTTAAAGAAGATGCATTTTGTAAAGTAAACGTTCATATTTTTAACAAAATATTTCAGCTTACAAACTGTCAATTTTAGATTCAAAGGAGAGAAAATCTTTCTGTATTCTATATCAATATCTTTGTATCTATATGAACAATAAAATTATTTTTAACAGCTTTAACCAATCTATGTTTTTAATAACATAATTTTTATGCAGACTGACAATGTCTATGCCAAGTTTTAGCCTGATACAGATTAAAAGAGCTAAGGTATAAACCTCTGAAAAATGGGGTTTATAATGGAAATGGCAACTGACCCTTAACTGTAGCGGTGCTACCGGATGCTGCTGTAATAAGCTTCCCTAGATGCCATGGTGTAAATGTATTAGCTGTACTAAGAGACCCACTCCTGGTATAATTATGTTAGGAACCAATAAGACAGCTCAGAAATCAATATGCTAAGACAGATAGAGTAAAGGACCATGGCCAGCAAACTGGGAATAGATTAGTCTGGCAGGTCCCTAGCTGAGCCATGAAGAAGGGGATATCTCTGCTGTTGTAAGAAAGCCATTAATTGTAAATTTTCCTGAACAAGGAACTTGAACAGAGAAGCTTAGGCTGTTGTTCATACCACTCAGTGTAGGCTGCAACTATAACTGATCAACAGTTAAGCTTTTTATTCTTATTTTAAAAACCAACAGTGAAAAAGAATCTAAATGTAGAGTAAGAAGGTGCATCATTCTTTTTGTTTTATTTGTTAAAGAGACAGCCCTACACATTCAACACTAGGCTTCTTCCTTTCATCTGGTTTAATTGTTTTTAAAATAGCATGACACTAAAATTTTGCCAGGTTTCATTTTCCAAAAGTAGCTAGCCCGGTATTACTGCACTAATTATCTAGTCAATAAAATTCTGCAAGTGTGATATGATTGATATAATGTGATAAAAATAGGTACTGCTCTTAACAGCACTTTTAAAGAGTTCAATCAAATTAACCCATGCCATTAAATACTATCATGTTCTGTAATAATTAAAGCTATGTCAATGAGAACTTTGCTGCTGTTAATTTTAACTAGTTTCTGTTGATTCTTTTTTGGCTTTTTTTGATGTAAGGGAAGACGTCGCTTAATAAACAGAAACATAGTGTAATTCAGTGGCAGTTCTAGGAATAAAAAAATGACAGAAATGGAAAGGAAACAAAGGACAACCTTTTGTGGTTACAGTACGGCACATCTGCTCATGTCCAATCAAACTTTCAAAAGCATAGTAGTAAACAAAAGCAGCCATCAAGCAGGGACAAAGTCAGAGACATAAGTGGTTTGAATGAGTGTGCAATTTCTGCCCATATGACCATCCTGACACAATTGCTCTAATTTTCTTTCCAGAAATGACTGATAAAAGATTTAGGTAATTGCTATGGAGACAGACTTCCTTCCATCACGGGGTATCTTGAATAATACAGCCTCAGGGTCATAAGATGGAGTGTCAGTTTCTGCAGAGTCCTAAATTAATACTTGTCCCCATTTCAGCTATACTTCCTGTACATCTAATGAAGTGAATGTAATTTATTTTGACAATGTATTGAAAATCACTTGATCAAATGACTATTCTGTAATGAACACAAAACACCACATAGCCTTGAAAACTACACCTAAAAAAAGACATAAATACACATCAATTTTTCAAAGCACATATTCCTCTTATCCTGCAAATGTTGCATGTGTTGAACATAAGATAAAATAAAATAGTTTATAAAAGCTCTATGATTCATGTGATTGTTAAAAAAAGAGTGTTCTGTGATGCATCAGTTCGACCTGTGTCCATTCAGGTCCTGACCTTGTCCCCTGTAATCAAAGTTAATTTATCTAGGTGATCTCTGTACTCTCAAGTATTGAGTAGCAGTCAGAAATTCAGAAAGCTCCTCCAAAAGCTAATGATTACTAAGAAGTTCTAAAAGTACTGTAGATTTGCTCCCACACAAACTAAAGTTCATGCATGAACAGTCCATTTTGAGGCAAATCTTACAATCCACCCACCAGTAAAATTTCATTGCTTCAGACATTCTGTAGTCCACTGTCTGGAGAGTTATGCCACATTCAACAGCTAATGAATGCAGGTGGGTGTAAATGAAAGATACCTACACAGCTGTCATATTGCTCACAATTACATAAGTTATCAAAAAGACACAATTTGTGCCATTCCTAAAGAAAAATTATCCTCTGCAGGACTGAATGCTTTATAATGTTTTAATTTTAAGGTATGTGATATTTTTTAAGGGCTAACACAAACACTTCCAAATGCACAGCACAGCATAAAAATGTTGATCATTATTTACTTTCCTTGCTCTTTCAGAGGAAATATAGCAGCTTCCAAGACTTTTTTTTTTTTTAAAATAGTGCATCTGAAATGATCATGAAGTGACTGAAGATGTTTTGAAAACTAAGTAAACCTGTCATGAGCTTGACAAGGCTGCCAATGTAAAGGCAAACAGCTGTACAATGGCAGCAGAGAGGCACTGTGTTGTGTTTAAATACAGTCAGGCAGAAGCCAGTGGATAATGCTCAGTAATGGGTTAATCAATACTTATTATGGTTTTATTGGTTCACTAAAGAGAGAACAGAACCTAGTGAGCACAGAGTCAAAAAATCACTGCATCTGATCTAGATAACATCTTCTCTCCCTTAGGGATTTCCCTATTCAAGAATCCAATTTACCACGCCTGATTGACAAGGATTGGATCCTAGGGAATCACATAACTCTTTTTAGGACCCAATAAAATCCTAATGGATTTGTCTGACCGGTCAGGAGATTCAAGTTTTACTAAACTGAGGGGCTTTGTTGCAATTAGCCTGTATTCTACTTGCAGTTGAAAAGCTATTAGGAGTCATTGCTTTCTAAAATGCTGGAGTCATGCTGGGCTGTGAATGCCAGATAGAGTTACCTTTCTTTGCAAAAGGAGACCGTTACAATGGATCACAAAATTCAGAAAGCTTAATGTTAAATCACATTAAATTGGTGACCCAAATTATGAAAAAAAGTATGTTTCAAGTTAAAGGCGATACTTATCTTTTGCATCTTATGTTATTAAAAAGGTACTATACAGCAGATATCAGCCTTTGAAACACATTTTTGAGAATGCATTATTTAAACTAGCATATTTTAACACCTCTAAAATACCAGGATAATTTGATGAAAGTATTGTATTCAAAATCCTGTATCTGTAAATCTGTTAATCATTTCAGAACACTATCTGCTAATTTTCAATTTTGTTGAGATTATCCTTTCTTTTGACTTATTCTTGTGGATGTTTTCATGAGAAATAAGATTGGTTCAAGACTGTCTACTAGTTTAACTCAGATCCCCAGCCTGCAATGGGGCAGTCGAAAGGGCATAAACTTTGAGAACTGCAATGTTGTGTCAGCCTATTCCTGGCTTGGAAAGCTAACCAGAATGCTTAGACTGGATCCCAGTTGGATATTGCAGTCTTGGATTAATGATATGGTCTATACCAGACCATGTTTTGTCTGCATGTCTTAAGCCTAGTGATTCTTTTGTACTACAACTGAAATAACTTATATGTTTTCTGAGTCACAAGTTTACCTGGACAGCAACTGTCATGCCAGCTGACTCTGCTGCAAAGGCACATATTAATTTGTATCCCACATGAGAAAAATAGAAGCCATTTAATATATTGTTTTGTGATTAGTGTCCTGTTGGACTATTTGCAGAAATGCAGCAGCTGTTACATTCTACCTCTTTTGCAGATTTATATAATAAAACATTGGTGCAGCATCATTTAATAGATGACTCTCATCTATATTGTAGTTCTGGACTGGTTTAGAAATTAACTTAAAGGCATAAAGTTATATAAAGCAAAATTAAAAGGAAGCAATACAAATTTTGATCAACAAATATTTTCCTTTGGAAGGAAAGAATGAAGAAATAGCAGACATTAATTCTTTGATTTTTTTCCCCTCTAAGATACTAGAGTTTGCCAAGTATATCAGCATATATCTGTCAAACATTCAGTCATCTGCTTCAGACTATCATACATACTCTACATCCTTATTATCTTCCAACAACACTGAAATGTTTAGAGTAGGAGTTCTACAAACAGACAAAAACTTTAACCTTCCAAACATTTTTCTTTAGAAATCCCAACCTATGCTTCATCTGTTTTCACAGATTTCCTTATATAGATTGAAACTTATTTTCCTCAAGTTCAGCTAAAAATGAGTCATTGAACAGAATTTAGACACCTAAGCTACTTATGTAGCCAATGGAGAAAGCTGAGCATCTTTGGAAGGTACTTAATCTCCTGCTACAGTTGGGACCAGGAATGTCTCTTGGATGTGCTCATATGGATGGAACTCACATGACCAGCTGAAAGAAGAAATACAATTTTAAAATGGTAAAAAGCTGAACTAAGCACAGCTCTCCCACGAAGAGGTCAGAGTGAGAGGGAATGAAACTAAAGAATTGCTAAATCCTGAAAAGACTTTAATTCTTTTCCAGACACTGGAACTTTTTTTGAAGTTCAGATATTTAAATGGCTTGTCTCTATGTCTTATAGTTGCATATAACTGGACATCTAATAAAAATTCTTAGGAAATTTCTTTAGAAAATATTCCTTTCCCACAGATCAGCTATTTTTCAGGTCATAGTGACTGATTTTATGGAAATTCAATGCTCAAGGAAAGTATATATTGGACAGCACTAGAGCCTGAAGTCTTCTATTTATTTAAAGAAAAACAACAGTGTGGTTAATGGCAAGTCAGTTATCCCATATTATCCCCCTATTGTGCCTTGTTTTATGGTAGGCTTTCAATCTTTTATAGTGTGGAACATATTTTAATAGACAGATTATTCAGTCTTTCTTAGGTCTCGCAACTCACAGTCACATAGACCACTTCCCTTCTTTTTGACTGCCTCACAGTTTTCTGGTAACTACGCTAATCACTTCAAATGAAAATTTATGTTAGGAAAGTGTGTAGGTCAAAATTTTCAAAAGTGAATATTCATTAGGAATTCTCACCTTGATACACAGAAGTGATGTCCCTTTTTATAGGAGAGGTAACCATCTTCTGAAAATCATCACATTTCGTACAGGTGTTTGTGTAAGATATCTCCAGACCCCTTGAAAAATTCCTTTTCAGTTCCAGAATTGAAACAAAACTGAAATATTTAACAAATTTTTGATTCAATTTCAACCTTTGAAATACTCAATTTTCTTTTCAAAACCTATGTTGCAATGCAACAGCGAACATGTGTATAATGTTATTTAAAGCAATTTGTCATTGAAAAATGTCTCTGGTTTCAGCATTTCCAAATCTTTCAGTGTGGAGGCATAATTGTCAGACATGTTGTGATCAAGTTGCTCCAATTAACTGCACCAGTTAGAATTTGATAAAAAGAACTAAAGAAAATCCAAATTTTTGAAGTTAGACAACTGAAATATAGTTCAAGATTATATGTAGATGCATGTGGACTACCTAAAGCCTCCTGCATATTGAGTCTACTGTGCAGTTCCAAAAATCAATCTGATTTTCCTTGGTGGCCAGATACTGAGATGCATTAATTTGGACACTTAACTTTGAATTTCATTGCTTTCTTTAATAGTAGCATTTCCTAACATTATTGAAATTAAGCTTTCTATCTGTGACTATGAATTAATTGCCTACTTTTCTTGTTTTTTTGGTATGGATGCAGACTATGTATTCTCAGCTTTTCTACTTTAATTACATCTGAAAATTATTTTAAAGATATCTAAAGTTTCAGTCAAAAGTGAGCTATTTACTCATGTTTTCTACAATCACTTGGTTCCTTTTTAAAATGTAAATTTATTCATACACAGCTTAAAAAATTATTTTCTTTTGCTATTCTCACTGGTTAAAATGGAAAATTAAAGTACCATACTTACTGTTTGCAAGCCAAATTCTAGCCATACAAATATAATTTATATTAGTTTTATACTAGTTTTATACACATCACAGAATATGCCGAACTGGAAGGGAAACACAAAGATCATCACGTCCAACTCCTGGACCTGCACAGGACCATCCCCAAGAGTCACACCACATGCCTGAGAGTATCCTCCAAATGCTTCTTGAGCTCTGTCAGGCTTGGTGCTGTGACCACTTCCCTGGAGAGCCTGTTCCAGTGCCCAACCAGCCTCTGGTTGAAGAACTTTTTTCTAATATCCAACCTAAACCTCCCCTGACACAACTCCAGGCCATTCCCTTGGGTCCTGTCACTGGTCACCACACAGAAGAGATTAGTGCCTGCCCCTCCTCTTCCCCTCTCAAGGAAGTTGTAGCTGCTGTGAGGTCTCCCCTCAGTCTCCTCTCCTCCAGGCTGAACAGAACAAGTGACCTCAGCCACTCCTCATACAGCTTCCCCTCAAGGCCCTTCACCATCTCCGTTGCCCTCCTTTGGACACTCTCTAAGAGCTTAATATCTTTCTTATATTGCAGTGCCCAGAACTGCCACAATACTCAAGGTGCAGAGCAGAGTGGGACAATCTAACAAGGGACTCAGAAAGTTTCTCATCAGATTTAGTGCTACAGGACAATCCCTCCCTCAACTGGCTGGAGAGGCTTTGCCTGATGCCCCTCAGGATACAGTTGGCCCTCCTGGCTGCCAGGGCACTGTGGATCATATTTAACTTGCCATCGACCAGGAACCCTCAGGTCCCTTTCCATGGCACTGCTTTCCAGCATCTCATTCCCCACACAGGGTTGCCCCATCCCAGGTGCAGAATCCAGCACTTTCCCTTGTTAAACTTCTTGTGATTTGTGATTGTCCAGTCCCCTAATCTGTCCTCCCTTTGGGGCCTTCGAGGGAGTCAATAGCTCCTCCCAGTGTGGTGTCATCTGCAAACTTGCCTAGTATTCCTTCCAGTCCCACATCCAAGTCATTCATGAAGATGTTGAAGAGTACAAGGCCTAAGATGGAGCCCTGTGGAACCCCACTAGTGACAGGTGGCCAATCTGATGTCACCCCATTCATTATTACCCTCTGTGCTTGACCCATGAGCCAGTTGCTCACCCACCACCACATATGTTCATCCAGCTGTGTGCTGGACATTTTGTCCAGAAGGATCCTGTGAGAGACAGTATTGAAAGCTTTACTGAAAGCCAAGATTACATCAACTGTTTTTCCTTGTTCAGCTAGGTAGGTTACTTTGTCATAGAAGGAAATCAGATTTAATAAGCAGGACTTTCCCCTCATGAAGCCATGCTGGCTGTGACCAATGACAGCATCGTCTTTCAGATATTTCTCAACACCTCTCAGAATAATCTTCTCCTCAACTTTACCAGGCACTAAAGTGAGACTGACAGGTCCTCCTTCTTACCCTTTTTGAAAATTGGGAAAATGCTCACCAGCTTCCAGTTAGCTGAGACCTCTCCAGATTCCCAAGACTGCTCAAAAATCACCAAGAAAGATTTTGTGATGACATATATATACTTTTTGCCTTTTTTTTTTTTTTTTGTTGAACAGTCCTTTCAAATGTCAACTTCGCTGGTCAATAAGAGTGTATCATGACAATTAAAACTATACATTTTTTGCCTTTTTTTTTTTTTGGCATGTACTTAACACAGTATAGGGTTTTGCTAATACAAAGAAAATAAATGCAAAAAGAAAATAAAAGCACAAAGCACAAAACAGCTGATCTCACATCACACCTGTGAAAGACATGCCTTATGGATTTCCACGCTGTGTTATTCTATTGATGATTCAGTTGTTTTTGCTTGATTTCTTTAATGACTCTAACACAAAGATGCTCTGGTTTTTTAAGTTGTTTTATACATTTTATTGCCTTTTACTTGAATATTTCTTCCTATTTTGTTATAGTAATAAAAAGTTCATTTAATAGTAATTAAAAATATTTTCTGACTCTTAAACTTAGGCTGTCATGTCTACTTTGGGTGCTTTTAGTGCCAAATGAATGGCATTAAGAAAAAATACGTATCAATGTTGCAGAAAGGAAAGTTCAGCTTTAGTCCTTTTTTCTCATGCCAAAGCACAGGTGCTTCAGATACACCTAATTATAGCAGTAATTAAAGTTATTACCTTACCTGTTTATTCAGGAGCACAAGGACTTCTAATGGGAACAAATCAAGATATAAAGACTTGCTGTCAATTAGGGTGGAAGGCTTGAGGAGATAATGAAGGAGGTTTGGAATTGGGTTTCAGTTCTGTACAATAACAAAAACAGTAATTCAGCACCTCTTACTTTTTCTGGAACAGAACCAAGCGTTCAGGAGAAGAAAGACAAGAAGATTACCTGGGTAACATGATCTTAAGGGTACCAGAGAATAATGGTGTTCTCCCGCAGCCACATCTATGGCAGAGCCTGCTGCCAACAGAAGATGGGACTGCTACAAATATAAGCCTGTCAACCTGAGAACAACAAATCTGTTCAGCTTCTTGTCACAGATTCTGTCAATATAGTACAGGCCACAGAAGGACAGGTGAAATGTGAGTCTGCTGTGGGCAGTGCACTCATGAGTCCTTGTCTTAGTAAAATGGCATGACATGACTAGTGCTACTTTCACAGAGATGTAATTTAGGACTGACAGTACACTGAAAATATCCTTCTGCTACATGTTTTCTCAGGCCATGTGCCTCCATTAAAGTAAGAAAAGAGGAACAATGGCAACTATAGGGCAAGATAAGTGATTTACTGAGCTTCTGCACTTGTTCTGTCATTAGTTCTATCATTTTGAACTTAGCGGGTTCAAAAAAGGTATGTCATACTAACTGGGAATTTTCCTATTGGATTGTTTATTGGCTTTAATATTACTGTGTACATATACATAACTCAGGATAGACAACTGCAGAATTTGTTTGTGTATTACTAGCCAACTGAAAATATCAAATGTGCATCTCTTAATGAATTCGATTAGTCACACATTTTAAATATTCTTTTCTTGCTGTCTGATTTCATTATGTGTGCTTTACAGCAAATTACTAGGAATGTTGCTTGATAAGTTGGAAGGTAGTATATTTCAGTTGGAGGCACTATATTTTGTTTCTTTGGAGCTGGCAGCTCCAAATATTAGTGAAAACACAGAGCCTCTTCTAAAAAGTAACTTAAAAAAAGGAAAATGAATCGATGGAAAGGAAATACTTATATTTTCCTATTTTGATCTGGTAGGTTTTCCTCTCTTCTGCAAAGAGAGGAAAACAATAAATTGGAATAGCAGTCTTTCTTTTATTTCGTGTGTCCCACAAATAAAGAATCGGGTTTTATATGCTATCACAGTGGAAATTTACAGCAGCAGATGCATGGTACCTGGTTAGAATCTGTTCACACCAAAATGAAACACCAGCATGCCATTGATTAGAGCTAGGACTAAATCACAGTATTTCTGTACACTTACAGTAAGTCTGGTTTGGTTTTTCTGTTAAGAAAAATTGGGAAATATATCATAGAATTATACATAGATGTTTCACATTCATGACGTAGTTGAGGGGGATTGGCCTTACCGGACAAGCTATCCCACCCACAATGTTAAATTCCTATGACTTGCATTCCTGTGCTTATGTTCCAAGCCTGTGATGTCCCTTAAGAAGCTATCAGGAAACAAATGGGGTCTGCATGTTAATTTAAAGCCAGGACCTTGCCAATATATCCATTCACACGTGTCCCATTGATTTCATTAACTTTGTAAGATGCAGAATTCAGGCCCAAAGGGTTACGTTAATTCTGTATTGGGACTTTGAGGAAGCTTTCCAAGATTAGGGGAGGTGTGAAATAGGTTTCTTCCTTCAATATGCTGAAGTTCTTTTGATGTTGTCTGGGTCACATCAAAGATTAGAACCTCAGGGAAAATTTTAGGAAAATGTTTTATTTACAGATTATTCTCCTTATCTTTTATTTTTTCTTTTCCTGCCACTCTGGTCTTTTGTAAAAGAAACACCAGCAAAACCACGGACTCTTTGGTAGTTTGCTACTGATTACTACCAGCCCAAAGTCCTAATCCTCTATTTATTACATCACAAGTGGTTATTACAGAAAGTACTGAGGTTATAAGCAAGGTTATGATTTTAGTGGTGGAACAAGCAGCAGAAAACGTGGGCATTAAGTAAATATGTAACCCTTATGGGATTTATACTTTGTTCGTGAACCAGTAATTTCTCCTTTTAAAATCAAGGGGTTTCATATAAATGCAGTCCAACTTGCAACATTGATTCCAGGACAAACACTATCCCAAAGTCTTTCAATGGAATCACTGCTTTTCATTCCAAATCCCATACCAAGAGAGACTCAGCTCTTTTAAGTGGAAAACGATTGCCAGTGAAGTTTTCCTATCATTCAAAATTCAAAGACTTCTCTGCTGTGTGGTGATTTTAGGGGAAACCCTGGAACTAGGCGAACACACAGACAGCTAAATACAAACTTCCTACTTTAACCACTTAGTTTGTCTAGACTACGGACTAGAATACAGATGCTTGAACACAGGAGTAGAGATCACTTCATTTACTGTCAACAGGAGGCTGCTTCTTCAGAAAGCCTCTGTAGCCAGGCAATAGTAAGCACAAAGCACAAAACAGCTGATCTCATATCACATATGTAAAAGACATAAGCATTTTACAATTTTGCCACCTTGCAATGCCCTGTATTCCGGCTCCTGCTCCCTCAATGTGTGTGCACACATGTATAGTATTTTGCATTAGACTCTGTTGAAAAACAAACCTAACAAGGAGTAGGAAGTTTCAAACTCTGTTAGGTAAGGACGGGCTAAAATTCAGACTGCTACTTTTGTGGCAAATACCCTTGTTGAGGTAATTTGAAACATATCATGCATGTGCCAGCAGCTTCAGCTGAGCTTCCTCAGCATACATTGCACCCAATGTCAGCACTGAGGGAGATGCAGGCGGAGCAAAGACACAGAGAGTTCTAGGTTTTTCTAGAGTCAGAATAAGTAGGCTTTCCATGACATTTACTATCTTATTATGACTAATTTCTTTCAGGCAGGGATCTATCACTGTTTATTTTAGAGCGAGGTCTTCTACATACCATAATGCTCCAACATTCTCAAAGCAGGAGTAGAAAAGAAAATACATATCGTGTTTCGGGAAGAGTTCCTTCTGAATACCTTATCTTTCTGTTGTTAGTTACTGAGTCAAAAATCTCCCCTGAAGACAATAAGAGACACTTGCATGAACAATGATCAGACCTGGACTATCTATTAGAGCCTCGTATAGCTCATCTTTTCATTATTTTTTTTTCTTAAGAAGGTTTTTCTTTTCCTATCTCTTAAATATATCAAGCACAGTATATTTTTTTCCTTTTGGCATCAACATGTATATGTATTGTATATGTATTGTATATGTATGACAAACTTCTGTATGCTCCTAGTAACTCAATAATCTGAAAGCATTTTAAAAATCCTTTGCATTGTACAGGATCTGTCTTGTGACAAAGGACAATTTTCTTGTTTTCTTGAAGTCCTCTTTCCAAGGTGATTTCGCTTATTTGGTAATAGTCTACTCAGACAAACTTCATTCATATATTAGTGGGAATGAAGGCTGTTTTTTTTAAAGAAAATCCTTCTTTGTGAAAATACTGAATTATCAGCACCATATACCTCCTTGATGACGCCTACTCCCACTGAAGTGACACAAAAAGAGATAGGAGGATAGTAAGAGATGAAGTCCAGGGGCACTCACAGCAGATGTCATGACAAATTATGTAACATCAAGCACCTGGGAAACTCATGATTATTGTTTGGAGTGTCAAAATATCTGCAGATTGTAATGGGAAAGTGCTGCCTGCTTTCTCACTTTGTTTTTTAAATATTCCATGCAGTCTTTGAAAGCAGTCCCATGACAGCAGACAACAAACTGAACTTCAAAGAAATAACGAATTCTGACATAGTGCATGATTTTTTTCACTTTCCTTGAATTTTCACTCTCCAGTTTTACATTTTTCTGGACCAAAAGGCAATCTATCAAAAGGGTACAGCTTGAACTGGTCAAGAACTGGGTGTCTGTTTCCCTTTCATGTTGCAGAATCAAAAACAATAGATATTATGTTGTTTTTCCCTTTAAAAGTACTCTTGATTTGTGCACACAGAAGTAGAGGGGGCAAATACAGAGTGCCTTTCCCACTAGCTAGCTTGTCTTGCTAGCCTGCTTATAGGTGAGAGACCATTTTTGTTACCATGATGATCTAGAATCTTTTTTTCTTAGTGACACTAATTTTCTTTTTCTAATAAACAAACAAGAATATGTTGACCATAAGTAATAGTTCACTTAAAATACATATGGAAGAAATGGGCATTCAGATCATTGCTGGTCATCCCTAGAAATGTCACAATTGTTCATACATGGACTAAGCTTCGTGAGGTGCTAAACAGTGTACCTCGATTGGCTTCACATTTCAAAGACAGCAGTCTACGAAACGTGGGAAGTTATATCAAGTTCTACTGCAGTAGATCCGGGATTAAAGATCAATATAAGCAGCTTTGATGCTTCAAAGTCATTTGCCTAAACACATACTATAGATACAGGACAAGAAACGAGTTTGTCATATACACCTCTCTCCTAGAGAGAAGCTTAAAGTGCCCTCTTACACAGTGCAATTTACCCTGACTGCAGATTGCATTACAAAAGGGTGAATGGCCTCTACAAGGCAGCTATTCCCACTCCTTTGCAGATGCATGGAGAGTGAGTAATGTCTGGCTATGACCCTTGCCCGACATACTGACCAGCACAGCCTGCCTGGTGCAGAGGGAAGAAATCATCTGTACCAGGTAAAAGGCTAATGCAGTTTATTTTCTTCCTGGAGCAAGGGGTAATCAGGGACTATATTGTGACTTTCTGAGTCATGGTTTAGTCCCTGATCTCCAGAGACAGGCAGAGAACAACTGCTAGGGATAATTCAGCAGTCTGCCCCATGAAAACAAGATGTTAAATACAGAACAGAACATTTCATTTTGAGGACTGGGAACTGCTGGAAAACGTGCAGAAGACATACTAAACGGTGGAGCCTTTTTTCATTTGGGTGACTTTTCTCGCTTTATAACTACTCTGCCCTGCCCATCCTCATGCTTTGTCACAGATTATTGTCAGACATGCCAATCATTTCTACAATTTCATTGATTGTAACTTGCAGTAATTATTTTTCTAATTAAATTTTCCACATTTTTCCACAAAAATTGAAAGTTAGATCCAGATTTAACTATTTTAAATATATTTGCTAGATCTTATTCCTACCAAGATAAAGAGTTCTTATACTGGACAAAATACATCCATCATATCCTTCAGTTAGAGTGAAACCCTTTGTTAATATGGCTGTGTTGTAAGATTGGAGTCCAGATGTTCTTTAAAAATATAAATAACATGTTTTTCCAGGTTTTTATCTCTATAAAAATGTATGTGTTTGTGTTGTTAATTACGTTGCTATTCAAATTGTATGACAAAACTGCTGCAAATGCTGATTTTCAGCCATCAGTATGTACTAACTAATTAAGTAATTCTTTTTCCCTGTTGTGGACCAAGAATGGTCACTGAAAAGTTTTGCTGGAATGATAGGTTGGACAAGAGACACAAATCTCAATTTATAGATTTGATTATATCCTCTTGCAAAAGTTCCTGAATGCAAATTATTATTCACTAAAGTTGTCCTAGTGCATTTAATGAGAATGCTTGAAGGAGTGTACTTGTAGTGTACTTGTATGTAATGTATTGCAAGATCTGACCAATATACATGAGGCAATATTATATCAAACAGTGGAGATTCTATGTGAGATAGTCCTCTCTCTGTTACCCTCAGGGTGATTATCATTCAAGGGTGTGTCTAATGCATCCCAGTACTTCTATTATTTGCACTCTGAGAAATACGGAGATTTAGTAAGTGCACAGTACCAGGCCTGCTTTTGCTGTTGTTGATTAAGGATCAGGCAGACAGTTTCCTTCTCTGACATCACTTTATTGCTGTTTTCAAACAGACACTTCACACTTAGTATGAACACCGACCATAATTTCTGTCATGATGCGTTAAAATCCTGCAAACCCTCCTAAGGCTACTGACGAAACTTCAGCAGTTAATATTCAAAACATGAAAATCTAGGCTTGGATTCTAATTTGCTACTGATGCAATATTAAAGCAATATATGTATAAAATATTAATGCTGTATTTGTTCTGAATTTATTTTATTTAATTTTTTACACACGGATAAAACCCTTGCGGCCTTAAAACAACATGTCTCATTTTCAAGGATGTCCTGGGGGGGCAAACAGACAAGGAATATACACAGAGCTTAGTAATCTGAACAATAGCATGGTAGAAGGACTGTGCTGAAAGATATACTCTTTCATGAACAATAAGGGTTTTGCTGATAAAAATAAAAATGTTGTCTTATCTGTTTGACCAGTTGATAGGATATAATTTCTAATACTACATCCTTGAACCCGTCCATAGAAGAAGAAGCCTAGAAAAAACTTGGAGATAAGGTCCTTCACTTATTCCATCAGTATCAAGAAAAACTCAGATTTTCTTTTCTGACAGACCCTTCATCTTCAACAATCAGATTAAATCATTCATGAAAAGCTTTCTGCATGATAATTTTTCACATTAGGAAAGAAATATTTTTTGTAATTCTGGCTTCATCTCTAATCCTAAGTCTGTTGTTTTAAAACTAAACCAAAGTCTTATACTCAGATTTAGACTAATTAACAGTGCCTTTGTGCAGTTCTGAAAATGCTAAGTTTTTGTATAATTTTTTAATTTTCTCCTCAGAAATACAAATAGGGGATATGCTGTGACATATATGACTTTTGGGTGCTACCCATTCAGCATTAATCATACCCAGTCCTACCGAACACTGACATTTATTTAGTGATTTGGAGAGAAATATAAAGAAGTTTTTTGTCTGCGTCCAGTGTTCAGCTACACTCTAGCTGCAATCAGTGGCATTTCCAACTATCGCTACAGTGAGGTTCTGGAACAGCAATGCTGATGAAAATAATGAACCACATTTTAAATGGAGTTTAATAAGGTTATGAAAAAGATTGTATGATGTGGCTTCCTGGAATACTAGAGGCCTCAAACTGATGATCTCAGAGATCCCTCACAGACCCTTATACCTAAATTTGAAAGGCTTTTTGCCTTTAATATTTGAGTTGCTAAGCTAATACTACTTCATTTTCTTAAATTCTTCTTTCCTAATTTCTAAACTTCTTCCATCCAGGGACTGCATTTTGATTTGTCAACACACCACCATACTGTGGAATATAAAATGATATAGTCACAAATGGCACTTTTAAAATACATGAAACAAGCTCTAATCTCCTCATATTTCAAACTAAACAGGATAAAAAACACCTGGCAAACTACTCGGGTACAAGGACTCAAGTTCTGCACAAAATTTTGAAAGTGACAAGATAACAAAAACTCAAATGAGTTTAACATAATGTTCATCATTTTGCAAATCAATCCAGGAATTATCTTATGAATTGTTGCCTGTCTGATAGTTCTTGAGGCATCCAAAATATAACACTACCATTCACATTGTGAGTTTTCTAATCAAATTTTCTTCCATTTGCTGTGCAAATAAGTAGGTGGTTTATTGGAAGTTCTTTAGGATATGGAGAAGCCTTGAACTTCTGTTACTATTAATTGTAAGAATTTTCCTTATTGGTTGCAGCTAAAGGTTGGTCCTATGTTCTTCTATATTTGCATCTGGGTTTTTCTGAGTGGGAGATAGCATCCAATGGAAACACTTATGCAAGTGGTAGATTTCATGTCCTGCCTCAAAACTGCCTTCATGGAGAAAAATGGGGACTTTCAGAAAGAGGATCGTCTGACAGACTCGGAATACATACCATCTACTTGGACATCTTAAGTTGGATAAGCAAGGGAGTAAAAAGAACGTAGATAAGTCTGGAGCTAACTGGAGACTAGTGAAGATTGCTATTTGAAGAAAGTAGGCAATAAACAAGGAATAAAATAAGAGGAAAGTTTAAACATCAGGATACAAAGGTTTAAAATAAAAATTATCCTGTTTAAGTAGAGTTGGATCTTGCACAGGAAACAAAAGAGCAAAAAAAATTAACAATTATTTAACCATTTGAATCAAAAGAGAACAAAAAAGTAGTGTTACTGAATTTATATAGAAAAAAATCTAAATCTGTCCTACAAACTAAATTATTATCTTGCTTCAGTTTTTAATGGGTGTGTCAAAGCTGAAAGTGAAAAATATTACAGGATCACTAGTGAGTTACATAAACACTAAAGAAAATTCAAACATCAAAAGTGGAAAAAAAGCTCTAGCAATTTAATGAACTAAAATCAAATAAGGTTGCATGATATAATTATAGAAATCTGAAAGCACTAACATGAAATTACAGGATCTTGCATTGAAGCTTTAAAATTAATCTATCAAGTAACAGCTCTACTATTTTAACGCAAAATAGAAAATGTAGCTTGTTGATTTGAGAAAAGGCAAAGAAAATGGTCAAGGGAATGTTATAATTTGGTTCCCATTTTATACAGGACTGTAGAATTAAATGCACAAAGGGAAGAAACTTAAGCAGCAAAAGTTGTAACTACAGAGCTCACACCACTCACTATGTATTTCTGTTTCATTGTTATATTTAGAAGCCATAGTAAGTCATTCGATGGGATGATAGAATCACAGAATATGCTGAGTTTGGTGGGTTAACTTGAGTGGATGCCAGATGCCCACACAGCCCCACTGTCACTTACCCTTCTCAACAGGACAGGGGGAAAAAGCTCATGGGTCAAGATAAAGACAGGAAGATAGTTACCAATTACAGTCATGGTTAAAACACACTTGACTTGGAAAAAAATAATCTAGTGCATTGTTAATTAAAAAGTTTTCCTAGGTTTTCTAGGGTTTTTTTCTTTCTTTAATAGGAACAAAAATCCTTTGAGTTGTAGATTTGTTGATGGTAGCAGTAGTTGGGTAACTGATCAGATTCCTTGTTTATTTGTTTGTTTGTTTTTATTCTTTATTTGAGGAGAATAAAGGGTTAGGCCTTTAGATATAAATAATCTGAAAAGTGCAATGATGCTTTAAATGGACTTCTGAGATTTTTGAGGGTTCAGAAACAGAAGAGCTGCTGAGTTTTGCACCAGATTGGGAAGACACTTCAGCATTACACTGTGTGATGTTTTCATATTAGAATGGTTTTGGTAAAGTGCTGGAGTCTGAAATGTTATTTATTTAAATATCTGATAGGATGTCAATATTGTTTATTTATTTAAATACTAAATAGGATGTTGATATTGTTGTAAGATTCCCTACTTTAACTTCAGTAAAGTTACGTTAATGTCAGACTAGGAGGACATCTTTTAATCCTTCTAAATTAGCTACTTTTTCATGGCTTTCTATTTATGTCCTCCACTAAGACTACAATCAATACAATCTCATTTATATTAAAAGGCATTAGACTATCAGCATTTTGCTTGTTTAGTGGTCATCCTTAATATACCTGAGTTCAACACTGAAAAGAACCTGACTATCCCATATTATTTTGCAGTGTCCCACATTTATAATAATAAATACTAGAGAAATCAAGTCATCAAATTTGGTGTTGCAGTAACTGCTAAAATTTTCTAAATGCCGATATTGTTGGCAATTTGCTATTTTGTTTTGTTGCTGTTTAAGAGATATGATTCTCATTCCAAACATACAATTTTGCAAATATTTTCTTCCTTTACTATTCAGTGCCTGATTTTTTCAAACCTTGCATGAAAGGCTGTAAAATTCTGAGAACGTGGACTTTGTCTTTCCAGATTTTTGTGAAACGCATTGCATACTTTAGGTACTGTATAAAGATAATAAACATCAGCCTAAAAGAACCCAGAGGACAGTTTTAATCTCTAAAACATTTAACAAGAAATGAAAGATTTGTTCACCACTCAAATTTAAAAAAAAATAGTTAAATACTTGAAGTGAAAGGTTCTAAGTATGTTTGAATACTGAAAACAAATATCACATTTCTTTACTAAATTGTCCTGACTGATGATAATAGTAAATAAATTTTGAGTCATCTGAGAAGAAATAATAGAAATGATGCTGTAGCAAACACTTGAAGACTGATGAGGCTGCATTTTAAATGCTGATAAGTACTGTACTGAATTAGTATGAGCCTTAGAAAAGCATGCTCATAGAGAGGAAAAATTATTAAATTGTTTATTTCACCACTAGATTTTTGTTTCAGTGACCTTTCTTTCTGCTCCAGTATAGGTGTGCACAATTTTTGCTGTCACAGTTTAGAAGGCTAACCATTGGCTATGAAAAAGTTCAATAAATCAATAGCAATTGTTATGGTAACAAGAAGTGGGACACTGTGGAATGGCAGTTGTAGCATTATGCATGAGTAGAGCCATGACTTGTTTGGGTCTATTAAGCCAGTATTTATCTATGATTACAAAGGGAATTTAGTCGCAGAGATGGAAATTGGCAATTATTATCTAATAATCAACTTACTTTTCCATAAAAATACAATAAAGGTAAAAAGAATCAATCTGTATCTTTTCACAGGTACAAATAGCTCTACAAACAATACTGATGTGTCTTTTTCATTTGTCACATAAAAAATGAAAGTGCATAACATAGATCAATGTATTGTATTAGGGAAGTGGTATGAGAATATGAAGCAAGCCCAGTACTGCTAAAGTATATTCATCCTGGTTTTGGCTGGGATACAGTTAATTTTCTCCATAGTAGCTATATGGGGCTGTGTTTCAGTCTGGAAATAGTGTTGATAATTCTGGAGTCTTTTCCTTATTGCTGAGCAATGCTGTTTAAACAGTCAAGGCCTTTTCTGCCTCTCACAGCAAGCAGGCTGCACATATAAAGCTGGGGGAAGAAGGAGAAAGGAGAGGACATTCAGAGTGATGGTATTTGTCTTCCCAAGTGCCATTATACATGATGGAGTCCTGCTTTCCTGGAGATGGCTGAACACCTGCCTGCCCATGGGAAGTGGTTTGCTTTGCTTGCATGCACAGCTTTTTCTTTCCTTATTAAAATGACTCCATCTCAACCCATTATTTTTTTCACTTTCACTCTTCTCATTCTCTCCTCAGTCCCAGTGATGGGGAAGTAAGCAAGAGGCTGTGAGGTGCTTAGTTGTCAGCTGGGGTTAAACCAAGATAATACCTGGTGGTCTAGTGGTTAGGGTGCAGCACTTTCACTGCTGCGACCCGGGTTCGATTCCCAGCCCCCCGGGCAGATGGAGTTTGTCAGCCCTGTAAGGCAATCCATCTAAGAGGTCACTCTAAACAAACCTACGTTCTGAGACCCTCACTGCCACTGTCCAAGCTTGCTCGGCCCCGGCAGATGAACCTCAGGATTAAAGGGTGGGCTCAGTTCAGCGCACGCTGGGTCTCACCTAAAAAATCCACTGCACAGACTCGAAGGGTTAATGACCTTTCCCAAATCTTCGCTCGCGAAGACTGGCCATACTGAACTGAAATCCAGGAAAAATGAAGGCATATTTTTCCAGGGATAGTTAGTTGACACTCCTGCTCACAGTCCTATGAACCTCCTTTGAAGAGACCTTCTATGATTAGAAAAAGATAGATCATCCTTCAGGGCAGTTCTTGATGTTCCTGAGGTTACTTTTTACACTGCTGAAAATATCTGAGAGGTATCTGTTGTTTATGAAAGTTTGCCTGTAATTTGTCTTTTGATACAGGTGAAGTCAACTCATAGTTCTTTAAGAACTAAGAAAATTTTGGGATAAACTTAACTTAAATATTTATCTGACCCTTTTAGAACAGTTCATATTTTCTCTGCTTGTTTTCTACCTGCCTTTTTCCATTTTAGAACTCCTGGACTAACTCCCATCCTTACCATCTTAACAAATAATTTTGAAAGTGGCACTGTACCAAAAGCTGTTCTGAAGTCATGACAGATTAGATCTACTGAATTTCCCTTGTCTGGAGAATCAGCTATCTTATCAAGAAAGCTATTTGGTTAGTCTGGCACGATCTGTCTTTGATGAACCCAAGATGCATTTTATCCCCTTTTCCAATCTACTTCCTTTCCTAGTTATTAATAGAAAGTTACATAGGACATGATGTGCACTTCAATTAGTTTCATAGTTGACTGTCTTAAACCTTGAAATACACCAAAGAATAAATCCTCTAATAGTATAAGTATATAGCGCATTTCTTTGACTATAAAAAAGTATATCTTGAATATGACAAATTGCTTTTGTGACTCATTACTTGCTTATGATGCTAAGTTACTGAAGAAATATGAAGCCTTGACACTGCCATAAAAAAGACAAATATATGTGAAATTGAAATAAAATATTTTATTGTGTTAATGAGAGGCTGCTTACTTGTGCATGTAAAGACCTCGAAATAAAGAATGAAATTGCTCATAGTTAACCTGGTTATGTCTTTTCTCTGTTTTGAAGTGCTTACTCATGCTTACCGAAACATTCTTTAATCAAAAAAAAGCTACATAGAAGAGTTTGTTTTTTTTTTTTCAAATGGTTTTCTCATGATTTTGGAAACGAGAAGAGTGATTCAGATACCAAAGCGTAGTTGCCTCATGGCATTTTAGACTCACTAGTTAATTCTGGCTGGCCTCTAGCAGCTGTTCTGAAAAGTGCAGATGCCCATAGGTTCCGTGTCATATCTACTAGGTGGTGTGCATGCCCTCAGTGCCACAGTGAGCTTGTATCTTTAGCCACCAGAATCATTCCAGAAACATGTCACATTCCAAATAAATTATACAAAGAAACTAATAATAAGAAAAAAGTTTGTAATTAATACAATCCATTCATGCATACTGCAATCCTTTAGAGCAGGCATTGTTATAGGTCGAGTAATGAAAACTGACATATGAATTTAATTTTTAACATCATCTTTAAAAAGATACTGAGAAAATCTGATCTATTGGTAGTTTGTATAACACAGTAACAACTGCCATTACTGCTATTATACAATCACCCTGACAAAAAGCAGTAAGCAAATTTTTGAAAGGAAGATATGAAATAAAATAAGTATTCTTAAAATCCTGTCAGATTGGAAAAGCAATGATCTCCATTTGGGAAAAGCTGTATACCATGGCTGAATGATCAATTTTGATGTATTAATAGCAATCTCAATTGCCATTATAGGGTACAGAGTGGAGGGCATTGTAATTAGGGATAAGGACTGTGTTAGCTGTATACAGGATAATTTTGGAAGAGAATGTACATTTAATTTTATGTCTGTACTTTATCCCTCCATTATATGCAATGTTTAAATCCCCATTTTAAACAGCATTATTTTCCTGAATTGAAGTCTTATTATTTTAGATCAAGAACAAAATCTTCAGATGCTCTGAGTACATCTAACTTTCCTAAAATCAGGGGAGCTACATTCACCTTAAAACTAACACTTTTAGTCTGGAAAAAGAATCAAACCAAACCAAACCAAAAAAACTGAACTTTTTTTTTTTAAACCATTCTCATTAATATTTGAAAGATAATTAAAATAATAGCAAATAGTCTGTTCCATAATAAATTTGAAACTGATCAGTTATATCCGTGATATAATAAAGTTTTTAGTCCCTTTTAAATACTTCCATTCTTGTACCTTGAAGAACACAATGTTAAAATATTAAAAATAGATAAGTAACCTTTATAATATTTACAGTTATCCACAAAAATATTCTGAGGAGTTAAGATGCTAAAAGAATGATTAAAATTATTAATTGGCTAACAGAAAATACTTACAATTTAAAAATCAACAAAAAATCTTTAGACATAGTTTTCATTGTTTCATTCTTTTTAGGTTGTTTAGGCTGTAAGTCTGTGGAATCTTATAGTAATATTTAAAGTTGTATAAATAGGCCTCCTCTTTCCACACAAGAGTATTCCTATGCATAAAAATAAGCATGCAGCTAATAGCACTGATTGATGAATAGGAATGACTTCTTGTGATGGATAATTAAATTAATGCACCCACACAAATATCTAGCATCAGTTTATAAACTAGAAGTTATAAAAAATATATTATTTAGCATAAGTGCTTATTTAATTAGATCTAGTTGGACGTGGACAGATTGAACAGCAAGCATTGCTGAAATGTAGAACTCATAATTCAGTAGGGATTTAGCCTTTTATTTGAGATACAACAATATAATATGGAATCATATGTTCATAGAAATCATATTTCAGATCGGAAGGGATCTCAAGAAGTATCTTGAGATCTTTTGCTCAAAGCAGGGTCAGACCTGAGATCAGACCAGGTTACTTATGTCTTCATCCAGTCAGATCTAAACCTCCGAGCATGGAGATTGCTCAAGTCAGTTCCAGTGCTTGACTGTACTCATGAAAAAAATGTTTTCCTTATGCCCAGTATAAGCTTCTCTTGTTTCTGTTTATTCTGGTTATCTCTTGTCCTCCCAGGATTCAGCAGGGTAAATAGTCTGCCATTGGGTTCCCAGCTGTTGAAGTAGTTATACTTCTTCTGATGTCACTCTGTAAAACTGAAGTGTTGGGTTTTCCCTCTTTCTATAGTTTCACTCAAGATAGGTTCAGCCTGAGTAATTCACACACACTGTCTCAGTCAAGTGAGGCAGTGGAAAGAAATCCTATGCTAATTTTACCCTTTATCTTTCAAGGTAGGCCTACATGATGCAGTGAAGAGATTGTTGTATATATATTCATATAAATGACCTAACTTGAAATGATCCAAGATATTGGAATCTATGTTAGTTGTAATATCAGCTATAGAAGTTTAGTTGATATTCTGGATTTGTTGAAAACTTGCCTTTTGTGAAAGGGAGAAAAAGGAGAGGCTTAAAGTTCATCACTTTGGGGTAATTTTACATATATCGGAACTGTTTATTCAGGTTTCTGAAAATACTGCCCCTAGTTATCTTACAGAGGGCAATATGTCTTTCTTTTATTAATTTTTTTTAAAATATTCTTATGTTTATTACCTTGTTAATACGATACTTTTGGCTTTTCTGTCAACTCTTGTCCAAAGAAAAATCATTTGTTCATAGTACAAAGACTGAAGAATATCTGATGTCTCTGTCTTCTGTGTTGCTTTCATTATCATCTAAAGGACTCATCCAGATTCCACAACATGGGCGGTCTAGTTTGAGATTGAGTAATAGTGTCAGGAGGAACAGAGTGTTTTTCTCTGGAATGTAGCTAAATGTGGAAGTTAAATGTAAAACTCATTACAATGCAGAACATGAGTTCAAATGAGTTAAGGAATCCCGCTTTTTTTGCCTTTTATCCAAAAGAAAATTTTCCTACTAGAGAATTCTTTTTTACTATAATGACTAAACCCCAAACTTACCACCAAAAAGTGAAAACCTCCTTGTGGCTTTTCTGGGATGTTCTTTTGTTCTTAAATCTTGCAGAAACCCTCTAGAATGAAACAGTGGTGTCAAGGACCCAGTTTTCATACTGCACAAATTTCAGGAAATTTGATTCCAAAACAGCCGCTGTTGGTACCGTGGACTGGTGGTGGAGTCTGCTAGGTGCTTTCTGCAGTCTATCTTAGAGCTGGGGTTTATCCAAAACAATTTCAGTTTACGCCAGATGAGAACTATCTGTGATATGAATAAATGAATAGTAAGTAGGGACAATTAGAAAATTTGTTTCAAAACAATGAAATAAAATGCTAATGGAGAAGCATCTATAGAGAACTGAATTGCAACAAATAGGAGATTCAGGAGCTAATCCACAAAACAGTAAACTCTTGTATATTTTATTAACTTTTAAAAGGAAATCTCAGAATATTAAAAGTAAAAATTAAGAATTATCTATTCTCTTACACCTTTGAACAAAAATATAATGTGAAAAGTAAGGAGATGGCTTAACGTCTATGGACTTAAAATGAGGTGTAAGATGCATTGTCTTGCTTGTATTTCTGAAACAGATTCTGTAGGGTAACATATCCTGTGCAGTTTGAGAGTAACTCACTTTCCTTATCATGATTCCAAATTATGAAGGTTATAGCTGATTAAATAATTTACTACCTGTTAAATTGCCAAATTTGTTCTCCTTTTAATAAATGTTAAGCAGTTATTTTAACACTGAGAATCAGAGTTTCCAGAAAAATGCATAAAATCACTAATTTTAACTCTACTTATGCATTTATTGCATAGATATTTACAAGAATCTGAAAGACACTTAAAATTCATATTCAAAGAAACTTTTGGCAATCCCATGTACAATTATTTTGTTGCTAGCTACAGAGATTTCTGCAGCTATATTGGCAGAATGTTTTTAATGTTACATGTTTTACAGAACAACTGGCAGTGTTTTTCCTGACTACAACACAAAACACATCAGAAAAAGATCTAGAAAGACAGTTGAAGGTAAGACAAAGAAGAAAGCCTCAATTGCTCTGACCTCTAGCAAATAAATTCAGCAAGGAGAAAAGAAAACTATATTCTTAAATAATAACAAATATTTTAAAGATTTTTTTTCATTCCAGTCATCTGAAACCTAGAAGGAAAAATTACTATGCATGTTTTCTGTATGAAAAAAATCAATACTCTCATTCTAATTTTGCAGTATCTCAAAATTTTTTTTGTAAATTTAGTTGTACAAGAGCTGAGTTCAATTATTTTATTTGGTGTTCATTTGTTTCTAAGTAATTCTGGAGAATTTTTTAATACCATTTTTCCTTTCCATTTTTAACAAACTAAACCTTCAGCTGAAAGGAATAAGCTGTCTTCGATTATTGCCAACATACTTTTTTCTTTGAAATTTTTTTCCACGGGATTAATTTTTATTTTGTCGGGCTAATAAATACAGTTAATTTCGTATCAATAGGCACAGTCTTCTGGCACAATTATAATAAGATCACAAAGACATTACTTTTTAAATTTTTCCCCTACTCGGGCTTAGATTCTTCATATTTAGCTTTCTTCATACCTAGAATTCTCGAGTTCTTTGCTGGGATATTTTCATAAATGCATGACCACATAGAACTAGGAAGAGCATGACAAACTCTTTACTGGAGAAAAATATTTCTCTTAGCTGTTTTAGGTTTGAGTATGTAGTTTTTGTTCAGGAAGTGATTTCTAGTCAGATCAGCATTGTTGGCTTGCAAATAGTCATAGAATATTCTGAGTTGGAAGGGACTCACAAGGATCATCGTAGTCCAGTAAGGCAAAAATGCTATGATGACGTTCGGAAACAATGCAGTTCAATCATAAACTCTTCGTAAAACACTAATCAAAGGCGTTCAACATATATTTTCTGGGTTTGTTTGCTTGTTTTTATTAATAGTATTGTCATGATCAAAATAGGAAGTCTCCTTCTTAAGGCACTTGTGTAAAGCATCTTTCCATCTGTTGTCATTGTCACTGTGATGTCATAAACCAGCTCTTTAAGTAGGAAACCAACAAAAATAGTGTATGAAGCACTTGAGGGAAAAAAGTAAATGGGTCAGATACTCAGCTACATCTGACCTATGGAGGCAGTGAAGGCAGTCTTCCAAAGCTTCGTGTGACCTCCTAGTCTCTTGAAATTTCTTGTAATACAAGTTACAAAGAAATATATTAAATAAGGAAGATATAAAGATTTCTGTGAAACCTTTTTCTGTAGGATGAAACAGTATCACACCCTCTGTTCCATTCCCATCAGTGCTACCAGAAGCAGTGAGATGTTTAATGAATATGTGGTCATGTCAAATTCATCTGTATTATACTAGTGAAGAATTGCCCTAAATTATCTCCTAGCTGTCTCTGGATAAAATGGTCTCAGTATTTTTAGATAGACATTTGAAATAAAGAGAAACAAAATTAAATGCAGAAAATATCAAGTCAGGGTAAAAACTAAAGATACTAATGACACTATTTTCTTTCTGAAAAGTATCAATTTAGGAAAGTACTGGATAAAATATATTAAATCTCTAACCAAACTGGATGAAGTAGAAATATGTTTTGCTCCATAGGTTTGCTCCCTATGTACATACAACATAACATTTTTTACACAACAATTATAGAATCAGGCCAATAATTTCAATTTAAGCTAAAATTATCTCTTAAAAGCATATCTGGTATTGATGTCACAATTTAATATGGCAGACAATCCACCATTGGATGATGTAGAATGAGTTCCATGTATAGTAAGATAAACACAAATCTTCCCATGCTCTTGTGCTCTTTCCCTCTATAGTGTTCATTCTTCTTTACCTTATTTTAAAAAGTTATATGCATATATATTGGTTAATTTTGATACCATATAAACCAACCAACCAAAAAACATTTCACTTAGAGATTGCACAAGAAGAATAATACAATATTGAGTGTATTATCCACTCTGCTAGATCAGGTCTCTAGATCATAGGTTCCTTAAGATAGATTCTTTATTTAGCATACTTAAATGTTCTAAATTCAGTACTCTGGAGAAATACAAAAAGCCAAATATGAAGAAAATAAATTGTTTACTTCAGTATTTTGAAAGGGAACCTGTACAGCATCATATATCTAAAGATTTTAACACCTTCTTTAATGGAAAGCTAGTGAAAGAGCTTGGAGACATTACACCCCCCCCCCCCAAAAAAAAAAGGAATAGAGAGAGCAATAGAACAATCAGCTGAAAAAAAATATTCCAGATTTTGTATTTCACTCAGGAAAAAAGAAAAGTACTAGAGAAATGTGTATTTCTTTCCATGTGAAAGAGACTGTGGACTATGATGAATAAATGCAAATTAAAGCCACTGGGTAATATCATCACTGTGTTAGAATATAAACACAAAAGTTCTAGTCTTGGTCACATGTAAAATGCATAGCTAAGGATGTATATTATTAATATTTTGCTGTTGAATGTAGTAAAATATTTAACCTCATAGTGGAACACACATCCTAGTAATTCATTTGAAGACATTCATGTGCTCTACCAAGATCCATCTACTCTTTTGCCATACAATCTATTCATTCATGTTGAAGGAGCTGAAGACGAAAAAAGTCTTCAAGAAAAAAGAAAAGTGTATTATAAAGACCAAGAGGCTTAGGCTCATTCAAAGTATTCATATAGGTACTAGATTCATAAACTAGAGCAGAATGGAATCAAGCCTTTCTTAGGCTGTAGCACATATTTCAGGTTCATTTACTGAGTGCTTGAAGGATGGATAGTCTTCTACTGCCACGTGTAGTGAGCAGCTCTGCAGTGATCAAAGGAGAGAATCCCTGTCTGGCAATTGCATGGACTGTTAGCTCCTCAGGAAAGCAATTCAGTCCAGCTGTATCATCACTGATGATTTTCTGCATTAATTAGCTCTGGTAATGATGATCCAGCAGTGCTCTTGTACTTGAAAGTCTTATTATTACACATAGCAAACTGAAGTGTTTTGTAGCTATTAGCTATTAATTTTCATGTTCCAACAAAACGTGGAGACATATTCAAGTGAAAGTCTTTTAGCAAGACTTTTCCCAAGCTCAGCAAAATAGTGTAGCTGTACTGACATGTCTGAAACATTAAAGGCCTGTGAATGACAAAGAACCTATATGATAATCCTCCATGGAGTTTTCATTCTTTTCTGGCCATCCTGGGAATGTGTCTGACCCTGGTTCCCCTAACTTGCCCTGACCCCAGTCCCTACATGAAGGATGGCATCCTTGGCTGTCCCAGTCTCCAGAAAGGTGCACACCAGTCCTGCCCTACCGCCCACTATTATTAGGGCTCCCATAGTCCCAGGAGGGGCATCCTGGGAGTCCAAGGGAGTCCAAGGAGTCCAAGGGAGCCCCTTACCTTTAAAATGGCCTGACTGTTAGTGTAGACAGGGCCTGAGAGGCCTGGGGTGGACTGAAATGGGGTCATCAGGCCCAGCCAGTATGGGTTCATAAGAAGGAAGGCCTGATTGACCAGCCTAATCTCCTTCTATGACAGGGTGACCCACTTAGTTGTCTACTTGGACTTCAGTAAAGCCTCATGACACTGTTTCCTGCAGCATTCTCCTGGAGAAACTGGATGTATGTGGCTTGGACAGCTTCACCGTTCACTGGGTGGAAAAATGATTGGATGGGCAGTCCCAGAGAGTGGTGCTGAATGGAGTTACCTCCATCTTGCAGCCACTCACAAATGATGCAAATCTTCAAACCTAGAGGTTTTTAAAAGTTGTGTAGATGTGGCACTTGGGGGCACGGGTTAGTGGTGGACTTGGCAGTGTTAGGTTGATGGTTGGACTCAATTATCTTAAAGGTCTTTTCTAACCTAAATGATTCTATAGCTGAAGAGAAAATCTCTGCCTGCCAGAAAGCTGTATTACCTATTTATATGATAAATCCAGGTTCATTAGCAAAGAAGTGCACTACTACTTCCATAAGGATTTGTTAACAGAGGTTTTGTGTAACCTAAAAGCTTGTAATAAAATAAAAAGAGGACTGCCAACACAAATTTTTAGCTTAAATACTTTCAATTGTCACTAAGAATGCTGCTTTTAGTCTAAAGATTTACAAATTATTGCTTCAGGAAGATCAAAAAAAGGATACTATTTAACACTGTTTTTATTTTATTTGAAGCAAAGGGCCTAATTTCAGTGATATGTGTCCTTTTTCACAAGTGGAAAATTAGTAGTTTACTTGTCAGTTTCATCTAAAGAACCCTCAGTTTTCTTCAAGAAGTGCTTGAAGTCAGTTTTCATCACTTCTAATTTTTTCCACATCATTTTTCAGCCTAATCTGTTAATTAAGCTTGTCGTTAAATCAAAGAATTTTAGGAAACCTAAGACCGCATTTTAAGGATTAAAAAAATCCTAAAAATAAGAGATAGCAATGTTTCATACACAGACAAAGAACTAAAAGGTATTTAGAATTATTTTTATTGTCACAATTTTAGACAGTGTTAAAGCATTGGAAATGCCGAAATAAGCCCTTGGATAAACTAGTTGATGCAAAACACAAGATGGCCAGGATCTTGAGGAACATTGCTCATGCAGAAAATTAGTCTGAATTCCTCTTTCAAAAAAGTTATCTCATTTGCATAATATTAATTATTCTCACTCTATTTGCTTCCATCTCCGGCAGTGCAAAAATTATGCCGATATATCCAGTTTCTGTCATCAGTTTTCTGTATTTTTCTCAAAACGACAACTCAAAAATTATTTTTGTTTTGATCTATTGTTACTTGTAGTTGAACATCTGTGAAGTTTACCATAGGTGTAGATAGAAGAGAGAACTGGTTAACCATAATAGGAATATTCCCGCAATATTTCTCTTACATTTGGATCAACACGTTCAATGCCAGTCTCTTAGAATGGTCCCTTACCTTCTGTTGATAGCTTTATTCTGAAAATTAATGCTGTCAGTGTGTCATAGAATCATAAAATGATTTGGGTTGGAAGGAACCTTAAAAATCATCTAGTTATAACCTCCATCACGGTCAGGGATATCTTCCACTAAATCAATTTGCTCAAGGCCCCATTTAACCTGGCCTTTAACACTTCCAGGGGTGTGGCACCCACAACTTCTCCAGTGCCTCATCACCCTCACAGTAAGGAATTTCTTCCTAATATCTAATCTAAATCTACCCTCATTCAGACTAAGGCCATTCTCCTGGTACTATTGTGACATGCCATTGTAGAAAGTTCTTTTCCAGACTTCTTGTAGGCCCCCTTAAAGTACCGGAAGGCTCCTATAAGGATGTCACTTTACAACACATAACATCAACCACAAAGAAGTCCCTATCTCATTAATATTGTTACAGAAATATTCAATTTGTAGTCAGCACGTATATCATAGAAAGATGTAGAACACCTGAACTCATATGACTTTTTCCTCAAGCATCCTGATCTCTCATCCTCAACATTGTAAAAGAACTTCATATGTAATGTGGTATTCAGAAGGAAGAAAAACGGGAAGAATTATGGATAGCACAGGTAGTGCCTGTCGCCCCATATACTCAGTCTAGATCTATACTGTCTCCAAATAAAGAAGCCTAAGGGAAAATTTTTGTCTGAATATGATCACTTCTTCTGGGTTGAATGCTGTTCCCCATGCAGCTTAAAATGCTACACCTGATTTCTCTTAGCTTGGTGTATCTTCCAAGAGTTGATTTACTGGTATATTCAAGTTCTTACAGCTGTCATAACTTGACAAACCCCAGAGCCTTAACTCAAAATAGCACTCTAGTGTAGCAACAAATGGTCACGTGCTGGAGAGATGGGGTTTATGTCGGGGTTTTGGTTTTTTGTTGGGTTTTTTCGTGTTGTTTTTTTTTTTTTTGGTCACAGAAATAGTTACTCTATTGGAGACTTAGAACTTGTAGACTCCATTCTTGACATAGCCAGTGGAGACCAGTTTGTGCATGTAGGTTAGATGCCTAACTGCATGTTAAGGAATACCTCAAAACATAGTTTTAGTACAAGAAGAATGTTTATTCCTTGTATTCCTATTATTTAATTGAAATGTATCTGGAACTAATGAAGTGGAGCAAAATCCTTTTTATTTACTAGTTCCATAATTTTCCTAAATATGGTACTTTGAACAGCAGTGACAGTGTAGTATTTTCATGGGCAATTTGTGCAGCTGCAATGCAAGAGGCTACCTCACATTAAAAAGCTCTCTATTCCTTCCGATGATCTTATATATTCCTATATTAAAGTATGATTGTCAAAGAATAATAGATGAAGATCCTGTCATAGATAAATATGATAAAAAACCTTCAGTCCATTCCTCCTTGTTCTTTTGTTACTTCCAACTGTATAAAGTAGTTTCAGCAGATACAAATAATTTATGGCCTAAACAGAGAAAAATGTGGGGAGGGTGTCTTCCTTCTGGGGAAAAAACAATGAAAAAACAACCCCACAAATAAAAAAACCTCAACCTTCGGGTAAAAAGTTATTATTTAGATACAATTGGATACTTATTATTTTGTTATCTACTATAGCTTTGCCTAAAATTCCTTTTTTTTTTTTTTTGGTCAAAAAGTGACCTGTTCTGTTTCATATATGAAAGGTGCACATTAAAAGAATATGAGCTAGCAAATATCTTTACTGAAAGCACTGTTGGCAGCTGAGATCACTGACAACTTCCTGGCTGTGATTCATAATCTATATTGGTGCCTTTGAGACAGCAAGCTATTGATTTTTCCCAGTCTATAATCCAAGACCATATACACAGCTTGTTAGACATCTGTGGGAATATAAACTGAGTTTTGATACAATTTAGGGAGCTTCTGTTAGCGGGGCACTTAGTTTTTGTCTTTGAGAAAATCTTTACACATCTGTGTAATCTTGAAGAGATTTTTAACAGATAATTCAATAGAGTTTGGGTTGTTTCTTTTTTTTTTTTTCCTATTGGTAAACTACTTTCCTGAGTGGAACTCATATGAAGCAAATATTAAGTGGCAATAAAAACATATAGGGAACTTTATCTAATGCTATAGTAGTTTTTTTTCTTCTTTTTATTTTGTTTGGTTTTGTCAAGTATAATTTGAAAGTACTTCTGGTTTTCCATGTTTAATATCTTGTCCATTTTATCCATCCTTCCCAGGAAAACTTTCTGGCCTTTACTGCAATACTTATGGTACATATGCACAAATAACATTCAAAATAACAATCATTAACTGCAATGCAGTTCCTCCACAGTAAAGGACATTAGAGTAAGTACACTAAAATTCTTCAAAATTACACATAGCTACAAAATACTTTTTGGGTTTAAGTCACTGCACACACTCCTTGATTTATTAAAATAACTGCATTTAGTGTTAATTATCTGTCTTCTGAGAGTCAGCTAAGGAAAAGGAAAAGGCTAATACAGTTTGAAGCTTATTCACTAATGTAGAGATGCCACAAGGAACAGTCTTAATATATGTTCTTTTAAATATTTTCTAATATTTGTGCAAGAATACTTTAAGGGCTACTATGTAAGGAGGACAACCGAAGTGCTTTATGGACTTCAGACAACAGAAACATCTCCATGGATGTCATCACATTGCATGTTAACTTGGAAGGTTAGGAAAATATTTACACTGTCTCCAAAATCAAAATAAGGCATTCTTTACTGTATGTGAATTATTATTTAATCAAACTTGGATGATCCAGAAACCATATAGTCAGAATGCGGTAATTGCTCATTTTATTTTGTACCATAGCTAAATTTTCTTACACAATAAGGAGAAAAACAAAATGTTGGGATGCATACATATATTAGCAAAAGTTTATGTTGGAAAACTGGTCCAATTTTTATAAGTAATAGAAAAAAGTAAACTTTATATTAAATAACATGAAGAAAAATCTCATTGGTATAGACTGCTTCTAAATGGAATTTTTGCAGAAAAGCTTTTCAAATCTAGATTTTAAAATAGTTTTTTATGCACTGTCAAAGGATTTTTTGGCTAGTTCATTTATCTACGGCTTCATTGGTTTCCAGGAAAATAAATTAATTCCCTAATTCTTCATATGTTTATGCATTTTCTCAAGCTGAAGATCATGAGTAAATCAACAGGATTAGTACCATGCTTTAAGTTAAAAAAAAAAGACTGTTTTTGCAAGGTCAGAGATAAAGACATGCAAAAAGTTAGAAATCTGGAAAAGACTGAGTGTATTAATTTTGTTTCAACCTAAATGAAACAGCAAAATGCACAAAATTACTTCCAATTTTTGTATAATTTTATAGTTATATTTAAGCTGATCTATGTACAAAAAAGTCTTTAAATAAGCCTCCTTCAGAAAAATTAAAACAGTTGTTTGGTTTTTTTTTATTCTATGATTTAGGATATTTGGAATAATCTTGTATCTTCCAGTCTTGGCCTTTCCTACTTTCCTATGCACCTTGGGAGACCTCATTGCAGTCTACAACTTACTTATGAGGGGAAGAGGAGGAGCAGGCACTGATCTCTCTAGTGACCAGTGATGAGATCCAAGGGAATGGCCCGAAATTGTGTCAGGGGAGGTTTAGGTTGGATATTAGGAAAAGGTTCTTCCCCCAGAGGGTGGCTGGGCACTGGAACAGGCTCCCCATGGAAGTGGTCACAGCATCAGGCCTGACAGAGTTCAAGAAGCGTTTGGATGATACTCTCAGGCCCACAGTGTGACTGTGGGGATAGTCCTGTGCCGGGCTAAGGGTTGGACGTGATGATCTTTGTGGGTCCCTTCCAATTCAGCTTATTCTGTGATTCTAAGATATTGTAATCTAATAAGGAGCAAGAGTCCTTGCACGGACTTACCTTGCCTATGCAGACTCCAAAGTGAAATATGAACGACAAAGTGATAAAAAGGCAAGAATATGTTGAAATTTTGGATGCTAACTAAAGGTCACCAGGTTATCCAGACACAGCAGCTTCAAGGGGGAAATCAGAGAATTAGCTCTTAATTTTATGCTTCAACACTTCAAATGTCAAGCAAAATATTTTTTATTCATTATTTCTGGAAATCTGAAAGGATTTTGGATCTATTCATCATTTCAAGAATGTGAGAAGATCATTCTTGTTCATATCACAAGAGAGGAAAGGAAAAGAAAGGGAGATTGAGCAAACCCTGGTCATGAGCACTTTAGAAATGCATGTGATAATAAACATGATGAAGTAGGAGATGGAGTGTAGTTATCAGTAGTGTATACACAGTTTTACTAAACAAACTGCTGTTCTTGGAATAAGTAGTTCAAAATTGTTCTACCTATATGCAGGTACACAGTTCAGCAAAGGTTCATCTCACTCAAGTTCAAATACATTTTAAAAAGCGGTTACACAATGAAGAGAAATGTCACTGCATGTCTAGGTCTGTACACTTACAGAAAGGCTGGAGACAAATGCTCCCTCGTTATAATTTTCCAACTGGAATGTTACATACTCAACTATAAAAAAGATACAGAAATTGCAGATTGAGCTGTTAGTTGCCCTTTCCTATCTTCTAAATTCAGTATTGTAACAAAGGCTGTTTTCTCAATGTGAAAGTAAGAGTATGATTTTATTCAAACCAACCATGTGAGAGACGAGTACTTACATCTTTACTTTTTTATTACTCATCAAAACTCACACTCCTCCTTCACACAAGTCCCTTCTACCAGCTCCCTACTACAATAGTCACAAGCTATCTTTCAATGAACATCATATTGTAAAAAGTAAACACACCTTTTGAGAGTTCGATTGCATGTTTAGTTATAGGAAAGCATAAGGACTTGTTAACCAAAATGCATACACTGTACTTTCATCCAGAAACAAACCCTACAGTGTCAGTGAGAGTTATAAAATGTCAGTGTCTCTGGTCAGGATATTATAAATGCTCTTTCTTTCCTTTAAAAGAGAATATCGTTCCACAAAGAGAAAGGTGTTTAATGCCCGTATTGCACCATTGTAGGCTGAAATCGAGTGAGCTTTTGAAGTGGCCATACCTTCATTTTGCCTTTTAGTAACTTATAGTTCAAATCTGCCTTTGTCTTCAGCTAAAGTAAAGGAGTAAATTCTAGAATTATAAACCTAGTAAATTGTAATTCCTGTTATTTTTAGGACCTAGGATCTGGAAATCAAGAGAGGGCAGAAACTGGGCAAACCCCACTCTGTATAGCGGTACAACACATTGCAAAGGCTGTGAGGTATATCCCAGGAAAGGGCATCACAGCACATGATTATGACTCGGATTTGCAAATGGATGTTATTTGGAAACCCCCTTTTCAGGGGAAGTCCTAAAGGTGAACTTCCTTGGTAGTTATGTATTTGTAAGAATCAGGGAGAGAGAGAGAGCAACGGTGACCACCCATGTCAATGAAAAGAGTGTACGTTTTCTCTGATATGTGAAAGATCAAGTAAGTTTTTAGACTTTCTATTTTTTTTAATTGAGAATAAGACACTGTCCTCCCAGATAACTGAAAAGCAGGGAATCTTCCCAAAGCAAACACTGAAGGGGAACTTTTTGAACCATGTGAAGACTTTCATGATTTGATAGAAATAGCTAATGACCTGTAAGTACATATTTTGAATTGGACTTTTTTTGTACATCAGAAATAAGACAGGGCGTCAGTCCCTTAAATTGTCACCATATAATCATGGAGGAGGATGATGATGATAATAATAATAATAGTAATAGTAATAATAATAAAATAGAAAACTTTAAATGTTCATTATAATTAATGAAAACCTGCTCACTTAAAATTCCCTTTGGTAGTCCATCACATGGAAAGACAAATTCAGTGAGACTTTGTAACTCTTTCTGTGAGAAATAGAGAGAGGCAACTGTTTCTTAATTTTTTTAGATAACTTCAGAACTTCTGTGTTTAGTGAATTTAAATTGGATCAACTAACATCATAGAACTTCTAATTCATTTAATTGCTTCTTCCAGAATAGCATTTGTATTATCTGAGGATAAAAATATATGAAGAAAAATGAGAATGGAGATTTTTTTTTGGTTATATTTTTATACTAGCAACAAGAAAACTAACATCTGAAGCTCAGTCATCTCTATTTTAAGGATGGATGATTATTGCTCTTTAAACTGCTTTATTTTTTCTCAGAAAAATATCTACTGTGTTCTTTCCTCAACTGTGAAGAAAAATAAAGGGTCAGAGTCCACAAGGCCATAGCAGAGACCACAGGTTCTTAGATAAGCAATTATTTTAATGAAACATTAGAATATTTCTGTGAGTAGTTATGAAGATTTTCATTTAATGTAAAACATGTTAGGACTCGTGTTTTAGTGGGTTTTCAGTTTTTAAAGGTTTTTTTTTTTCCTACCAACTCCCAAAACTCCCATTTACTTCAATGGTAGCTGCAGGTGCTGAAAATCCATTTGAATAGTCCATACTGATTTGAAATTTTGCAGTGGCCTTTCTCTCACACACATGCTTACACATGTTCCTCTTTACCCTTCTCTCTTTTTCCCTCCATCTGCCCAAGATTATGACCAATTTTGCCAGACACAGATACTCCTATAGTGGAGATATAAAAGTTACAAAGAGGCAGTTAACTGAACAGAGGAAAAAAAAGAAAATAAAAATAAATGTGAAGTTATTGTGCTGCCTTTTCTTTTTTTTCCCAGAACTTTTAAAAATAAAATGCAACCTTATAACAAGGAGCTAGATTTCCTAGAATATTAATCAAGACTTGGAGTACATGCAGATGAGTGAATTCTTTAGAAGCACCTCTAATGCATTTTTACAAGGGTCATTGTGTTTTACAATGTAACAAAAAAAAAGGAAAAAAAAGAATCTAAATCACATTTTTACTATACTTGAAATAAAAATAAGCAATTGGAAATGCATTGTAAACAGGATTATTCAAACTCAGCTTGCCTTAAGATAGAAGCAGCTTTTAAGCAGGCTGTTACATAAAAGTCCAGTACTGCTGAGATTTTTATGAGCGTAATCTAATGCATTGGTCAGACAAGGTTAAGAATAATGCCCTTGCAGTCTCCCTAGATGTAATGATAGTATTTGATGTGAATAAAAAGGCTACACTTCCTGGGTGTTGGTGAAACTGAACTGCACAGACATCTATTTGGAGATTTGGGTATGAATATTCCTCAGGAAAAAATAAAATCAAATAAAATATCCACAATTTTTTTGAATCTTTTATTTCCTGAGTTTTGTACTTATGCTTCGTTGTCCATCTTTTTCTCCTTTCTCCACATTAGCTTTCAAAACACTTCCTGAGGCTTTTAGAAATGTCGTAAACTTACTGTATCATTACTGATGCACACAAACAGGAACATAAATGAATACTGTATGTGGATGATATTCTTCTTTTTATAACCCATCCTGATATTTCAATCCCAGCTATTACACTGTTCATAAATCAGTTTGGGATCCTCTCTGGCTTTAAAAGTAATTATAATAAATCCAAAGATATGTTTATGTATAGGAGGCCAATTGAACCCTTTGCTTTTCAGTTTCCATTTAAATTGGTCTCCAGAGGTCTTACCCCAGGTTATTTATTCCTTTTTCTTTAGATCTGCTGTACAGATTTAATCTTGCTTCTCTGCTTTGTAAAATTCAAGAGACTCTGTACAGGTGGTTTTTGTTCTTTTTTTTTTTATTATTGGGGAAAGAACTGTCATTAATTAAAAACAAAATGCATGTTGTATTTTTCTCTGATAATAAATAAACTTACTAAGAAATTTTGAAGACTGGCTTAAGAAATGTTTCTAGAAGCCTTGAAAACAATCAGTCAACTCATTTAGATAATTTAATACAGAACAAAAAATGTGCTAGTCTGCTTTGCAATTTTTTCATTTGCCTGACTGTAAAGTATAATTCAGTTTCTAAGTCCTTTCTGCATCTTTCTGACTGATTAAATTCCCATACAGGAATCATATCAAGGTAAGTTAGCATGTCAGTAGGTGTGGATCAGAGCAACAGAACTGCATGGCTGGAAAGCTTTGTCTGATCACACAGGCTTCTGATTTCACAAAGCTATTCTTCCAGAAATGCAGAAAATGCCAGAGTATCTTGAAAGAGGTCAGCTGAGAGAGAAGATGCAAATCTTAGCAAAGACCTGTTAAGAGCAATGTAAAAAATGAAGGAATTTGTTTCATGAAACACAGACCTGAGAAACATCCTTCCACAGCATTTTACTTCACCTTTTTCATTTTATCTCCCCTCTTTGCCGGAATAAAATAATGTGAGCTACATGTAAATCTGTGAGGAAAAATCTCCCTTTTCAACTATAATAACTCATCAAATAAACATCAAATATTTCAAATCCTTTTCACTGTCTTTGTATGTGAAACATATAACTTAACCTTTATAAGAGAGATAAAATACAGTGCTTCATATGTTTTGATTGTGATATTGATGTTACAGAAATGGGCATATGAGGAGGGACATTTATGAGGAACAGTACTGTGCTGACCTTAGTATGCATCAAGACTGTTTTCATCGAGGAGAGGAATTTTGTAAGACAGGGTTTTTTTGGGGTTTTTTTAAGAAAGTCAATGTGTAATTAATCACAGGAGTCTAGAGGCTGTGGCTTTAAGAATACTGTGAGTTATTAAAAAAAACAGAAAAAAATTTTCGTATAGCACTCTGGAAAGTGGGAGATGTTCTAGAGGATGAGGCTGTAGAATTATGAAGTGCTAAACCATAAAACTGGACTAGAAAAAAGGGACTCTACCTGCAAGGACAAGATAAACAGGTTAGCTTAAGCACTTTCTTTTAATATCTCACAAAAAAGATTCAAGTTTTCTTTCTAAATTACAAAGAATGTTTGTTTTGATTTTTGTTTAAATTATTTAATTTTATTTATTTTCTATTTCTCATAGTACAGCCTAAAATTTTGAAATCTGGAATATTCATTTGTAAAAGGGTGAAACACTTCTACTTTAGGGTTCAGGTTATTGCATTGTCACACCATGATGTGCCTCACCATTTTTAAATTACCTCACATACTGGTTAGAGGATTGAGAACTATCTACTACTAAAGGATTCTAAGCAAACTGGTCCAAATACTTTTTTCTAACTCAGATAAATGGTCCCAAATGGATCTGTCTTGTTTACAGGACAGTCTTTCCTGGCAACATATTGCACAAACACATCATAAATATCAATTTCACCTATATAACTTTTAAAAATGAAAATAATCTCTATGTTCTAGATGGTTTCAAATTTCTTTGCCTTTCTCTTTTTTTTCCTAGTTTTGAGATATTAGGTATATTTCTGTTAAATTCTGAACAACTATGTTTTGGTATGTCAGTTTAATATAAAGATTTATTAGCTTATCCCATATTTAAGAATTTCCCTAGTCTTACCCTAATCTACTTGTGAAAAATACAGGTTGAGAAAATGATCACTGTGTTTGGACATGCACTAAAATCAATGTCTTCTGAACAAAGTTAAAATCCATCTTCAGCCTAACACAAACCTTTACTCGAAGTTGCATCTATCTTATTAGAATCAAACAGGTTTTGGTAACATGTGCTTCGCTTTGTTGGACCTATTTAACAAAGAAAAAGTAATTTCTTGTCCAGTCATTTCCAAATGACTGATGCCATCCTCCTTTGTATCCCTTCCAATGAAACGAGCTCCTCAATCTTGTGCCCCGGATTTGGTTGGGATAGAGTTAATACTCTTCTTAGTAGCTGGTATAGTGCTCTGGTTTGGGGATTTAGTATGAGAATAATGTTGATAATGCACTGATGTTTTAGTTGTTGCTAGGTGGTGCTTACTCTAAATCAAGGACTTCTCAGTGTCTCATACTCTATCAGTGAGCAGGTGCACAAGGTGGCATGAGGGAGCTCAACCAGGACACCTGACCCAAACTGGTCAAGAGGATATTCCATACCACAGAATGTCATGCTCAATATATAAGCTGGAGGGAGTTGGCTAGAAGCCACTGATCTCTGCTCAGGGACAGGCTGAACATTGGTCAGCAGGTGGTGAGCAGTTGCAATGTGCATCACTTTTCTTTCTTCGGTTTTATTTCTCTCTCTCTCTCTCTCTCTCTCCTTCTTATTAAAATAATTACTGTCATCATTATTATTTTACTTTATTTCATTTATTAAAATGTTTTTATGTCAATCTGCAGGTTTTAACTTTTTTCAGTTCTCTTCCCATCTCACTTGGGCCATTGGTGGGGAAAGAGAAAGAGCAGTTGCAGAGTACTTAGCTGTTTGTTGGGGTTGAACCACAACAGTCCTTGAAATTTAATTGAGACTGTGAAACTTATTTTAGTAATGCTTCTTTCTTCAGAAACACAGTTTTACATAAAAGAAGCTATTGACATTTTCCTGGGAATAAACATTGTCTCTGTAGATAAAGCCTGTAGGATCTTGAGCCTATTAGGTCCTGAGACACCATTTGGTTTTCAAGTGATTACTTAGTGCCGATTTTGACCTTAGGAATACTTATGAGGTTTATACTTCTGTCTGTCATGGAGACATAGATTTTGGAGATATTCAGTGGGCTACCTGTAAGGTTTATAATAAAAAATAGGAAGGCTAATAGTAGAGGTTCTTCTGAGGTTGTCTTCCTTTCCATTTTTCTTCTGAGTACCCCTGGATATGAAAATCATGAGGCTATGCTGGAAGGCTTATCTGTTTTGCAAACCTTTTATTGGTAGGAAGGACACGAGGGTTGCAGTAAACATTTTTCTGCTGGATATATGAGTAGAGGTTCAAAAACTGCATTGAACTATCTGTATTATTGCACAACAGTTTGGATGCTAAACAGGATTTGTTGTGGATAATATTCACCTTTGGATGCCATTTGAAAGCTCTGTGGGTGTCTGAACATATAGGGTTTAGAAATATTAACAGGAGCTTCTCAGTGTCCTTGATTCTCTTTCAAATAATTTTTACATAATATCCATGTGTGCCCACATATATCCAAATATATGTCTTTGGATTTGGTTGGGGTTTTTTACCTTGACTGTGGGACTCAAGAAAGGGAAATAATTTTATCCAAGTCATACTAGGATCAATAAGAATCATATCACTGATTTTTCTGTGTAAATAAATTCAGTTCTCAAGTATCCAAGTCTGGTCTCAGTTCCAGACATGGTGTTATGATTGCTGCATGCTGTCTAATTCTTGTTTAATTGGTCTCACATAAATACAGAGAAAAATTGTTTTTTAATAAGTATATTTTAATATAAATAATGGAGATAGTTTGCCACTACAGAGTGATAAGTTTCTGAGATATTTAGGGTAATACTAACCAACAAAATTTTTATTATTTTTGTGCTTATTCTTGGAAGTTTTCTTGTATGCATCTTTCTGTTTATTACGCTATTGGCAAGTAAAAAAGACAGTCAGATTAAGGAGGCTCCAAACCATTCTGATAACAAATGTTGCTGTGTAATAGCAGAATTACACGCATGAGTTCTATGAAAATGAGATGGGTTTTTTTTATTGTTTTTTATTATTATTTTCTTAGACATTTTGAAAGTTCGTTTCAGAACTCTGTATAGAACAGATTAATTAGCTATTATCTCATACAATGAAAGTTGCCTAAAATATGAGGTTATATTTTCAGTATAGTTACTTGTACCCATATCATGTTTTAAGCTACAAGGTCTAGAAAACTGAAGAAGTGTTTTGTATGTCCTTGTGTATAGGTCTGTTCTTTATCTGATATTATATAGGCCATTATGGAAGACAAAAGAAGGATATGATTGAGACATACACATAATGTATGAAAATGAACAAAGTTGGATAATGCTATTTATCTTCTTTTAGCAATTAAAGCAGGGAACAAGCAACTAATACAAAGAGTACAGTAAAAAATGCAAGGAATATCATTCTTAACCTTTGGAACTCCATCCAAAAGATATCTGACTCCTGATTTTGGCAGGATTCAGAACAGTCTCTATGATATATATTTTATTAATTACAAATATTCAGAGTGAATAAACAAATGACAAATTATTGTGAAAATCAGTACAGAAAAGAAACTTGAAACTAAGGTAGAATTTCAAGAAGAAATGTCTCTTTAGTGGTATATTACCTACTTCTTTTGCAAAACTGTAAAGATACAATTAAAAACCAAATATAATTTAAATGGAGAAAATTAAGAAAAAATTTATTAAGAGGCATTAGAATTATTGCTTCAGAAATACTCATTGCTGAAAATAAACCTGAGGGAATGCTTTTCCACTTATTATAAGCCTGATCCTTGATCTTGCAGTATGCTGAGGTTTGCTTTTTGGGCTGTGTGCTTTAATTGTTTTGGCTACCACCATGCTGAATTGCAACCCTGGCCTTTAACTGCTAAGAAGATATAACTCTAGTAAACAGAACAACATATCCATGGCAACCTACAGTTTTACTTCTAACTCTTCAAAACACAAAAAGGTAATTATTTTTTTTCATTATATTTTTATATTCCTATGGCTCATAATAACAGTGATGACCTCCTGGCTGGGCATTTCCAAGCTATTAATGACAGGCTGAGTTATGCGACCTTGACTTCACCTGGAACCATTAACTTTTCTATCTAGTCATTAACTGCTGAGAAATGCCCTCCCTTTTAGTCATTATTTCTTATATATGCATTTCTTAAATAGGCATTTTCTGTAACAATTACATGTCAGAGTAATTTCATATTTTTTATTAATAAGTACTATCTTATCTTTGTGTTCAAGCCACAGGGATCCTTTGACATCTAGCAGCTTGCACATCATTTAAGTTTCTAAGGAAGAGGTCGTCATTTATGCACAGGCAAATGGGAGACAGAGGGCTTAAAACAGCACGTTTTACATGGGAGGAAGAATCCTTGCATCGTTTGAGTTAAATCTATGGAGCATATTCAGAAATGCTGAGGAATTCATTTTTAGATCAGGCATTTAGATGTACAATGTATATATGCCACAATACCGGATAGAAAACCCTTAACGTTAATAGTAAAGGTGACCTCTAAGTTATCCCTCCTGACTACTGGATCTTTAGACAAAATGGTTAGTAATTTCACTGGGATTAATTTGCCAGCATTTTGCAGACCCTTATCTTATTTTCTGGAACTCATAGAGGGATCAGAATCCACATGATATATTTCTCTTATCTGTCAGTACAGCAGCATAAGATAAAAGAAGATTCTTATTGAATGGATATATTTTTCATTGTCCTTCATACCATAGATTAAATAGTTCCTGTATGATTTTTCTTTTCCTGATAGAGCAAGCCATACTTCTGCATAAATAACTTCTGTGTAATTTGAGAACTCTTATGAAGAGCTCAGTAATCAAATTTTTAGATGCTGTAATTAGTGGCCTTACCTGGATCAAAAACTAAATGTTGCTGGAGGAGAAAAAGGTTGTAGTTATTTTCAAGGGTGGCACTTAGTTGTCTGCATGGATGACAAAGATTGTTATCATATATGCTTGGAAATATCAGCAACAGAGGATTTGTTTAATTTGTTTGTTCCTGTAACTCAGACATACAGTTATACTTCTGTAAACAATGTTTGCTCAATGAAGTGCTTAGTTCTTTGCATAGGGCAATTCTCTGACAATATCCTTGACTAACAGGAAATATCTGTCCTATGAAGACAAAAAATGTTTGTTGTTCTTTTTGTTGTTATTTTATTTAGGTGTCTGGTTTATTAGAGCACCTAATTTTGTGCAAGAGCAGGGATAAAAAGCAGAGAGAGGTGAACGAGGCCAAAAGAACTTAAATTAAAGAAGTAAACTCTGCAAATCTTGATAAATGCAACTCCACCAGTAAGTGACAATATAGGTGAAATATTTCTCTTTTAAACTTTTTCCATTAGTTTTTTGACAGGAGTACACTAGTTCAGCTTTAATGAGATTCTAGTGTAAAAACTTCAGGGCTAAATAAAAGAAACAAATCAAAAGGACCGGATGATTGCCATTTAATGTGAAAGAATGAAAGTGCAAACAATCATTGTATGACATCTAGCTGTGCTAGTCACTGCAGAATGACAGGTAGAACAATTCAAAGTTACTGATCTAAAGATGGAATAACAGCTCATATGTTTGAAGTGCTCAGAAGATGAAGAAATAAAACAGACTCTAAGATAAGACATGGTTAAGCCTTTTAAATTCCATGCCTTATTGTCTGTATCATTTGAACGCTTTTGTACACATTTTTTTTCCCTCAGAAACTACTTTATCGAAGGAATTACTTTTAAGAGCTGATTTTTATTATTATCCTTCAGGCTGAATGGTGTGCTTTGTTTTTCAACAAGATGAGAAAAAATGTACACAATGAAAAGTATATTACTAGTTTACTAAGCACACATATTGGATATATTCAGAAGCATTTATTTTGAGGATATATTGTTAAGTTGAGCATTTTAAGCAAGTTCAATAATTCACATGCTAATTTACTCTACAGGTAACCTGACTTTTTTAACATGCAACGTAACAAATTTGTTATGAATTTCTGTTTATATTTTCCTTGTCTGTTCTTTTCTTGATATTATTTTAAAGCTCTAAGGAAAATCACCTATTCTTTCTTTCAGCAAACCTTTTTATCAGTGAAATAACCTATTCTAGTTACTGCTGGAAACAATAATCTGTAATTGCTGCTTTCAGTCCTAATTTGGCTTGTCTCTAGTTTTTCATCTCAATCTAATCTAAACCTATTTGAGCAAATAAAATGATATTTACCTCATCCTCTGTTACAAGCTTTCAAGATTACAGGCTTCAGGAAAAATCAATACAAAATACCAGCTTAGCAGCAGGTTTGTGCTCAGAAAGAATGCTAACTTTTCTTTCCTGCATTTTCTGACTCTCTACTCCCCTGGAGTGAAAGCAAACCTTAGACTATAAGGACTGAAAAAAAAAACCAACAAAAAAAACACAACAAAAAAAACAAACCCACAAAACCCCAGCATTCAATGATGTGTTTGGTTCATGGTTAGTAGCCACTTTTGAGCTTACAAGCCGAAGTGCAGTGCATGGTCAAGCTCCTAACCTTTAGCTTCTGTTTCCACACTACACATCTTACAGAGTTCACCAAAAGGAAGGATCTCGACCTTACGGATGATTTTTCAGACTCAAATGCCATCTTCATTTATTATTTATTTGCTTCAAGCAGTTGGGATTTGAGGTATCATCATACCTGACTGACTGATTTAAGGAAGTGGCCACCTCTCTGTGGGGGAATCTCATGAGAATAAAATCCTATTACTTTCCAAAAAGATTACTTCATTTGCTGCCTGAAATAAGCTTTTGATGAAAACATTTGAATTTTGAGTTTGTAAACAACCAGAATTCTCAAGTCTTTTTTTTTTTTTTTTCTGGTTTTGGTCTGGTCATGACACGTTGATTTTTTTTTGTTCTGTTTTTGGACTTTTTGACCAAGAAACTGATTAATACAGAGATATGTATCTTTATGATAATTACACTGCACCTATAAANATTACTTTCCAAAAAGATTACTTCATTTGCTGCCTGAAATAAGCTTTTGATGAAAACATTTGAATTTTGAGTTTGTAAACAACCAGAATTCTCAACAGTCTTTTTTTTTTTTTTTTTAATGCTGAGAAGGATGTCTGGCTGTTTTTATTTTGATTTTTTTTTGTTCTGTTTTTGGACTTTTTGACCAAGAAACTGATTAATACAGAGATATGTATCTTTATGATAATTACACTGCACCTATAAACCTTTTCAAATTATTTGTTCTCTCCACAGGCTTCTTCTTCTCACCCCTACTTTGTGAATGGTCTCTGATTTGAAAAATTATGTGTTACTTGGTCTTTCTATAGACCTATGGGATCATAATCATGTAATAGTTATGTAGTATTTGAAAGAATCTAAACCAAGTCAAATATTTAACTTAATCACCCCTTTCTGAAATATTTAATTCAGGACTCAAGTTTCCCCAGATAAGTAACAAAATAGGTGTGTCCTTTTCTTTAGATGCCTCTACAGGAGTAAAACAGACACATGCAAAAAGTTTATTTCCCCCAGAATAGTTGTTGTTGTATCAATGCATTTAGGGGGAAAATGTAAATAGAATATTAATACCTATTGAATTCACCTAACTGTGTTTACTAAATTAGTACTCAAGTCACCCTGGGCACAGAAGTAATGAGTGGAGGGAGGGGGATAAGCACTTCAGAGTGCTTGAGTCTTGGGTGAACTGAACTGCCCTTTGGAGATACTTTTTTTTTATTTTATATGGAGGATATCTAAGATAACCTCAGGTGATGCATCCTAAACTTATTTAGGATAAATCCTAAGTGATAATTTTGCTGCCAGCAACTTTCAAGACATAAGAACTATTTTACAGACCTTGTCTCACCCATTCCAGATCTCATTTGCTTATTTAGTACCTACATAATTTTAAAAACTGGTAAAAGAAAGATCAGTATCACACTGAGTCAATGATGGAATGGACCAATCTTCAGTTTCATTCAGTTTTGGAATACATTCAAGCAGTAAAGTGCCATGTTAGTAGAAACATCACATATTTACATCTGTAAGATTTTATTCTACTATAATGACAGCGGTTAGGAGTGACATAGTGCAAACTTCTTTGATGTAATGTAACCAATGAAGAGAAATAGCTGCCTCCAGAGGACAATTCCAGAGCTCTGTATTGGGAGAGACGTTTAAATGACGTCTATTCACTCCACTCCACTACTCCAGTCCATTTATTTAACCAATTGTTGTTAGCAGTCTTGTATTTCACTGGTAAGCTCTTCAGAACACTGGTTCTAATACAGTGTACTATCTTGTAAACCCTAGGTACCCCCAGTACAGGAATCAACACAACTACCACCATAAATGGTAAAAATAGCACTAATAGCATTCATTGTATTTATTAGAAATGATGAGAATAAAAAATTTTCTCAATTCCTAATCATACATTTAAGAGATAAGATCCTGTCAGAGCTGCCTTTTTTTTTTAAAGAAAGAATACTTATAAAAGTGTTAGAGGTTGCATAATCTTGATATAACTTCCTCTGAAAAGCCTAAGTTCATAGAAAACTGAAAACACAGAGACAAAGGAAGCAGGCTGGTTCTTAAGAGCAGATGTTCCTTCCTCTCCTGAGCAGTGTGACAAGAAAAGGCAAACAAGATAACAGCAGAAGTCACACCTTCTCATCTGCTGAGAAACCTTTGTCTTCCAGAAGGCAGTCAAACCCTAAAATTCTCCTATAGATGCTGTGAGTCAAACCATGGCACCTTCAGACTTAAAAGAAGCTTTTGGATGCTACACAATGCAGGACTACTTTGCCCACATGCACAAATAATGATAGTCTAGAGGGAAATGGGTAAAGAGTCTTTCCCCAGAAAAATTCCAAGACGTGATAAAGGCTTCTACTTTGCTTTTGTCATCTTTAAAAAATTATTTTAATTGAACTAGGTCATTTTCTTCTGATTTGCTAGGAAAGGCAGCAGGATGTTTAATTTTGGGGAGATATTAGATACAGTTTTGTGCCTTTCTATGTTTTTAAAAAGTAAACTTGCTGAAATACCACTAAGAAAAAAAAAGAAATGGAAATTGATGTAGAATGGGTTATACTGAATGAAAATCAGACATTTGGATAGCTTTCATTTTAGTTTTCCATTCAGATACTACATTTTTTTTTTCCTGAAATTTGGAATAGTTTCTAACCACTGGATTTTTTTTCTACTGAGATAGTTATTCTTTCATATTTTTTCCCGCTGCTAGGGATTCAGTCTCAATTGGAGGAAGCAGGCATTGAGGTCAAGATACAGTTGAAAAAAGTGTTCAACCTCTGTTTTGGGGACAAACAGAAAAAAGACCCAATAGTCTGAAAAAAATGCAGAAACTCATAAAGAATGATTTAATCATAAAATAAATCCCTCCCATTCAGAAATGAGAAATTAGTAGGTAGAATATGCTTCTACTTTAAAGAAAATTTAGATTTCCTTAAAGTTGAGACTGTAGCCAACTTTAAATTTAACTATTTACTTTGTACATAGAGGAATTCGGATTGAAATGAAATTCAGCATGCTATGCAGCTGTAAAAATCTCACAGTAAACATCCTTTTTTTATTCTATATTCTTAGCTTGCATTTCTTGTGCTTATCAGTGGATTTTGCCAGACATGTTTTCTATATTTAGTGAATAAATTGTAACTTTTAAGAGCTTTTTTCCCCTAATTTACAGAAGCAATTTCTTTTCAAATTAATACATACAACAGAACATTCTGAATTTAAGGAAATTAATTGTACAATGTAATGAAAGATTTTTCAAGAGCTAAGACAACATCATTTAAAATAGTAAGCTTATGAATCAGAAATATAATTTCGCTTTTGTTGAGGTTGAAAAAAAGAAGGTTTCTTTTATATACTGTATATCCCAAGATGATTTCAAAGCACTTTCACTTAGAAAAGCTAGCTGCTATTACATATGAATTTTCAAAGCTTGCCAAGGCTTTGGAAGGAATGATGAAAATTACTATTGCCCGACCTTCAGGTTTTCTTTGTTTCATAAAAGGCTAAGATAGCATTTTTGTCATTTTTCTTTCAGCTCAGGTCTTTCATCATAAATATCAAAGCATGCAATTATGCCTGCTCATATCCTACCGTATTCTGCCTGTTTTCTATCCATAGTGATGGTGTTCTCTTTTAGGATACCTTTTTCTTTTGTTTTTCGCAAATCTGAAAGAAGTCCCATGTTTTTGTTGAGTGCCATAAATTGTTCATGAAACACACGTTGCACTCATTGAAAAGAAGAAGAGTTGATTAAAATAGCTTTTATTCTTTTGTTCTAAGCAAAATCCTAAAGTAATGTTCAAGTGTCAATCCCACCAGGATCACAGAAGACTGATTTGGCCTACAGGTGGAATTTTTAAATACTGCTCATTGCAAAAAATGGAACAATTTTCTCTTAAAATCTCTAGTTTCACGATGAAATATTCCTATTGTTCCTTTTCATTTATCATGGATAACTTGTTGTTCTGTCCTGTTTTGTGGTTTCATGTGGCCAGATCATCAAAGGCATAGAATGCCCGTAGCTGCTGTTGCCTGAATTAAGTCATAGTTGCACAGTATACTTCAAAATTAGTTTACCTCTCTGTCTTACGTACTCAAATGAGCATACATTTGCATTTTAGCATGTTTACTGATCTATTCCAATTTCTAAGACATCATGCAAGTGTTACATCTGGCTGAAATATTCTTGGCTCATTTAATTCTGAAATATTTTTTTATTTGGTTTTGGTTTTTTACAGCCACTACCTTAAACATTAATAAGTTATACAGTAAAAAATATTAATTTCCATTAATTGATTAAAGAAAAAAAAAATCTTTCTTGAAAAACAGAACAGTGAATGTTTACTAGTTCTTGTAGGAACACACTTCCCCATTTTTTGTTTTATTATGTTCAGATTTTTATCAAATTTACAATGACACAAGAAATACATTGTTTTCATCAATTTGAACTGTGCTGTCACATGAATGTGAACTTACTGGCTATGTCTTAAGTTAAATGTCAAGGGATATACATTTTCCACATAGAATAAAATTGATTTCAAGCTGTTTTTAATGGTGGTAGAGCAAAAAAAAATCACTGTATTTTTAAAGCAAGTAGAACTGCTCCAGCATATGTTAATAAAAATAAATATCCCTAAATAGTAACAGTGTTACTCATAGTACTTAACATAAAAAATACTTCTAACAGTAATAATTTTAGAGTAAAAAAAACTTACTATTTAATAAGATTGGCTGATGTAAGATTGTGATAAAATGAATAAAATTGTTTTTAAAAAAAATCTTAATTTCTTTAAGAAAGTATTTTGGCATTTTTCAATCCTCTGAAAAAGAGAACATGAGAAAGGAAGAAGCAAAAGTGAGAAGCTTTCTGAACATTTTTATTTGCAGGTGCCTTTTGAAACATTTCTCCTCAGCATATAAATATTCCCAGCAAAAACCTCATCATAGTGGCTATATGTATCAATACTGCAAAAGAAAGGAAGATAACGCTCACCATAAGAGAATTCATTAACTCTTAAGACTTCTAAAATATTAATATGACTTTCAAACAACGTTGCTTGCTTATGCAGCGTCCTTTCAATTCACCGTGAAGTTGAGATGAGAGCTTGAAATTCCTACTTTACTATATGTATCCTTCTTCCTACATCAGAGTCTGCATTTGTTTATTTATCCACACAATGATGAGTATGCTCAGAAATTATTATACATTAAAAAAAAAAAAAAACAACAACATGATAAAGTTTCTCAAAGCAGCTGCATGAGAAAATTTTTTATGTTTGTAGCAACTCATGGAGTATTTTGGCCTCTGCCTATCTGAAAATCATCTGAAGTAAGTTGGTCTTTACCATGTTTCTTTCTATCAGCCAAAAACTGCATTTCAAACGTTAAACGTCAGAAATAAAGGTATTTTATGCTGAATAATACTTTAAAATGCATTCTGTTTTCCATACATGATACATGGATGCCAGAATACTTCAAAGTCTATTCAAAAAGCAACTAATACTAAATTTCTTTTTTTTAATTGGAAGAAGCTTCTCCATTTTAGCATTTCTTATGCTTACTATAGAATAGTAATGACAGTTATTTTTTACAGATTATAAATTTATCTCCCTATAACCATTTCATCATCCATGCTGAAGTAATACCTTCAACTAATAAAAGTTTGTCTTTGCTTTTTTTGTGAAAACCATAAAAATGGATTAAAAAGTATGCCAAGTAGCAGGAAGACATTCTAAAGTATTCCCTTTTGCCAGAGGAAGATACTATTACAGACTGATATATGTGTGATATTTATGATCAAGGCTGAAGAGACCAGAGCTTTGTTAATAAAATTAAGGCAGTATTACCAATTGCATAAGTGTAAAGTGTGGGTTCCAACCCAGAATCAGGTAGAATACTTCAAAGTTAGGAGGTGGAGGCTTTACTTATTGCTTTCAATATAGGCAATAAATTAAAAATGAAATGAAAAGGTGAGCTGAAACATGTATAGTGGGAAACAAAGAATCAGGCAAGGGAGGGTAACATACGTAATAACCATTATGAGTTACAATGATTTCTGGAACATCATGGCAACAAAAGAACAAAATATGCTGTGCAACCGACAGAAATCAGAAAAAAGAAAGAGAGTCTTCATCCCATAAAACATAAGTCAAGGAAAGGTGTCAGTAAAGGGGATTCTGATTACGAAAATCTGTATATTTAGTTCACTAAAATAAATGTATGTAAGTTGTATAGAGTTACTGACTTTATACTTAGAAAAAGAATATTGGATGTTTAGCAATAAATAAGATCAAAGATGTTACTAATTTACTATTACTAATAATCACTCTTTCTGATAATTAAATAGTAATAATAGTCTGATTCGTTCATTAAATCAGTGCAGTGCCCTAACAAGCCAGGTTTAAGGATGAGTGTCCTTTAAACCATTTCTTTCCAGGATTATGACTTCTAAAGACACACAGGAGGAGTAAATTGGAAGTGATAATGTACAGGAATTGTTTGAAAACATTGGGGTTACTAAACAGAAGTGATCACAATATAAATTATTTCAAAATTGGAGGAATAAGACTCAAACGAAAGAACAAGTACTGTAACATCAAATTACAGAAAGGATTTTTCATTGGGTTTTGTTGTTTCTTTTAATAGCATAACTAGTCAAAGTGGCTCTAATATAAAACATGGGTAAAATTAAATTTTGACTCAAGATAGACATATGTTGACTGTGTTATAACAGAATTATGGAGATCATAACTTACTACAGCAGAAAATGCAAGACAAAAGTCAGTATTTGTAAATGGCAAAATCTGCAAGACTGCTTGAGTCAAACTGCTAAATCCTATCTTTCCCTGTAGAAAGAATCATAAATTCTGTCAGACAAACATTTAAAATAGAATAATAGAGCCAAGAATACAAAAAAAAAAAAAATCATATATTCAGAGACTAAAAGGCAAATAATGTATTGTTTAAGTATGAAAGAAACAGGAGGTATGCCTGAAAATGTGTGGGTCTTCAGGGCTCCCAGGGGCTTGTGGAACAGACTGTGAATGATAAGGACATAGTGATAAAACAGTTTATTTCTTCCTGACAGTATTCAGCTTAGGTCATACAGTATCTTCAAGAGGAGATCTTTTTTCAGTGTTAATCCTACTGTACCATTATTTTCAGATGTCTCAGTTTGTGGATGACACCAATCTAAGTTGTGCTTTGATATGCTTAAGGGAGGATGCCATCAAGAGGTACCTTGACAGCCCTCAGAAGTGGATCCAGGTAAACCTCACGAAGTCCAGCAAAGCCAAGTGCAAGGTCTTTCACCTGGGTTGGGACAAGCAGAATTATCAGTACAAACTGAGGGATGAATGAACTGAGGGCAGTCCTGCAGAGAAGGATTTGGAAATAATAGTAGATGAAAAATTGGACACCAGCCAGCAGCATGCACTTGCAGCCCACAAAGTCACCCATTTCCTCTGCTGCATAAAGAGAAGACTGGCCAGCAGGCTGAGGGAGGTGATTCTCCTCCTGTCCATTTCGTGAGACCCCACCAGGAATATTGTGTCCAGCTCTAGGCCTCCCAGGGCAAAAAAGAAGTTGATATGTTAGAGCAAGTCCAGAGGAGGGCCACAAAAAGATCAGGGTGCTGGAACTCCACTTCTATGAAGAATGGCTGAATTGAGGTTGTTTAGCCGGCAGAACAGAAAGCTTTTGGGAGACAGCTTGTTGTAGCTTTCTTACTAAAAATAAAGAAATAATCTGGGGTCAATGACCAGAAAATAAATTGCTAGAAGAAGAAAGATAATCTAGGAGATCACCAGAGAAATAAAGTTGTCTAAAAAAACACCAGTCAAGCCAAACTAGTCTCAAACCTTGACTATTTGATTTTTTTATCAGTGGCACCAGAGGAAGAAAGGGATAATGGGATAGGGGTAGTACAAGTTGTTACATAGGCCACCAAAAGTAATGTGTTTACTACCAAGTACAATAAAGTATTTTGCAATAGAGTATTAAGGCAACATACCTATATGTAATGCAAAAATCATTGAATGTGAAGTATCATGAAGAAATCTGACAGAGAAGAAAACTGAAAGTTGCAGTGCAAAGTAGAGTGGAATTTAGGTGCCCTTAGATTTCTAATGAGGCCATACATATAACATCTTTCATAAAATGATGCATAAGGAAGTCTGAATTCACAGCACTAGTTCAGATATGCAATAGAACGTTTATCAAGAGACCTTAAGGACAAGAAAGTAAAAACAACAAGAAAAGATGAAATGTTATGTATCGTCATATGATGAACCAGGATTAGTTTTAGGAAATTTACCAGTAATTAAATAACTGGAATGATCTTCAATACAGTAAGATATTTCCAGGAGTAGGGAGACCCTTAGACCTGTGCACTGGATTTCTGTAGGACACTGGAAAGGTATACTGGGACACTACAAATGAGCTGCCCAATCATACATTGTGGCATGCTCTCCAGGATCACTCTGATAAAACAATCTTTTTCAGTGCATACATGTATATGTATATACTTCCTGGGTTCAGGGAGCGAAGAGAAATTACCTTAAGACTTGTGACAAAGAGGCTTGCTGGTTAGCAGAAATCTGTATTTAGCAGGGGAAAGAAAGTTCTAGCCCCTCATATCTGGCTTTTCTTTAGCCTTAGACAGAGTAAATCAAGCAACAAGTTTCACTTAAGGTTGCAGAAGTTAAAGCTCACATTTGTAAATCCAGTTAATTATGTCATTTTTTTTTTCCAGCAAATTCGGCGAGAAGGGAGGAGGAAGGGATACACACTAGTAAGAGTCAGGTGTAAAGGATTTCATTTTTGCTTGATTTTCAGTTTCTAGTCAGCTAAGATTCTTTGGATCTTTCTGTTTTGAAAATTAGCACAAAACCTTCCTAAATGTATTTAGTTTTTCTTGGGCTAATCCCTTAGCAACTCATTTGTAACTATCCATTGAATTAGCATAGCACCTCGTACCCTTGAAATTCTAGGGCTTACTATCTTAGACAAACTAAAGCTTTAGGAACTGTTAATTAGGAGTTACGGGACTTAATTAAGCAGGAGGTGGAAAAAAACTTCTCAAACTCCATATTGTGTTGTAATGTTTATATCTATGCAGAATAGCAGTTAATCTGTTAGAAATAACAGTTACAGTATTTTAGTTTGAGAATCTATATATCAAACAAGAAGAAAAAAATTGAAGTTGACTTGCATAGGCTTTTTGAAGTATGATACATTATGTACAAAGCCACCTCAGTTCCAGCATTGTTGCAAAAGGGATAACTGAATGACAGAAAAAAACTTCACTCATGTCCTGTGATTCAGATACTGTTCCATAAAAAAAAAAATAAATTCCAAGATTTTCTGGCTGGGATGTTTAGCATGCTGGACTTTGGTCTCTAAAGGTCTTCAGCGCACAGAAAGTAAAAAAGTTTTTGAATATAAAGGATTCTTCCTTCTACTAGTGAGAATCCCCTAGAAAGGAAGAAAATTATCTAAAGTTGTGTTTTGACAAGAAGAAACATTTTCAAAATATTATTTCCTGAATAAAGTTCTTGTGAAGAAAGATGTGGCAAGTTTTTAACCTGTGTCAATGAATGACATTGCATTTGGTCTTTGACTGTCTTTACATATGGTTTGTTCTCTCGCTTCAGGACGAAAATATCTGTCTGATGAATCATTATGGATATATGTAGATGTACTAGGCAAAATCTTCAACAAGATACTTTCTCATTGAAGTATCTTAATTAGAACAACATTTTGTGCATGCTTAGAAATCTTATCTGCTAAGATAAAGGTATCTACTGCTTTTCTGAATATACTGTTCACAGTTTTATCCTCCAAATCAATTTTAATTTCTAAAGTGAAAAATGTTAGCAAACTCGGAAAAATGTCTTCTGATAAGTTAAATGAAAAAATCTACATAAAAATCACCAAAACATCTGACAAACCATGTAAAACTAAATTCATAGATATTAAAGGTGTGACAGGCCTTTCATATTGTGATCATGATTACGGGACAGATGTGTCTTGTTTCGTCTTTATTGCAGCTTCAAGGTTGCAGTTCATCCATAGGAAATATACTGTGCTAGTAAGATCCAATCCGCAGACATAGCCAAAGCATGCAAAGATTAAGATTTCCTGTAAGGTGATCTAAAAGAAAAATTGGTGTCCCTTCATTCTGTCTTGGTAACTGAAAGAGATAGGCTTAACACCATTATGCTGCTTCAGAACAGTAAGTAGATTTTACCTCTGAGTAACTTCCTTAAGCGTAGGTCCAGATCCATGGAAGTTAATGACACTTTCTACTTTGCTTGAGCTAATTAGAAATGGAATTGAGAGTCCTGGTTGCCTGTTTTCCTAAACAAGGTAAATTTGATAGAAAGGTCAGCAGATAACACAGTGAAGTTGATAGCCAAGTAGTGCTAAAGGTCAGCTGTGGATTAGCAAATACCCAGAAACCAAGAAATTGCAGAAAAGGAATAGTTCCCTCCCTGTGTCACTACTGATGTGGGTGCGGCACTCAAAGAATGCAAGTACAGCATAACCACAGTCTCTGTGTTACATATTTTTCCTTTAAATTTTAGGTCACAAAGTGCGATGGCATCAGTTAAGCATGATTACAAACAGTCCTTTGATGTATTACTGTACGTTGGTTATATTAAACCATTTCTTGTTTCAATCAGATGCAGAAGAGATCACTTAATTCTGGATACATATATTGTGGAGACAAAGAGATGGTAGAAATAGTGTGATCCTTTTAAGTTTTTATTTAATATATTTATGATCTATATTTCTTTGGGCTTCAAAGAGATTCAAAGAGTAAAAAATGTGATAATTATATAAAAAACCTGAAATGACAATAATATCAGTATCTGCATAAAAGATCACTTATGTAAACTGTGGTTTTTATTTTAGCATTTTTTCTTTGGGGCTCCTAAGTTATAAAAGATGCAGACACCTTCTTATATCTATCCTTGAAGGTGATGCAGTGTATTGATTTGACACATCTTGAGACCTAATAATCAAGTACATGTTTTTATGATTGGCTGATGTTGCCTTGTGTCTGGCTGCCTAAAGAATGTTAAGTTGACTGAGGTCATCTATAGCCTATAGATAATCTACACGACTAATAAAAATGCTAAATAGACTGTCAATCTGTTTTCCAATCATATCAAACCTCCTAATCCAATTTGTAATTTACAAGATGAAACTAATCTAAAAAATAAAATAAAATATATGTGTTTACTAGAACAGGGTGATATATTACCAGTACACATCTAGCTGCATTTTCACATTTGAGCTTTCTCTTGAAAGGTTATGATAATGAATATCATAGCCTGGTAAATTTTTAACAGATTTTTATGGACAGAACATTGTACTGATGATTATTATCTGAAAAAAAAGCTTTATCTGAGCCTCAGATATGTGGAATGCATTACTCTATAACCTTAAAAATCCATTTTGTGCTTTCTCATAAGGTATTTCAGCTGCAGATTCATATCTGAGGATGGTATCTTGTTGAAAGTATACATTATATAAATAATAGTAATATTTCGTGCTACACACAGTCAACTCCAAATATTTTCTTTCACTGATGCAGTAAAATGTATATTTTACTTGAGTGGACTTACATATAAAAAACATAGGAACTGTGGCTGTTGAATAGTGCATTTCAGTTCTGTGACAAAGCCCTATATTTAGTGGTACATCCAAGACCACTCTTCCTCAGACTAGTGGGTGTTAGCAAAGAAACTTTAGTCCAAAAGTTCACACTGTTGGAGAGTATTATATTTTCTTTCCAAGATGTACAGCTAAAGAAATTTTAATATAGACTATGAAATTCCAATTAGTCAGATCATTTCCTAAATTTATCTAGGCTTGGTTTAAACTCACACATAGCAATATATTGTAGGGTCTTTGATAAATTGTCAGTCTTGTTCAGTTATGCGAATACAGCTTTTATAGCACAAGCCAGTGTGCAAAAAGTGACTTTCTGCTGTAGGCCCTTTAAACCTGATGGGCTCACAGGCAGATGTGGCCATTTCCCAATTTACTATTTGTCAATATATGTTAAATTTATTTTCAGTTTGCTTTCTAAAGATCATATGACTGAAATAATGTAAATGCATTTAGTTTAGGACATTAAATATTGATTCTGAATGGTTTTAATTATATTCAAAAACTCTCACACCTGAGAATCCTGTTATTTAGCCTCTGCTTCCAGTTGTAAATCTGTGTATTACAAAAACAGAATAAGGAGTTAAAAATGTTAAGGCCTAAAATTTGCCTTGGCTTCTGGTGACCTGTTCTTCAAACTGGGGAAATCATAGAATTTTCCATCCAGCCTAATGTCCCCATTTTCTTGCCCATGAAAACCAGAGAGAAGAGAAAAGGTTGCAGAGTTGCATTTCCCACATCTTATCCTAAACCAGGATGAAATCAAGATCATCCAGACTAGGAGCTAAGAGTTGCTTTCACACCCCAGTCATGCTCTGCTGCTAAAAACTACGTAAAGAGAAACAAGTAATGTTTTGCTTACTAGAAGAATGATAAGAAAGAATTTACATGCACTGTTCTAGGAGAGGAATTCACAATACTGACCAAGGTGCTCAACCTCCACATAGAGTGAATGCAAAGAGCTTAGTACTTCATGATAAAACGTCAGGTGTGAATGATGAAGGATGTAAAATGAGACAGAAGGAAAAAGTAAATTAATAATAAAAAGTTTGACATTATTTTTATTTTCTAAGTCTGTCTTCAAACAGTAAACCTCTTAATAAGTGAAGTTGTAAACTCTTTTAAATTGAATTTTGAGTATTTTGATAAGATAGGCACAATTTATTTGCCTAAATGCATGTCTACTGTCATTTAAGCCATTAAGATATCATACCTGGCTTCTGCCCTCCCTTCATAATGGAACAGAACTGCAAATTTTTCCTATATTTTTAAATCACATATGAGAATCCCAGCTTATTTTCTACAGCTTAATTTCTTAGTTACTCTTGTGGGTCCTTCAGAAGTAATGTATAGATTTCCAGGGCCTTGCAGACAGCTGGAAGAGGACATTCTGCTTTCAGGTAAATTTTGATGTCATTTGCAGATATTTTGCCACAGTTATTGTTTCTTTTAAAAACAAATAAACAAAAAAATATCTGGACAATTTTTTTTAATAACAATGAAATTGTTTAGGGCTTTGATTACTTTCAGGACAGGGAATTTTAAAAAGCTCTCGAAATATAAAACAAAATGAATTTTAAGTGTATCACTGAATTACTGTAAAGCGACAGAATTAACCTCAATACTTAGAGACGGATTTTAACTCAAGTAGATTCTCCACTATTATTCTTCTTTAAAAAATAAAATTACCGAATCTTACTTATGTAACACATAAATGTGATTTTTTTTTTTTTAACTTCTTTTGGATAGTGTAGAATCCATGTTTTTTGCCAGGCCTTTCAACTTTAGGAATTGTCTCTAACAATTTTACCTGTAGCTGAACTGTTGCACACATAATCCCTTGGACTAAGGATCATTTCAAGTGATTATTTTCTAGGTGAGATAATTTAATTTGCAATAAAAATATCTAAACTGCAAGTCAGAGAAAAATAAAAAATACTGTGAAATGTTACTTGGAAATTTCTTAGACAGTTATACCTAAAGTCTGCCTGCTTCCTACAGTGTGTAGTAAAAAAAAAAATCTACCTTCCTTTCTTCCCATTTCACATATCTAATTGTGATTTCAGCAACACAGAAAGATAATGGCAACGTCTTCACCCTTTCTGTAGTAGAGGGCAGGGGCAAAAAAAACCCCCTGGCAGCTCTTAGGAGAATTTATATTCTTTCTTGTTTAGGGCAGCCAATAAGAATGTCAAAAGAGTGAACTCGTTTTACCTATGTCAAAGTAAGGGTCAATGCGAAGAATTTCACCTTAATGAAAGGGTGATGCCTAATGTTGCACTCAAATTCCAGAAGGCCACGTCTGAGCTGATTTTCAGTAATTTCAGTTAATTTTAGTTAGTTCTCAATAGGTAAGAGAATAAAAATATCTTGGCTTTTTCTCTTCCTGTCCCTCTAATTGGCAGCATTTCAATCCAAGTCTTCAGATCTGTGACTTTCATTTTTTCCTGACCATGCCAAGAATATTTTTTGGCATCTGGCATTTTAATAGGAGTATTGCCAGTGACCAGGCATTGGATGGAATCAAAGAATTGGCACTGTATTTTGTAATTTTCACAGAAGCATTTGATTTGATTGACTCTAGAATGCTGATTAGAGGAGATAATACTATGATGCTCTTGAGGATAAGTCACTTAACTCAGATTCATGACTGTTTAACAAGAGGAGCACACAGATTTCTTGTACAGGGCAAGGAATCTGGCTTGGCTGAAATGGACTGTGATGTCTGCCAAGACTCAGTCTTCAGACCATGTTTATTGAATTTATTTGTCAATGATTTATTCTTGATTGTATTAAATCTATTTTACAGCTATATCGATGATGCAATGCTACAATATGGTTCTAATTCATTGGCCATGGTAGAGAAGGATTCAGATAATTTATGGAGGAAACTTTAAAAAGAAAGCATTTTCTAATGAACAAGAAAAACTGCTGCTATTAATATTTCCAAAAGAACCCAAAACAATTTGCAGTCCTTAGTCAAAAAAAAAAGAAAGCCCTTCACTGAAATACTTAAGTCATGACTTAAGGGTTGGATCAACACTGTCTAGTTACTCTTGAGGAATTTTGTGTTGAAATGCTGTTAATTGGAAGCAGGTATCACTTTAAAAGGTAAGAACTCCACAAAATATATTGTACTTAAGCAATAGATGAAGGAAGAAACAAAAAATTTGCAACGTGCTGTCAGATTAAAGGTTGTTTAAATTTAGAAGACAAACAGACTGTGATATCGATAAAGAGCTATGTAGATTTGTTTTATATTATTGCTACGGATAGAAAAAAATTCAATTTGCCTTTAGGCAAATTTCAGATTTGTAGTTTGACAGAGTAAAAGAACACATCACTGCAGCTTTTATGTGAATAAGTCAACTTACTTCCTCCTCAGTGAGTCTGGAACTATGCAAATGTATTTTATGTTTGGAGAGGCCCCTGGTTATATGAAAACAATGTTGTTGTTTCTTTTAGATTTTAATTTAGTATTCTGAGCCTTGGAGGGAGAAATCATCATAGACTCATTTACCCTACAGTCAGTGTGACAATACAGGAGGATGCATTTAATGCCTTAGCAGTAAGCATTTTGAACAGGCATCCAAAGGTGATAAGAACTGAAATAATCTTTGGCAAAATTCAAATGCAACTTAATTGAATATTTAAAATAATTCTCAAGGTATATCTGAGAATAAATTATGTAATGATGTGGTAGAAACTATTTGATTTTGTACTTCCTTCTGCTTAGTATTACCATATATGCTTGGATAGGAGCAGGGCAAGCTTCTTGCTGTGAAAGTCATTCGAGATGCAATACGAAGCATTGTACATTAATGAGATTTTATTATCTCCTGTTCTGATACTTTAATGAATAAAAATATAAAGGTACTTATATAATTCTTTAAAGCAGGTGCTGGTTTAGACCTTCATTTCAAACTGGAATCTCCTCTCGTATGTAATTTTTTTTATATTTTAATATAGATATTTTAAAAATAAAAGAGTTTTCTTACACAGTAAATAGATCATATATGAGGGTATGTGATACAACATATTCCTTCTTCAAGGCAGAAATATTCAGATGCCTCTCCAGTGTCTTGCTTATATGTTGAGGTTTTGGTTGGGGGGATTTTTACATTTCATGATCTGTGGAGAAATCCCACATGATAAACATCTATGCCATGAAAATCTGGTTATGCTTTGCTTCATATTTTAAAAAGTAAACAGAATAATCTATGTCTTGGACGCATGCATTACTGACATCTAAGCCCTCTGTAAGTACTCCAAATGTTGGAATATGCTAATACTAAAAAGGAAGCAATATCAATTTCTTTTGAGAAATATTGCTTATCGTATTTATCAGAAAGTAGACAAAATTATCTCTTCAAACTACAACCTCAGTAAGAACAAACAAGAATTTTAGCTCCAAATTTCAGTGACAGATTGATACCTGACATCAAGTAATGTAAATGTTGAAAATGTTTCCATATACACATGAAACTAAGAAATGCATAATTTGTTCGTAACTCCAGCTCTATTGCAGTCAAAGCTTAGCTCAGAGGGTCTCTCTCGTGGATGTTTATGAGGGTTCCTCTGTTGTCAGTTCTGCCTTTTGTCCTGTCTTCCCTTTACATTTACCTGTATTGTGTTCCTTCTTCTGTCATAACTATGTTGGCAAACTTGAGAAAATAGGGATTCTGTTCACTGGAATAGCTTACTTAAGTCAAGGAGCTGATATAATAGAACTCTTCTGCCACTGTATACTAAAACAGAAGAATTCTATCTAGGGAGAGTGTTACTGGCATTGCTCTTTGCATGAATCAAGCCTCTATTCATAAATAGATAATCATACAACTCCTTCATCTTAAAAATGAAAAAAAAGAAATTATTTTAGGCTGGTTTCAAAGTCAGAACTCATTCTCAAGAGAAGAGTGAGTTCGTGTAGTGCTGATGCTGACTAGCAAAGAGGGAAAATCCTGGTGGTCAAGAGGGTTCCAGTATTTAACTCTATGGAGCTGACTACCCACGATGGCCGCAGGGGCAGAGACAGAGATGTCCTTGGTTGCTTTTTGCCTAACAATTCAGTTGTCTTAGTCAAACTCCAAATATGCAGACTGGACATGACAAAGGTCACTTTGAACTGAGTTATTCCTCTTTAATTGCTAGTTGTATTGACAATTCTTTTGTGACCTCAAAATTAGGGATTCTGAGACATAAATGTTACCAAAACCCTGCTCTTAAACAGTTATATTTTTAGATTTGCACATTTTATTAAAGTCAAATGACTTAATGACATTATAAAGTTTGAAAACAGTAGCATCAAATTCAAGAGTTCGAATTTGTTTTGATGATATTACCTTCTGTGATATCTTATCCTCTTGTAGCATGGTGAAAAATGAATCAGCCAAGTGTTTGCTACTTTTTAAGACTTTCTTTTTATCTAAGGATGATATATTTTCCTTCAATTTCTTTAAATACTTGTTGACACACCCATTATCTTGGCCAGTTACTTTGAAGATCTTTTGAAAGGATTGGGCTGTAAGTGATAATGAAGATAAAGGTATATAGTGTTTAACCATTCTGTGATTTTGAAATTACCACTACTAAAGGTAAGCAGGAAGAGAAAATGTCCCTCTTAAATTGCAGATTTCTTTTTCTTATGAATTCACATGTCAAAGCTGTCTCACGCATACTGAATTTTTGTTTACCGTCAGTTAGATTTTCGCATCTATAAGAGATCAGGCTATTGAAACAGGAGTTTTGAGAGGTTTTTCCCCAGAAGGACAAATCTTAAAAAATAAGCAGAGGTGAAAATGCCATGAGCAGGTCAGTAACAGATCTGCTTCAACACCTCTCAGGCAAACTATTTTTTCTCTTCAGTTTATACCTTAATTTATGTTTTGTGCAATGAATCACTGGGATAACCCTAACATTTGCATTCCATGACTTTTGAATGTTTAAAATAGAAGCCTTTATGTTGAATTGACAAATGGTTTGTATTAATATAAAATTAGATTTAGGAAAATCATTTAATCTATAAATGACATCTGGTATTTACAGCTTTAGAACCTGATGAAGATAGATGAACTACCTTACATGTTTATAATATTTTGTAAATTTGCAAATGCATATTTAAATTGATTGTATCCCTCTCCCATCCTTCAAATGTCACTGGCCCTCTAAGGACCTAGTTCAAAGCTCATTTTCATTAATGGAAAGACTTACAGGCTAAATGTATAGCCTAAAATTAAACTAAGATTCCGAATATTCCTCATCTCTGGAATACTACTCTTTCTACTGTTCAAGTGTTAGTGTGTTCCTCAGCATAACTTGGGCCTGTGCCAGCTAGTCTTTGGCTGGCTTATTCCTAGTAGCTCAGGAGTTAATGTGAAAATCCTGAACAGACACTTTGAGTGCAGCCTCCATGTTCTGGAAGGTGAAAGAGTTTAGTAGTAAGAGTGTGGGATTGTGTCAGCTGGCCTTCATGTCTCTTCCTAAATAGTCACAATGAAGTCTAAACCAGCAAGTTTGGGGGTTGTTGGGTCTTTGTGTATTCTCACAGCCTTGCATTGACTTCCTTGCGTAAGACTGTGTTTTAATAAAACTGGTCAGGAGCTTATTTTGATCATAAAAAAATTTTTCGTTAAAATGTCACTTCCAGTCCCAGTAAGTGCAGAGTTCCTACTTAACAAAGTGCACAATTCAACTCATCCAAGAAAAATAACCATCTGGAGCGGGAAGAGTAAGGTCCTGGCTTAAAAGAATCAACAACTGGGGAACAGGTAGCCTCCAGCCTGTAGGAGTTGTCTTCTGTGAGTTGGCGTGATGGTGTCTGGGATCTCACTGTGAGGCTGAGGACAGGTGCCAGGGTACCCAGAGAGTCAAGTGGGATCAGATCTTTTAAATTTGAAGTGGCTCTTTTCAGTGTGCAGAAGACTGGAATCTAATCCCCTTGGCTTTGAAAAATAATATATTTAAAGACAAATATTAAAAGAAAAAAGCCCTCTGGACTTCCTTCAGTTCCTTATATTGTATTTTTATTTCTGTTTCAACTAGCATCTTAAATGTTTTTGATTATGAATTGTTCAGAAATACTTGAATTTTAAAGAACATTTTAAGCAACAGGAAAGGTAAGGATCATATAGATACTGTCTCTGTGCACGTGTGTGTGATTGTGTATAAACACTCCAGTAAAGGAAATTGTGTATTCTGCAAAAAAGTTACATTTATTAATTATTTCTAGTTTATCAGTATTTGTTTCTTCTCTTGGTGTTAAATATGTTTGTTTGGAGAAGTTAAGTACAGTTCATACAGTTTTTACAATGGGTTAATACAATTTACTTTCATATCAGGAAGTCTGTGTGAGTTTAGACAGAATTTGGGCCTTTAACATTGTTTTATATGAATGCAGAAGGCAATTATTTATTATCTTTTCCTTCTGCACAGGAACATACAAGTCTTAAACTTATATTGCTCCACAACAAATTTTTATTATATATATTTTCTAAAAATCGTTGAGACAAATATGTAAGCTGCAAGTTCTGAATAAACTACAGTTACGACTGAAAGCAGGTACCCCTGAGGTACATATCTGTGTGTCTCTTATACAATGTGTAGTCTCACATAGAAATAAGATTTTTATTTTGCTATATTGTGGCCAAAAAATTATTTATGCTTAATGGATCTTTGTCAGAGTGAGAAATAGTGTCAATGCATAAGAGCCAATAGAGTCCTTGAGACATCCTTGCCACAATGGGAAAGGACACATCATTCCTTCAGTTGTGCTCATAATTCCAGTGGCCAGCATGCTTGCACATGTATTCCTCAAGTGCCAAGAATTGTCTTCAGTGCTCCAAAATGACAGTGTCTGGGAGAACGAATCCATCGCCAATCTGCAGAACCAGAAAGAGTGTGCATTAGGAAGGAAACGTGTTTTATCTTGCCTGTAATGTCATTGCTCTGAGCTTTTCTCCAGTGCTTTTGTAAGGTTTATGGATAGCCTTGGCTTCTGAAATCATGATGTCTCCAGATATTGCTGCTTTGCCAAGACAAAATAAATCAGAAGAATATTAATGTTAAGACTGAGAATATTCATGGAACTTCTTCGGGTTGGTCAATCTTTTTTCCCAGTGGCTAAACTCTACTTCTTTTATCCTTATCAAGGAGACCTAGGGGAAACAAGTTTTCTAACCTGAGCAAAAATCTAGGTTTTATCAGCTATAGTAAAAGAAGGACAAGTTTTTCCTGTGCAAATGAATAATCTCTGTAAGGCTTATAGGAAATGCTATAGACATTAAACATTTCTTCATTTTAGTTCCAGTATTTGCAATGGTTCTATTCAGTTTCTGGTTTTGTTTTTCATCTCAGTTTTTTCCACATTTTATTTGAAAGTTTATTTTCTCTTTTTCTTATGTTGACTTGTCCTACTGGGAATCTGCAACCATCCTTCTGTTGAACTTTCACTAACAGAGCTTTGAAACAGGTTGAAAATGGACTAAAAAAAAAAAATATTATTTGTTGCTGGCTAAAATGTAACTGTTAATTTCATATGCATTAAATGGATACTGTTTACAGCTGTATATATCTGGACATTGTGTGACACGACCTTTTGGGTTCGCTTTCCTGCTACCTTTGACCTTGCCTATACAAAGCCTGCTTTACAACATCGTCTGATGTGAGCAAAACTGAAGTTCCTTGTGTAGCAGAATATCAGTTTCGTACAGCATAGATGAGAATGCTGTTGTGTCATTTAAATAATACCTCATAACAAGATGTTTTCCAAGGATGCAAGGGGAAAATGCAAGCTGTGTCTGTAAATTATTGGCCAAAGACTATTTTCTGATGACATATAGAAACTGTAAGGAAATGCAATCTATTTGGAGTACTTTTGTCATGGCTAATGGATTTTAAGTTTTCTACACAATTCTCAAAAAATGTCTGCAGCAACATAGAGATACAAGCTGTTTCCATATCGCTACCAAATTTTAAAAAGGAAAAGCAAAGTGTTCTTAACAATCAAAAAAGAGACCTGAAATTATGATTGTAAATATCACTAACAATCAATTAATGATATCTGAAATAAATGGGCCTAAAAGAAAGCAATATCGAAATGAAATAAAATACAACTAATACACCCAGAATTGTAAAATTGTTTTAAGAAGAGCTTTTCTCATTACAGCTGAATGTGATTTTCAAGATAAAGGCATTGTAATATGACCCTGTGTGCTGTTCTGTGTGTACAATAAAGCAAGCAAAATTAATCCCTTCCCCTGATGACCTCTAGAAATGAAAACCCATTATAGTAATAATATTTGTACTTAGGCCTTGATGTTTTTGTGCTGAATGTGAATGCTGTGAAATGATTGTATACAGTGGCTGATGAGGACACATGTACAGATAAATACATAAATAATCCTCTTTATATAGGTGCAAGGTGACTTTTTAGATCTGGTATGGAAACTAGTTGAAGTCTAATAAAACTGGTAATCATTTTCTTTACTGCTAAGGCCTGAATCTTATTATGTTGAAAGGTCTATTCGGAATGTTTCCCTTTTAAACATGGAATGTATGTAACTGGATCTTGTGCGCAATTTTCCTGTTTGTAAAACTTGAATTAAGCATTGAAATTTCTGCCTAAGTTACTGGTTTTGGTGTTTGCCAAAGTATATATGGTATCAAATACTGTAATACATCTTTGTTGCCAGTCTGTGGTTCGGTTAGCAAACCCCACTTAAAGGGTAAAAGATCTTTTAAAAAACAACATTATTTAGCTTGGAACAAGAATCAATACTCCATATGATATGGTAATGAAACACAGACTTTGCAACATATTGATGGACAGTGAGAAAGTGTGTGTGGTGAGAGGAGTGGGTGTATTTGTGTGCATGTTGGAGGGACCACAATAGTATTAATAGCCTGTAAAGGAGGTTTCTGACATTTGGTAAACATATGAGCATGACACAGAGTACAATAACTACAGTCCAGAAACAATAATACATACATTACTCTGGAAGGCCATTAAGTATATGTAAGCTTTCTTCTGTCAGCATTTGTATTTTCACAGGATGTAGTAGCAAAACGTTAGCTTTGTGGAAAAGGAGGTCAAAAAAGATATCCACATATTATTTTACTATTTTGCTTTACTTTCAATATACGTGTATCTTTCTGATGTGGGCCATATATCTAAGGTGGCTCAGTTTTGCAGAGTCCGGTTTTCTATTTGTCTAAGTGGTAATAAATTCCCATTGATCAGAGCTTAGTGGAAATTAGAACACCCTCCACGAGCCTCAGTTGGGGAGGCTGCTCCCAGCAGACTCTCACTCACATTAAAAGCCCACTGGAATGTTTCAGGATGGTTGGTGTTGCTGCATATTACTTCACAATGTCAATACTAGAAGGCCTATTGATTTGGACCACTTTCTTTAAATAGAAAAAAAAATTAGTATTTGAAAGCAGTAAGAATGGCCAACTGGTGCAAAAATAGCACTACCTTGTCTCTTTTTCATAGGCTGTTCATCATGTTGGGAAAGCCTTGAATTACACTGTAATTATTTTTAAAAACATATATGTTGTACTTTCAATATATTGATTGTAAAGGCTTATAGTTGTGACTTCAGCTAAAGAATAAAACTTGACTTTATTAATTGCATTTTATTTTAGAGTAAGATTAGGGAGATTTCTTTTAAGCAGTCTGTATAGGGGTTTTGAAGAGGGTGACCTGAGAAAGATACAGATAAAGGCAAGACTTATCAGTCTTTCAGACCTGTACTTCTCAGTGTCAGTCAAGCAGCACTGGCAGAAGAGGTGTGAAGAGGTCTCTTTCTAATGCTGATTTTCATACCACTGTCAGCAGACTGCTAAAAAGTGAGAGTGAGAGAAGCTAAGAAAGCAAAAAGGACAGATATGAATTGGAAGGCAATATATGCTATGCTAGTATCTGAAACTTTTTATAATTAGCAAATACCTAAGTCAGACGTTTAAATCCATATTATAAGGAACTAGAAGTCAAGATACATCTGTATGAAATAAAGATTGCCAATAAAGAGTGTGTGATTTGGTTTCAGAGGTGGTTTCTTTTTCCTGAAGAGGTTGGGAAGGCTGGAACTCAGCCATCTATCTAAGTGTACCATATGTTAGGAAGGATCTGTCTTCTCTATATCAGAAGCTTATTATCTGATAGCATTTTCAGTATTTTCACCCAGATTGTTTCCCATTCCTTCTTTTGGGTTCCATTTTCTTCTGCAAGATCCTTCAGGATACTTCCTGATATTTCCTCATCCTTGCATGTATGACTTACTGTCAGTGAATGATGAAGCCTGTTGAAGGGATGCAGCTCCTTAGGCTGACTGGAAATACTCAGCTCTACTTCTCCCTGGGCATTCCTCTTCAGCATCTTTCTGGAGCTCTACCACATTGAGGATCCATTTTGGAATCCTAGTACTACTCTATGAAAATAATACAAATTTCTCTTCTAGTTCAAAATGTGGGGTTTTTTTTCAAGAACGGCATCAGTTATGCAGAGTTGGCTAAATGAACACTTGTGTTCAAATCACTTACTGATTATGCAAAACAACTCTGCCTGTTACGATACACATTCAGTGCAGAAAATTGCTCTGTTAGTTGGACTGCTTTTCCCGTCACAATGAAACATACATCTGCTTACAGCGAAAAGTCCAAGGGCCTGATTTACTAAAAATTAGTGATCCATCAGATTGATGGGCAATCTGCACTCTTGGTGCCTTGAAATTTCTTGCATCAGTCACTAGATCATGATTTACTAATAGGGTTTCAGGGCTTGCAAAATAGCACAACTCTAACCACATATTAATATTTAATCTGGCGTTTTAAGTGCACCTAACAAAAGACCCCAGAGCTGCTGACAGGACCCTAAATTGTGAATTTCTTTAAAAGGAATTGAGTATTTCCATAGCGGTTTCATGTGGAAATCTGAAACAAAAAGAAATACATGAGTTAAGCCCCGCTCATGAACTTACAAGCTTCTGAGTATATTTTCTTGAGAAACTGTTTATAGTCTGGGGGTTTTTTTGCAATCTAGCTTCATTAATATATGACAGAGAATTCTTTGGCTGTTTTACTGTCCATAGCCCATGACAGAAGAGAAATTTCAAAACTAATTTCTGTACTGTGTGCAATTAAACAGTCTGTAATTAAAATACTTAATCCACTTGGAAACTCTAGAAAGCTACTAAATGAGGGTAAAAAATAATATATATATCACAAAGGTGTCTTTATTACCATGAAATTTAGTAACTGAATCTGCATAAACTTAGTAAATTAGGCCTTCTGTGTTTTGTATAGCATTTTTAAGTAACCACGATAGGCAAGAAGCTGAATTACATATCAATAGTGTTTCTACCATTTCACAGCTTAAATAGAGCTGTACAGTGACTTAATAAGCAACTTCTGCTGCTGCTGTCAGATGAATATTCTAATTTTACAAAATGTATATAGTGCATGTCTAGAAAAGGGTTTATTCGTGTCTTCCATTTTCATATGCCATAATTTATGAAAGATGTTCCCAACACCACCTGTAATAACAGAATGTTTATTAGTGTGCAAATGAGGGTTATAAATGATGCTGCTTATCTATGGAACAAAACACAAAAGACAACTTATTAGCAAAAGACAAATTGCTCAGCAAGTTTCAATGAGCCGCTATGTTTGTCATGAAAAAAACCTTTTATTTGAGCAGATCAATGTTTTTATAATCTATTTAAAATAATATACTTGCCACTAGGTGGCTATTTCTGATCAGATCATTTTACCATTTTAATTACATTTTTAATATCCTGGCTGCATAAACAAAGATAAATTACAAGCCTTGCACAATCTGGCTGCTAGCTCAGGCACAATCTGTAATAATATCAGCTTTTGTTTGTGCCTCCTCTAATTAGATTCTGAAATCTAGGCTTTATCAATCAATAATTTTAATTTCAGAATTGCCTTTTGATCTTACATTTCATGTTTGTTTGTAGAAAATGATCAGTAGGACAAAGCTGATAATTTATGCAGAAACAATCTCTCAGCAGAGTTACAAGCGCATTCCTAGCCATCAACACAACCCCGCAGACTAAGCTTGACACAGGTCTAATTAGCATGCAGATATGTGTCGCCTCATTGGCAATTCAAATTGCTTTTTTATAATGTACCTCAAATTGTGCTACTCAAACATTGTATTTGATTTCCAAAGCCCCCTGGGCATCCCATAATGTCTCCCTTCATCCTGGGTATGAAGCATTTATTGAACAATCTGCTTCAACTCCGTCTATCTTTTCCAAAGCACCCAAATATCATAACCGTGGGACCAGGTTTTCCTCCTTGTCAGACAGCAACTTGTTCTTCTGCAGAGCGGCGGGTGCCACATCCGTAGGTTCCACGATGATATGTTACCTTGCGAGCTCCTGCTCCCGCAGTGGCTGCTCTATAGAGGGCTTCATTCCTGTGCCACTCATCTAAAAAGGGGGAGGATGTCTACAGAGCACACATTAATATGCGGCACATAACCACGTCTCTGAATGCCAGCCTTCCATTCTTCATTAAACAAAATGGCTGGATTGCAGTGATTGTTTTCCCCTCCACGCGCGCGCGCGCGCACAGGCACACACACCACGCATGCAGGCACATACCCACACACCCCCCACACGCATTCTGGCTTTCTCTCTTCTTCTCCCTCATGCACACGCACTCACTTTCATACACACACACACAGAAACACACACACACACACACACACACACGACATTCCCTGCCATAGCGCGTGTGTGTGTCGGTGCAGCGAGTTACATGTGAAAAGTTGTCTGTGGCATGTGTGACACGCGAGGAGATTCCTGCCAACGTCAGGGCCCTTTTTTGCCATGCAGCAACAAGTGGCAGAATCAATGGTGTACAGTTATTCAGCAATGTAATTCATTTCACTGGCTTTGGCTCCCAGCCAGATCCGCCATCTGTCTCTTGCTCTCCCTCTCTCTCTCTCGCCTGAATTTGTCCTACATTTCGTAATGTTACGTGCTTACCATCCTTATTCTATGCCAGAGGTACAACACAAGCCTCACCCCCGTTCCAGCGTGGAGTTCTGTGAGTTCGGTGGCACTTTGGATATTCCACTTCAGTGCCATAGGAAGAAAAGGGTAAGCAAAAAACAGAGGGATAGCTGCAAAGAGAATGGTGCTCTTCTATCTGAAAGCCAGTGCCTCCGCTTTTTATTTAAAGCATTGATATGGATCTGTCTCACATGGGAACTTTTCCTGCTTCGTTAGAGTATCTTCGTTTTCTTTATTGGATGCTGGCACTGTACGCCACTGCACAGCTCTGTGGAATGCCTGCTGTTGGATACTTGCAGATCCCTGCCACCAAGCAACCTCCTGCATTGGAAATCGGGTGACTACTCCAGGATCTTATGCGTGCTTGCTGTTTGAAGCTGCAGAAAAGTGAATAATCAATTAAGTATTGATTTCTTGTAAGATTTGGTAAATTTCAAAGGCAAGACAAAGAGGATGGCTTAAGGAAAGCACTGCAGGGACTTGGCGTAAATTAGACAACTAACAGCAGTGCAGAATAAAATAACACCTCAACTGAATATTTCCTTGGAAGAATTAGCACTAGCTATTGGAAGACGATGGTGGATTTAATCAAGACGGCAAGCACGCTTGAGTTTTAACCGTGAACCTGAAAGAGGAGCTAATTATAACCACCTTTTTATATGGAGCTAATTTGACTGAATGGATGCAAATGTGCTTTATTTATGGATGAAGAAGCAAGCCTTACAGCATTGACTTTGGGATCATCGCATATGCTAAGCTTTACAGCTTCTCTAAAAGTCAAGCCTACAGTACATTTTTATTTACTGAGAAGGTATTTATATGTAAGAATAAGCTAGCCATACAAAAGATTCATCAGAACAATGTACTGTGGCACTGAGGATCTAATTATAATTTTGCAGCATTTCATGTTTTCTCTAATTTGGTGCTTTTCAACCCTTGCTTGTGATGGGCTATAAATGGGACAATAAATGTATGATTTAAACTATTGTGATTTTCATTGTATAGTTTATTAATCGGACTGTAGTTTTCTTAACGTGTTTCTGAATTATTCAGCAGTAATTTGTAATGAAAGAAGCAGAAATGGTGGGGTGGTTTTAAATTCATTTATAATCTTCTTACAGATCTAAATGTACAGGTTCTACCAGCCGATGAGCTCTGTTATTATAAAAGAATGTTAAAATTTTCAGATAAATGGGGCACTGACTTTACAATGGGCACAATATTGTATAATCAGTAAAAGGAGGATTGTTATGTTTTGACTCTGTGGAGAATGGTCTTGGTTAGTTAACTCCTTCTATGCTGATAATGGTAAGCAAATGTACCTTATATGAGAAAATAGGGGGAGAATGTAATGCACTAGTTTGATGTTTTGCTAGTCTGAAACCTTAGCATATTTTTTTTCATTTATTCCCATTTCTGTTACTTTTCTTTTCCCTATTTGCTTGTCTGGTTTCTGTCGAGGTTTTTTTTTCCCTCCTGTCTTGCAATCTACATTCCCTGAGCAACCACAGGAACCAAGTTACATTAAGCTTCAACACAAAGACGATGTAAGAATAATGAATCCTCATTTGCATCGACATTTGTATTCAGATTTGCCAGGCTATAAACTTGGCAGATCAAGCGGAATATTAAGTAGAGGCTTCCATGGTAAATTGCGACTCTTGCAATTGCTGAGTCGTTTTTCCTATTTTTTGCATGGGTGTGTGTGCGCGTATGTGTGTGTATGTCTGTGTGCATGTGTGTAAATGTGTATGTATGTGCATATCTGTAGTGGCAGGTAAAGTCTCATGACTACTTGATTTCTGAGAGGTACATTGGCCCTCTTTCTCTTTCAGTATATGATGTCAGTTTATGCAAAATGAAGCAGGAATACACCAGCAGTAAGCATTTTAGCTAAAGATAGAGTGTGACATATGAATAAGGTATTCGCTCCCTTTTCTAGAGACTTGTGTGAAAGAATTCTTTAAGCAAATGGATAAAGACTATTGCAAAAGGACACAGATCTTTTGTATCAGTTGGAGGTTTGATTTCACTGCAGGTAGTGTCCAAATCACAAACTCTGAGGTAGCATTAAACCTACCGGCTTCATAACATGATACACTTTTTGATTTGTGGTGGTGCTGCATGTATGCATGTATGATTCCACTAAAAATTTGGGCATTGCTGTACCTACCATCAGGTGCTTTGGTTTGGTTGGACTGTTTCCAGCTTTACAGTAGTATGTGCAAGACCTAAGTTGGCCCTTCTCTTCCAGGGTTGGACATCGAACCTTTTCCTTCACTGACATTTGCTTAAGGAAAGGTGGTCCTAAGTGATCCATTTCCTTAAGAATTCCTTCCTTCTCTCTCTGGATAAACCCTTTTTCAAAATTAATAATTGCAAAAGTGGAATATTTACCTTATCACTATCCTTTGTAACTCTGTGCTATTGAAAATAATTTATGCATGAACTCTGGAAACTTTAAGTTATCCATAACATGGGCCATATTATTTCAGAAGCAGTGAAAAAGTACTTAGTCAACAAGTGCTAAAAATACTTCAAGAGTCACATTTGCTACCCATAGATTTTCAAGTAGTTGTCTCAGGACTTCAACAAAGCCCTCTGGACAGAACTTAAGAGTGTCATTGAATTAGGAGACATAGGAAATAGTCAGCCATGCAGGAAATTATTCCAGTGCCTTCTTTTTACACACAGCCCCTCCCTACCACACCCATAAAAACAGACCTAGCAAGCAGAATGTCAGTACAGTCCACAGTGTGTGTTTTCATAACTTGTAGTAGGCTTTTATATTAAAGAGATACTATTATAGAGAAAAATCCTGACATTTTTTCCAGTCCTTTCTAAACAAGTTAAGGGACTGAATTCATAAACTTAATCTATGACTGGCCATTTAGCTAATCCATTGAAAAGCAAGCTTAATGTAATGGCCAAACCTGTGGTAAACAATATTATACTGTATAGTTATTGGCTACAATTTCAGCTGAGAAAGTCAAATCAGCTTTGTTTTCTGTAAAAATACACAAACCTCTAATACTGTTTGGATTTACTTTAATTTTGTTTTCACACAGTAGTAGGATAATTGGTCATGCAGGGAATGGTCAGCTGTAATGCAGTGCTCACTAAGGGCAAAAGATGATATGCTGCTTATGTAGAACAGTAACCTGTGGCAGGCAAAGACAAACATGCATCATTATCTGTTTGCAATTTTTGAGAAGCTTTAGAACTTTATTCTTTTATTATGGGGGAAAATATGGTATATGTTGTTTCCTTCCTTTGAAAGAATATTCTGGGCTACATTTCATGCTTAACATAGAAGAGAAAGGTAGAACTTTCAAGATATGTTTCCATACTTTACTTCCTTATGGACATAATCCTCATGAAATAATATAAAATTTTGTTGTTTGAGTTAATATATATATATACCTGTCATGAATTGTTTGGGAAATTTACCCCAAAACAGCTAAAAAAGTGGTCCTTTTCTGGAAAAGGAAAACCAGAACAATATCTCAGTGACTTTCAAAAGAAAAAAAATCAATTGAAAAGAGTTTTAAATTCCAAATTTATAGACAATAGCAGATTATTAGACTGCAACATTTTTGCTAAACAGTCATTCACTAAGTGAATCCTTTGAAAAATTAATTCCTCTGGGGGCTTTTTTGTCCCTATACAGAATTCCCCAATTTCTTGCTACCTATGGCTATAGAACCCAAAGAAATGAGAGAGGAATGAAAAGTACTTTAAGCTCCAAATACATTTATCATATTCACTGACAAAAAGATAAAAACACCTGGAAAAAAGGAAGATGTGAAACAAATATTTCATGGGAGAAACTCCAATCTGTTCTCTGGCCTTTCAGGTGTACAGTGTTGTTGGGTAAAATATTGGAGTGCTATACAAAACAAAAATGTACTGTGCGATGAGTATTCACCATCACTGGACAGAGTGTAGCACAGTCAGTCTAGTCAGAGCATATGGACGCTTTAGAAGGAAAGCTCAAGGCCTGTTACAGTATTTCAGTCTAGTTCATTGTACTGCTATAAAATTTAAGATTCCAACAACACAGAGCTCACTATATATACTAAGGGTCAGATCTGCTGGCCCATAGCATTTAAAGGGAAGCTATCATTTTTTACCATTATTCTTCTGATCGAAGATCCTTTTGTGTAACGTACTGTTGTGATGAGTATCATTCAAGTGCTGTATTTCTTACTGGCAGCTTCGTTGTCTGTTTCTGTCATTGGTGTGGACTTCATCTCGGACTGAACTATAAGCATTTTGCATCTCAGGAATATTGATTCCTAAATAGTTTTTTTCAGATTTGTGCAGTTTGAACTTAGACAATTTAAATGTTTCTGTTACATAAACAGTAAACCATTTCCCCTTCATGTTTCTTTTTTGTTTCCTAGGCACAAAGCAGACAGAAATGATTTTTAAAAGGAGCAAATATGTAGATATGCAAACTAGGAGAAGACAAAATAGATTGACACTCAGAAGTGGCTTTTGCACTGACTTTTTATAAATAATAAGAGTTAAATCTTTCTTTCCAAGGTGAAGCTTCAGTGCTCTCCCACCTTATAGTTTCTTCAGTGGTATGTCTTTTGAGACACTGTATCTGTAATCTCTGTGCACATTGCAGTAATTTATAACTAACAATTGAAGGTTTTGTGCAAGATTTTCTAGTTTTGCTGAAGACTTTGCTGGGAGAGTGTAATCCATTGAAACATGCTATATTCCCTACTTTGGCAGTCCAATAAAAAGTTCATGTTTTCCTTAATAAAATAAATATGCTTTCAGTACCAAGAGCTTTCACATGGCAAAGCTTTTAATTTAATTGCCTGGATTGAGTTAGCTATTTTCAGTTTCAAGCAGTCTTTCGATTACTAAAGACAAAATTGTAATAACTATAAATATTGTTAGATAATGAATAAACTGGGTATGCACAAAAATGCCTCAGACCTGAGATCTCTTTCTGTGGTTTATTGCTCATTGAATCTTGTATCAAATTACAGTGCAATCCTGTAATTTGTGTTCATATAGGATCTAGCATAATAAGGCTCCACTTCTGATCAGTATCGTAACATAAATAATCTTAAAAATGCATTGTTTTAGACAATAGACAAGCTTTCCAGGGTGGTTGTTTATTTGCATAATCAACACTGGCTCATTTAGTGCAGTGGTTACTGCTTTTGGCAAAGTTCTGTGGTCATTAATTGTGCTTTGAATTTCGTTGGGAATTTTGCTTAATGAGAACAGATTTTGATGCATTTTTTCAGCTCTCTGAAAACCATACTGACCTATGCTTCATTATTGTCACAGCGAGTTGCAGAGAGAGCAACATGGAAATCACTTTATTCTGCACTGAACTTGACCAGCTCTAGGGCTGAATTCAACCGTTGGGTAACAAAACTCAACAACTTAGCACATGAGAAGGCTGAGGAAAGGAGAATCTAATTTTTACATTTTAGGTTATTACAGTGCGGAGGGTAGGGGCAGCAGAAAGTTTCTGTGCAAGAGAGGAGGGAATACTGGTAAAACGAGTACAGGGAGATGGGAAATTAAACATTATTTTTACTGTTAACCCGATGTCAGCAGTTAAAAGAAAGAACAAGAAGCAGAACACAAATTCCAGTAATTGCAACTTGCAACCAGTTTCTCCTGGATTCATAATTTATGTTGTAACTTGCAATGAACCATGCCACACAGAAGTGGTCCTAGGCTGCAGAAGATAAATCTAATGACACATCAGCTATTGCCACCTGCTTCTGCTCTCAGTAATGTAAGTGGGAGTTTTTCTGTGGACTACACAGGGAGCTGTATTTGGGCTTATCCACAATACATTGAAGTTACTTGTGCTATACTATGCCACAGTCATAAGCACTGAATAGGGGTTGGTATTTTAAATATCTGAAATAGTCTGGAGCCATATTCAATTTAAAAATTTTTGATCCTGCTCTAAATATTTTGTTATTAATAGAAAGTTGATAGAAGTTGATCACTGCAGTTTAGAAAAGTATTTGATTTTCTTTTCAGGAGAATTGACGTTTTTGCATATTACTGCTCTGGACAAAAAATAAAATTTCCTCAAAAGCACCTTACAAAATATAAATAAAATGCTGCAAAAAAGAGGTTAAAAAGGGTCCAGTTATGAAAATTGTCTTCTTCATCTTACATTTCTCAAATTCATTTTAACTTTTCCTTGCATTTGTATCCTAACTAGCCAGTAAATTCCCCCCTAAAAATCCTTGCAGCCAGAATGATCTTGGTGAATCTTCAATCCACAGTAAAAATATGGGGATGAACTGGTATCCCACTGACATCTTTCAGAATCTTCTTAACTATTAGCAAGGTCACTATACCTAAAAATAGAGGTTCAGGCTGTGCTGAAGCTTCTGGTAAGAAATCTAAGTCTGGGGGCAAAATAGAAAAAGTAAAGAAGGACAGACCTATGCATGTGTTGTTGCATCACAGGAGATGTACTGGATAGTGCTACCACAAAGAAACTTCCCCCATAGATACAACAGGTAGAAGGAGACAGCAGTCTTCTAGGAAAGTAGTAGGAAAATGCAAGAAAATATACAGCTTTACAGTACACAGAAACATTATTTACATTGTTAAGCAGTGGAATTATTAGAAAAAAAGGACAAAGTACTATCTGGAATCAACAACTGAGTTTTTTATTCTGCTTTCACAGCTTCATAAATTTTCTCACTAACTACATTGTTTTGCACTTTCAGTAGTATTGTGTATGATTTTTAAGCTCCTACCATCAAAATTGTTTTCTATTTCTCATACATACTACTTCAAGAACACTTCTTCTTATACATAATGACTAGAACTGTCTGGACGACCTGCTGAAAGTGTTTCAGAGTTTCTCAGCAGGATGAAAGTTAAAAACAGAAAGAAGTTGTAATCTTTTTGATTATTTACCAGGAGATCACAAATTGAGGGAGAAAGTTATCTTGTTCTCAATAAAAATGAAGGATTGTGGGAAAAAAAAAAATGCTTAGCATCCTGTGGGGGGTTTTAGCAAGTTGCCCTCTAGTTTTATCTCAGTTATGGATTCCAACATTTTGTTCAGTCATTTTGTTCCAAATGAGTCCAAATTCTGGTGTTTCTTATTACTTACATTTTCTTTCCAATTTATACTTTAATCTAATTCTACAGTAGGACACTTCCAGATGTTTATTCTTGTGAAGTGTTAAGTATCTTAAGCATATGCAGATCCTCTGACCTCAACACCACATAGGTTTTGCTCAGAATACCTTAGTATTTCTTGAAGATTCAGTTAGCATGTTCCATATAATTAGAAACAGAGTACAATGATGGCGATTCTTGAGTTTTGCTTTTATTGGCATTTTGCATTAAAGAAAAAATAAACTCCTAAATGAGCTAAATCCAAGATTTTGAGGCTGGGCAGATATTTGGGATTATTTTTCTTTTTTTTTTTCGGAGTGGTAGTGCCCATTTCAAAGGGACATGACTAACAGTACTTTCGAAAATCAGGCCTCTGTCCCAGCTGTGGAATATGGCAATATCCAATCTTTAATCTGCCTTTTGAAAACATTAACTTTAGTCAATGCTGAATTTTTAACTGCATGTCTTATTTCTTTAAAAAGCAAATCATCACTCATGCTGAATTTATCTTGTACCAAAAAAAAAAAAAATTTCAAATTGGTTGTAATGTTCATTTTACAGTTACTATATATTCATGCACAATTACAGTTAAGATTTCTATTACTCAGGCTGTTAATATTGTAGGAAATGCAATGCAGAGATAGTTCTTGTTTCTATCTCTGAAAAGGCAATACTGGACAGAGCTGGCTTCAGCAGTGTTACTGCCCATACAAAAAGGGAGGAGTTTCTTCCATTCAAAAGGAGAAAAAATATTATCTTTTTATCATCAAATCATTTAGAAAAGAAACCACAGGTGGGAATCCTGAAAGCTTACATGAGTCAGAAAGGTCAAAAACCAATTTCTGACTTGTTGAAGACATGCTCCTGATTCTTTGAAGTGTGATTTTTTTTTTCCTAGTGGTATTCTTGGCCAGCCAGGCAGCTTATTAGACAGTCAGACTGCTGCATGTGACTTTTCTAAAGACTGTGTTGGCTTCTTGTTGCACCACTATTTAGATTAAGGCTTGATCTGGGAAGGTTATTTGGTTTATATTTGGTGATATCTCTCAGTCCTAAGATTTGCAACTTGCGAGCCTGCCTACCTCTGTAAATCTTCAAAACATAGTGGAAACCCCCATACATATTTTAAAAAATAGTATTTTTTTAATGGAAGTGATGACTTACAGAAAAAAACCTCAATAACATCTGAGAGTGGGGATCTGCTTTTGAATGTCTGACTGTGTACTGTGACATGGCCTTAATAGTACACACGGTAAAACTGTTAATAATTTTTGTTAATAATTGCTAAGCCAAAGAAATATTTCTGAGTAATGCATTTAGTCAAAGCATCAATTTTTATATAGTATCTCCAAGAATTTGTCTTCCAAAATATGTACTTACATCTTACATTGTAAATAAAGCAAATGGAGAGAGATGATCAAGATAAGGAAGGGAGAAGATTTGATGCCCTGTCACTTGATACCAGTCACATTTTCCATGTCAAATATGATAGATTTTTGCTCATAAAAATTACTTTGCTGGGAAGGGGAGAAATAAAAAAGGGGTTATTGACTCTGTTACAGTCCTGATACTTCATCTAAATGCCTTACCAAAATGGAGAAATAAAAAGAAAATTTGAAAAAAATAATAAAAAAAACCATAGAGGTAAAATCTCCTAGAAATTTTTCATACACATTAATGATTTTATCAGTATCTGTCTGGTACTTCTGTAGTAATCTGGTAGCATCTAACAGTAAACAGGACTGGGGGAACATTCAGTGCTAGACAAGAGTCAATCTTGAAAGATAGAATGAGATTTTTAATTAGAAACAACCTTCTTTTTATCTGGACCTGACTGAAAAATTAAATTATTTTTCCTACTTGAATATCCTTTTCTGAGATCCACTTTTATCTTGAAGCAGAACTATGCCATTTGTAAAGGTGGGAAATATCTGACTACAGCTCCTAGTTTCAATTGTTTTTATATGAAACATAGATCTGTCATTATTTATAATTCTTATTTCACTAAAATTTACCTTGAAGATAAAGTTTTTCACATTCTTTTTGTAGACATACTAGGAAGAAGTTTAGTATGAGTTTGTTTGTTGTTGTTTTCTTAGAAAAGGACATATCACATGTTGTCCAGAAATTTTTGAGGTATCAATTGCAAATAACCTATTGAAATTTGGAGGCAAAAAAATGCACAGAACCCATTTTCACCAAGGGAAAAAAAAAAAAAAAGAAAAGAAAACCAAAACCTATTGGCTTTCAAATGAAGGTTTGCAAATTATTGTGTGAAATACCAACCTTTCATCTCATTCAACAGATCCTATTATGTGACAATATGAATCTTCTAACCAAGCTCCTTCAAACCCTCAGGTCATCCCTTGACAATACAGTAAATCTTGCTTCACAGCTCTTGCTATAGGACTGGAAATGCCACAGCCACTCCTGTGTTTGTACCACCAGCTTTTTGTGGGATCAGATGTCATCTTTCCTCCTACAGCTGACATAAAACCCCTGTAAGAGAAGAAAGCTGATATAAATTCTATATTGCATTTTTGACCAGTTCAGGAGCAATGCAATGGCATATCCATGTCTGAACAAAATCAAATTAGTACTTGATAGTGCAAAAGACTAGCATAAGTGGAGATGAAACTGCAGCCTGAATTAAAAATCATTTCCTCTGTGAGAGCATTCCAAAATATCTGAAACTGCTAGGAGCATTATAAAGTCATATGCTGAAGACTCATTTTAAAATTTGTTCTTTTTTCTACATGTAGACATAGGCACTTAGTGAAGCTTACTAAATTTTTGAGTCTGAAAGTTCTGCCACATAGGGCTCATTACTAGTACTGTAAGACTGCAGTCTGAGATCCTAAAAACCCTGTTGTCCTTTGCCATACAGTGTATGAAAGTGTGGGAGTTAATTTTTTGGAGTTATTTTTTCAGTTGCTACCGGATGTTGACCAGAAAGTTGGAAGGGCTGAAGTCCTCCCACAGTAAGTTCTCACTGGTTTTCACTGACAAAGTTATCATGATAATCATAAAAATTTATAACAACAATTGTCCCTGACTATGCTTAATAGAAAAACAAGACAGAAAGAACATTTTCAAGAACAAATTGTTCATTTGTATGCAAACTACTTGTCCTGAATTTGTTGAAAACCTCTTGCTTTTGCCTTACGCCCACATCAGCACAGTTCCAAAATATTAAGTTTCAGCACACTTAATTCTTATTGTTCCTGGCAAAGCTTGGAGAAGAAAAGGATTCTGAGGAGATTTCAAAGCTACTTGTGTGCAATGACAGTTGTCTACAGGATAACTGAACTGTATCAGTTAGCATCCTGTCTAATAATAACATGCTTGATATTGTCATACTTTAAATATAATTGTACTCTTTTTTTTAGAATAAAGAAAGATTAACAGATGATCTAACAGTTATTAGTTGCCCAAATAATAAGGCTAATTCATACTTCATTTCATTTCTTAAGTGCAAACACGTTAGACACCCAATAAACTTATACTTGAAACTCAGGAGTTTAAAGTAACTGCTTGCCTAAATAACTGCTCTAAGACAGAAAAGTATTAATCAAAACTGGAAGATAGTCAAAGGCAAAATAAATGCATGTTCATAAAGTTACAATTTTGGAAACAAGTTAGGTAAAAGGATGCTAAAAGGAGAAGCAGGGGAAGCACTAAAACATTGAAATATAAATATTTTATATTTTAAAAAATGATAAGTATGTTGAAAGAATTTTGTGAGATTGTCAGGAGAAATTTGAGGTATGCCCATTTTTGGTTTTACTGCTTATGATGGTAGGAAGAAAAGAAGTGCAAGTGATTAAGCCATTACTGTAATACTTAAAGTAACTTGGATCACTTCCTGACACCTTTAAGCCTTAAGAAAAAAAGTAGCTATAGATATCTGTTTTCCAGCCACAATCTGTGACATCATATTTCTTAATAACAGAGTCTGAAAGAGCCATAATTTTTCAAAACTTGTTCTCTAAGAAAAGTTGGATTCATTTTCTGGGAAACGAGAACTAAGAGGTCAGGGTGGGGAGCAAGGGGGTGTGGGGGATGCTTGCGGTGTTTTTGGCATTGGTTTTATGTTTGGGATTTCAGTCCACTTAGGTATCACCCAGTGTGACACTCAAGTCTTATCTTACCAGTGCTTTGAATGTCCTTAACCTTATGCAAGTGAGCTGAAAGTTCATCTCTCTGACTGTTGCAGAGAACACCAGCTAGCAGCTATGGTGATATTTTTCCTGGCTATTATGAATGTACATTGGATATAAGCTTTTCTTCTGCCTGATGTGTGCAAGGTGATGAAGAATCCCTTTCCATTTTGGAGAGCGCAAGCTGCCTACAAGTCTGACTCTTCATCACCCTTAGAAGTGCTGGAAATAAAGTGGTTGAAATCACCCTGTAGCTGAAGCTGCCAAGTCTTTGTCTACAGACTGTTTCTGCTGAAAACAGGGGCTGGTATTTTTCAACTTTTCTCTGATCACCTGATGTGCAGTTCCTGATTTCAGAGGTAAGTGCCATGTCATCTTCTAGTAATGGCAATCAGATAATTCTGCGTGAGTACAGTTTTAACTATCAACTGGAGGTAGTTAAATGCATCTAATAAATAATAATATGATTGTCCCTATCTTGACTTTCTGTAAATTATGCTATCTGTAACTCTTTGCATTTTTATGCACCAGTATAATAAAATTTTAGTCACATTTTGCTCTGTTTGACTGCTTAAAGAAAGTGGGTGTGTATGTCTGCCTGTCTGTCACTGTGTATACATATATCAAAATAGATTTTCAAGGTGGTAATGCAAAAGATACAAGTAAAGAATTCAGAGATTGGCTGTAGACCTAATCATATGTCTCATATTGAAAGACAATTACTTGGTTTAATTTGTCTCAAAGACATTTTGGCAGCTTTTCGATTGTATTTTTTTGCCAGCAACAGACATCAAAATCAGTGCAAAGATTTTCTTCCCCCTAAACTGCCAAATTAAAACATTGCTGTCAGTTCCTTCCAGTTCACTGCTTTCATAGAATCATAAAGTAACCAACTATGTGAACAGAAAAAAAGTCTGATAAATATTTGTGTTGGGCTTTTTTCAGTCAGAACTTCATGGAGATGTTGTGTTGGAATGGACCTTAAAATGTCATCTAATCTATCCCTCTGCTCTCTAAGGGATCAGTTACACAGAGTGTTACTGGCAGACATTTGTCTAATATTTTTAAAAAATAGTCAATTCAAGGCCTTCCTCAACTTCACTGAGCAACTGTTCTTCCAGTAAGAAATTTTTCCCCATTACTTTAATTATTTTTTTAATGCAAAAGCACTACTTCCTTCTTTCCTTACCCCCATGGAATATGAAGAACAGTTGATTGTGATGGGAACAGTTCCAGGCGTGGAGAAAAACATACAGCAATTGACAGGATTTTATTATATGGACCTTACAGTTATTATATGGACTTTACTGTTATTATGTGGTTTCATTGTATTCACACTACACAGTGCACAGCCTGGACATGACCAGGCTTGCCATGAGTTTGCCTGCTGCCTTCTCCCTGTTTCCCCCGCTCCTCCCCCTTTTGCCCATGTCCCTATCCTGGTTTGTCCCCCCGATTGTCTGTCTCATGCTCTGCCCTATGTTCTGGCCCTTTCCCCTTCTGAGATGATAAAAGACCGCGTGCACACGTGAATAGAGGATTCTACTTGCACCCAATCTTGTATTCCGGACTTGTGCTGTGCTACTGTCCCATCCTCCCTTCGGACCACGGCAGTTGATCACTCTCATAATCATGGCTAGGCTTCGCAAATGAAGATTTGGGACTCTTATAATAATGATTTATTTATGTGACCACTTTTATCATTACTGTTCTATCTCATCTGTTTGATTCTGTTGATTGCCTCAGCAGCTGTATATATAACAATGATCTCACTGGTAGTAGAGTTTGACTCTGTTATCTTTAATAAATATAGGTGTTTTCTAGTGAATCTGATAATTTATTTTATGCATATATACATAAAAGAGAAAGAGAGAGACTAAAGTTCTAAATAAGATTTCTGCAAGAAGTACAAATATATTTCACAATTTCAGAAATTATGAAGCATATACAATATATATTTACTAAGTTGATATATTATACTTTCCACTTGCTGTATACATATAGTTATATGATACTACAGTGTGGGCAAATATAGTACAAAATTACGAATAAACTAAGAATACAAAAATTCATTTAATATCCAGAAAGAGCTTCTGTGGCTTTGGTATAGTCACATTCTGCCTAGTGACCAAGATATTAAAGGAAGTGTCAGCTTCAGGCTAATTATTCCATAGTCAAACATTGTCTTTATGTGTAAGGCACAAAAGCACAAAAACACACACACGATAAAATCACAAACCACTCAAGCTTCTGAGCTTCTAAAACAGAAATAGAGAAATACTATTAAAAATATGTAATTCAGTTTGGTTCAGATTTTTTAACCAATGAACTCTGGCAGGTTCACATTTTTTCCCAAACAGTTCCCCCAACCATCATCAAAATGTGTTGTAATGAAAAGAACTGCAATATAAAAAAAAAAAAAAGGCTTTGAAAGACCTTAAAGTTCTGAAACTTTTGATCCAACACGTGTTGTCCACAGACCTTCTTAAAGAGATTTCCAAAAGGGGAAATATATCCTTCTAGTTCCAAATACAAATCTAGAAAAAAGGTCAGAAGGCGAGCGAGCACCCTCATAAAAACTGCAATATTTGGGTCATTTTGCCACAATATGATATATTTTCAAAGTCTACAACTCATTTTCTGGCTTCTAGTTCTTATATTCTTTGGTATTTCATAGCAATTTATCTTTCATGTCATATGTTAAAAATAGGATTCCATGTCTTAACAAATGAAAGAGTTGTAAGATTTCATTGCTACTGCTCCATACTCATCGTTTGTATAGGATTAACACGCTCAGAAGCACAGAGATACTGAGTTACAGCTTCATCCTTCATAAAAGAGAGCACATTTTTATTCGGGGAAAAAGTAGTATCAAAGTACTTTCTAGTTCTTTGCATGCACTTGTTTAAAGAAACTTTTTCTCTCTTTCCTTTTCTCTATATGCCTCCTCTGCTCACCGACCTAAGAGAAAGTGTGCTTTGATTCACTTCTGTCTGTCATGTTGTAAGACTTATATTCTCTAAAAGATATGTTTGGACTTAAATTTGTAAAGTTTTTGTAAAAGACTGTTTAATGATCCAATCAGTACAAAATAATAATGTTGTCAAAAGTAATTTTTGTGTGTGGGTGTGTGTTTGATACCATGACCTGAATTTACAAATCCAGTCTTATTTGATATGTATCTGTAGAGAATAAAAAGAATTTTGATAGTTAAAAATTATTGCCTTGTTAAAAACCTTATTCTCTTCCCATTTGATCTTCACCTTTGAAACCATTTTAAAATTTGACAAAGGCGAAAGAGGATCTCAGAGAAGGGCAAGTCATAGGCAGCATTTGAATACCTGGGGATCTGCCATATTTCTACACCAACACATTGGCTTAATGAAAAAAATAATAAATTAATATTTATTGATTTTTTTTCATTATTTATAAATTGATGAGAGAGTCTGAGATCATGCCATTGTAATACAATCATAAATGAAACCCACCCATGAGTTTTTATTAGGGAAGCATCCACATTTTCATTTTAGTTGATTTTTTCCTTGACTGCAACTACTAAAAATGTCTTTACTGTGAAAATGCCTGAACTATATTTTGCCCCCATTTCAATAGGCAGATCCATGTTTCCTATTGCTTGTAGTTTCCCTAATGTAAGGTGGTTAACAAAGGAAAAACAGAAAAGTAGAAATTTTCAGTGTTCTAGAAGGCAGATTGCAAAGGACAAAGCCAAGATGTGAATCTAAGTGTAGTGTGTCAATTAATGATGATAGATCATCTTTAGATACATTGCTTTAAAACAAAGAATTTCACCCTGCAGGGAGCCCTGTTGGGTACAGATGGTCTGGGTGACAGTCAATAACTGAGTCTTGTTGTTGCTCTTGCAAAACCTGGCTACAGCGTAGAGAGACCAGTGTCCATCTTCCATGTTCTTGTGAGCACGGGGTACTGAGAAGTGATGATAATGGTGGAGGTCTCAGAACTGAGGTAGAACTGAAACCTATGCAGTTTGGATCATATCCTGATAGCCACACAAACTTATGGGCAAAGACAAACTTACCTGGAAGTAGCCTAGCTACGACTTCTTTGAAGAGAAAAAAGCTAGGATGATTGAATGTGCTTCCTGAAGAAAAGAAGTGTCGAGCTTGTGGCACCTTTTAGAGATTGTTTCACTGGCACAACTGGAACAAGCAAAATTACTTTGGAAACAACAAAAACCAACCAAACAAAAAAACCCCCACCAACCAAGAATAATCCATCTCATACTGTAAAACTAAGATCCAGAATTTAAGGACCTAAAATGTTTTGGTTTGGTGCTATCTTTAGTATTCTAAAATATTTATAGTACCTATGCACAAAAAAGGGTCCATGTAGAATTGCACATCGCTGTTCACTCAGAAGTGTTTTATTTTGTTTAAGTCACACCCTGAACATAATTGTAACATAGCATTTGAATTTAATTATACCATATCTAGGAAACACCCTGGATTTTATTGCAAGGCTGAATATGCCAAAGATTTGGGTGCTTCCACTGCCAGCAACCAGTAACACAATAAGAAAGTCCAGCTTCCTGTAAAACAGGATAAAACAAGAATTTTTATAGACATAGTGAAAATATACATATATTCATGAGTCAGTGGAATGAGTCACAAAAACCATGTTTTCACTTGAGAGGAAGCAACTTTAACCCATCTTACTGAGTTTTAGACAGGTCAGTCATATTTTTTGTTGTAACTTGTTTTATGACACTCCCCTCCTGCTTCTCTATTACATACCCTGTGAGTAAAGATCACACATTCTCATGGTTCCTTTAGATATGGAAAACTCAAATTTGAGATAGCAAAGTGCTTAGATGTCCTCTTTCAGCTCAAAGAAAAATAATTTCCTTCAGGAGGAGAAACAAAATAAGCTAAAACAGAAAAATTGCTATGAGAGAACAAACTAGAAGTTATAGGCTTGTTGATTAGAAAATATCTGATGTCCACCTTCTCTAACTGCTACTTCAGATATTCACCAGTGTGATACTTTTCAATGAAATGGGGAATGAGGTGGCTAAAACTCTAACATGCTCTGAAAATTTAGGACTGGTATTTCTGTTTCCCAAATACTCTGGTGCACTCCTGAGCTTTAGTGTGATCCTCTAAAAAAAGCATTTAAGGATCTGATTCTTGTCTTACTTAATATGCTCTCACTCATATGTTTTGCACTAGACTGGTAGAAAAGTAACTGCATCCATGAATATAACCAGCAATTATAAGAATCAGAAGAGCAGAAATATATTCCTTGGGTAAATATATATCTTAAATGAAATAACCCAATTTGATTAAAAAAAAAGAAAATGCAAATATCACAATTAAATTCTTTACACTGGCACTGATTTATCTCACCTTTTTGCATGTACACACAAAGTGTGTACAATAACACTTGCTGGAATATGCTTAGCATAGATTTGGTGAATATCAACAGGAATTTTATTACTTTGACGTATAAGTAATTGTTACAGTGAAAATTCCTGATTTTTCAAAAATAAATGGTGCATAAAACCACATAAAAGATCAGTTAATATGTCTGAACTTGCTCAAGAGCATGGCCCAGCTCAACCAATGAAACTATTTTTTTATTCAGCAGAGACCTCTTAAATTCATTGCCTTACTACACATTAAATCTGTTCTTTTAGCCGGTTTTTCTTTTAGCAGGTAGTCAATTAAGGGGGGGACAGGTGTCCTCATGATAGATGCCATTACAGTGAAGTGTATGTTCTTTCAAGGTTTCAGTTATCTTTAAATTTCATCACATATTATTTCAAGAATGGTATCTTAACTAAGTTTAAGATTTCCTAGGGTAACATGATTATATTTTTAAGCATATAGATGGTGAGGGGAGAATACTTTTATTAGTAAGTCTCTTTCTTTTCACACTCTCAATTCTATATATTTTAACTAGGGAAGAAATATAACGTCTTCTTGTAATTCTCATCCTGTATTCTTCTATTAACTGGTATATGCACTTCAACTTAGTATGGATAAATAAAGGAACATCATAAAGTTATCATTTAGATATTAAGAATAAGTGGCAAATAGAACATTTAAAATGTACAAGCATTATATTTCCAGTCTTCAATATAAGGGGAATTTTATAGCCTAAATATCAAAAAGGACATAGGCAGATTTGGTGTGACAGAACACAAACAGACCTGTAACGTTTATTGGATTAATTTTTAACTTCTGATCCTTAGAGTGATGACACTCATTGCTGTAAAGAAATAGAAAAAGGACACCAGATTCTTTCATCAAGTGTATGTATGCCATAGAAGCCTAATTTTTTCATTAAATTCCCTACAATTTAGTGATCATAGAAACCAAATAACTGAAATATTAGATGTTTCTGAAATGTAAACCATATTTCTAATGTAAACATTAAAATGCTGTTATAAACAACCATTCTATTCTTAATTAAATTTGCAAAAATCTCCATTATTTCAAAAATAATAAATGTACTAATGGGATTTGATGAGATTACTGTAACTGAACACTGCTATAAGCTCCAAATACTAGGAACACTGTATATACTACAGATGAATTAGCTGTTCTTAAATTAAGGAATATTACAGGCAGTAATGGCATGACATTCTTTTTTATGGCCATGACTCGGGTTATAATGTGACAGAAAAAAAATGTAATGTTTCCAAAATGACAGTTTTTAGATTTGTGTTGCCTGAGGTAGTTCAGCTGAACAATAAACTATAATTTGATTGATGGAAAATTGAAGTGGTTCATCTAACTTGCCAGGCTGTCTTACCCAAGGCTTTGGTTTTGCATGTATGATGATGTATCACAGTTTTAGAGATAATGTTGTTTGTATTATACATGAGATTTTTTTTACACATAAAAATGAAGACTTCATTACCCAGTAAAGATCAAAATATGCTATGGATTAGCAAGGAATCAGATTTGTTTGAGGATGGATTTGTACATCAAAATGTGCTCTTTGTGAAACCAAATGATAAATAACATATAGGACCAGAGTGCCTTTATTTTCATGAGCAAGTCATGAAATTATGAAATTATGAAATTATTAACTTTAAAGAAAGGTGACATATGCACCTAAGAGAAACAATTGGAGACTGGTAGCTTTTCCTTTATCCAGAATTAATCCTGTGAAATAGCAGACCGGTCAGTAGAAATCTTTTTGAAAGAGCAATAACATTTTTATAGATGTATTAATATATACTTAAGAAGGAAAAAAAAAGATGAATGAGAAAATAATAAAGATACTATTAAATGCATGTTGGTACTTTATATAGGGTTTGGCTTTTCTTTTTTTTAATTACTGCTGCATGTTCACCCAGAAGCAGCTTCAGAAAAATTACTCTATAATTTTTTTAGCATCCGTGAGAACAATTTTAAATTTCTTAAATTAGTCAGTCACCCGCCACTTTTTTCTCTTAAATGTTTTGCATCCAGCAGGAAGTTTGTCCTCTGCTCTTCTGTCATCAAACTAGTAACACCAGCCATCTCTAAACAGCTAAAAATAAGGCATGACATCTAGTTTCAGCTGCTAAAGGAAGCAAGTTTTGAGGAAAGGATCATATAGCTGAGAGTATGATTATAATGTCTTGTTTTGATTCTTTTTTTTCCCTTTAATTTCATTTGAAAGGAAAGGCCAGCTGTTGGGCCATTTTGAACAAGGGTCTTTCTTACTCTTTTTATTCCTTCCTAAGAACATGAAATAGCTAATATTGGCTTTCCAAGTGAAACTGTAACACTTGAACTTGAAGAAACAGGCATATTACATCTCTCTCTGCTATTTATTACTCTGCCAAACACTAAACAAGGCTATGATCAAACAAAACTCTGGTAATCCATTCTTCTGGGAGATTTAATTGGCATACTACGCTCTTTATTTTTTCTACACAATGTCCTGAATTACAGATGTTCAAGAGTTGGGCCTTAATCGGCAGATAGAGCTTCTTATTACACAGAAACACAGGGAAATTGTATTTGAAACTATCCTTGAAGTAACAGAAGATCCGTCTGTAATGAGATTTCCAAAATTACTGTAGGGAATTCTCTACAATGGAAGTGCTTTCTTCTTGGGTCATTACATTGCCATAAGTCTTAATCTTCCAGGCATTTTATGCCTTCTCCCTCTGTGTCGTGCTTTTTGTTAGGGTTCAAATGTGGAAATACCATTGTCTTCAAAACTGCTGCTGAAAACTGAACCATACATTCAAGGAGATGAACTGAGACGATGCATCAACAGTAGGATACACCTTCCTCTGCTAGAAAAAACAGAACAAACTGGCCAAACAAATAAAAAAAACAGAATAAAGGTCAACGGACAGCTAAATCAAAGACTAAAGGAGAAAAAATTGAATGAAAACTGCTTTTATTTCAGGAATATGGAGAGAAATCTATTTATGGAAAGTAGGGATCAACTAGAAAATATGACCAGAGAAGATAATTTGTGTCTTCTATTCAAATTAACAGAAAGCACATAATATAATCACTTTTATAGAGTTATTAACTCTCTCTGAAAACTATTTCTTTTTTTTACTGCAAATCTGCTTAGGAGGACACCAGAGTCTTACTGTTTGTTAGAGCAGGGAGTTAGGAACGTCCTTCCAGTTTCCAGAAAAATGTAGTAACTGAAAACTTATTTCCAGTTACTCAGTTGGGAATAATCAACATAATATTTCATCTGAACTAGCACCTCTTTCATCCTAGTATTACTAACGGTTTATTGATAGATATATTTATTTAGGAAAATCATCTGAGAAAAACAACTGAAGAAGAGTTGGTAGGAGAGTATTAGTTGATGAACATGGGATCAGAACAGTTTTGGAGACACAAAAAGGCAAATTTGCAAAGTAAGGAGTCAGAGCTAGCAACAGGGAGCTATTCATAACAGTACACCTTGGTAATGGCTACAGTTCCTGTTGCCATTGTTCAAGGATTCAATGAAATTAAGAGAAAACAAATGAAACTAAAGAAAACAAAAGCAGAAGAAAAACAGCTGGGATGACTTGCTTTTCCTGAGAACATCAGAAAGGGGAAAGGAGAGTTAAACCAAAAGTCAGTATTGATCCAAGAAAGACTGGTGTGAAATTGGTCCTGAATGTCTTCAAGTTGGGGGGAAAAAAATGAAGCTTTGGAATTGGTCGATCACAGAAAATCTTGAATAGTCTTCCACTTGAAGCAGTGGGATGAAAGCCAACCTGCTTTTAAGACACTTCGGATACTTTGTATCTCCTAAATACATCCCAACTTGACTTTAAAACATTACGTTCTTTGTTATCATATTTTGTTCCCATTATTTATATGCCTCTGGTTATACAGGTTTTGAGAGGGTTATGCACACATTAAAACCCTTTTTAGAAGGTCTCTTCTCTTTATCCGTCACACATATTACTGTTAGGTTTAAAACTTTTGATTTGAAAAAGCTTCAGGCTTCAAGGTCTTGAGCTCAGGTTGATCACATTCTAGGTTTTTTTAACCCAACTGACTTAACTTTACTACTCAATTCCCATATTAAAATAAATCCTTCTGAAATCCCAAACCTTACCAACTGTCCTACTTTTATATATTTTCCTTTTAATTTAAATTGAATCTACTTTTTAATTAACTCCATATTAATTAATTACTTAAAGTTATTTTCACCAAAAGTACTTCTGGGGGATAGTTGATTAAGAAACACATCAGCTAAACACATCTAGGAATACAGAGTTCCTCTGGCTATTAGTTGCATTTGTTCTCCAACACATACCCTGAGAATCAAAATTTCTCGGTGTCATAACTGTTGAGAATAGTGTTTCTCTCCATTAATTTTACAGATAACTCTATCTATAGATACATTGCTATCTCATATCCTGGATGCAGAGAAGACTTCTATCATTAACTACCCCAACTGAATTTCACCAGCCTTCCAAAAGTGACTTTGGCATTGGAAGAACCCTTTTAATATATCTCTATTCCTTCTTCCTTTTTTCATTACATTTGAACATATGTTGTGTTTTTCTGCCATTTTCTCCCTTTTTGTCAGTATTTCTGGATAAGCCCAGGTGTGTATTTCATACCTGTTTTCTTCTCCAGGGAACTGATCAGCCAAGTTCCTTTTGTCCCCAAATGTCTGTTTCCTGTTCTGGGTCATTAGTTCAGGATTCTCTAATTTGCTGTACAGGTTTCTGGCATTTGAGACATCTTCAAAAACAATTTAAAAAAAAAAAATCTGCAAAATGAGCTAGAAAAGATTAAATCAGGCCTATGGTGGTAATTCAACTGTCATGGTACCTCAGTGTCTTACTAACATGCAGAAAATTTTAGATAGGAAGTTAGCAGTATCCAAGATTTTCAGATACAGAAAACCAAGTCAGACTGACTAAATATTTATCCAAGGTCACACTAGAAGTTCTTATAGAAGGATAAAAATAGTTACTGCAGTTTTGTTGTATCTCCAGTCCTTTGCCTTAATCAAAATACCTACTCACCCTCCATCTGCCTGCAAGGCAGAATGTAGAAATATTATGGGATTGTTCAAATGGCAATAGAGAAAGGCTCTCCATATGCAATGGCCTGTCAAACTTTGTGACAGTTCACCCTTCACTTTCTCCTGTTAGTTATTGTCACAGCCATCTGTATGCTGATTTGTTTAAAACATAGTTTGTAGAATATGCAACCAAGCATCTGATCCTTAATGTACACATCTAAATTCCTTGAGCTCTTTGAACATTAGAGAAAAGCAACCATTTGTGACTTTTTAATTGGTGTCAGTTGGCTGTATCATTGTTACTACATGACATATGTTACAAGGACTGTTCCTCCTGAAGATGCATAGAATGTCACTTTACATTTTTTGCAAGTAGCCAGTATCTCATCAGTTTTGCATAGCATATCATTAGTAACATCACAGTGTGACAATATGTTGTGCCTAAATATGAAATGTTGATTCCTAGATGAAAATATATTATTTTTAGTTTGGAAAGAATTTTGTATATCATAATGCAGGTTCCTGAACCAAAATAATCCTGTGGTTTGTCACAAAATTGCAAGCTGATAGATTCTACACAGGAATCTTTTACATTTATTCACATCACCAACACATTGCAAACAGTTGGTCTCCCATTTGTTTTGACCTAAGGTCCTCTTCTCCCTGTATGAGTGCTAGCAGGCTATTTCCAAGAAGCTAATATAGAAAGAGATTTTTGATCTAAAGATGTCTTTTTTCCAAGTACCAAATATCCATGCCTTCTAGTTGGCTGAAGAACATAAAAAGTTATGTTGGTTCTACTTTGCTCTGCCCTCAGACAAAGAGATTACGTGGTCTCCCAGTCCTCTTAATTTGAAGAAAAACAATAGATTCTTTGACTTTAAGACCAGGTGATTCTATTTATCCTTAGGGAAGAATAAGACATGATGTGAAATCCTGGATTCACTGAAAGTATCAGTGGTAACTTCTGCAGAGCTGGGATCTCTCCCATTGTTCTAGGTATAGAATTCTGTCTTGAATATGAAGGAGATTCCTGAAAATAGGCTTTTAATTCAACAATTTTTTTCCACAACACAGCTCACTTTCTGGTACTGGATGATTTTGAAACAAGACAGAAGCTTGCAACCATTGATAAAGTCTTTCTGAAATACAACAAATATTCAGATTAAAAACTCAAAAGACTGAATAGACTGAAAATATTATTATAAATAATATAATTGCTATAATTTATGTATAACATGAGGGCATGCAGACATATAGACTTAAAATTCTCATCTATAAAAAACTTATAAACCAAAATAAATTTTTATGAAACTATAAACATATCTCTATGTTTACAGGATTATAATTACGGATTCTACATTTTAAAGAAAATAGCATCAAGACAACATACGGAGGTATGTTGCATTTAAAAAACCAGGTGAGATCTATATTAAACAAAAACTTGGGAACAGGGAAATACTAAGGGATATATGAACTGATTTTCTATAAGAATGAAAAAAACCTTTTTTTTTCCTGAGTCACCACAAGGTGATAACCACATAGGGTGATAACCACATAGGAGTAGGATTGATCCCCCTGACATCTCAGAGCTGTAACTAAGGCTCTATAAGGTGGCTTTCCCTAGATATAAATTATGAAACTGACCTTACACTAATCAAGGATCTGATAACCTTCATTCAGAAGAATGATCTGTTAGTTAAACCAAATGGCATTAAACCAAAGTCAGAGAATGTGACAGTTTGTGACCAAGTTTCCTATTTTGAGAGATCAAAAATGCTAAGAGCCTTCCTAAAGAGCGGCATCCATAATTACTTTTTAGTGTAAAATGCTACTGTGAAACACAGAGATTTCTCACAGGGACAAGAGATGAGTTTTAAAATAACTTCACTAATGACATTGGAAGGCCCACTGGAAAGCTGAAAAACAAGGGACAGTATTTATATTAATCTGTTTTTCTGAGGACAAAACACATTTCTAAAAGTGCAGTCAGAAAACCTGGGAAAGGCTGGTTTAGCATAAGGTATGGAGAAGCCAAAGCTGCAAAGTACCACACTCAGAATGCCTCAAATTGTACTGAAATCAAATGGACATGATGTCTTCCTCAATATACACTCTGAGGAAAGTTTCATACACAAAAAAGTAACATTAAAAAGTAATTTTCTGGTGCTTAGAGGTAGCTGTAAAAAAGGATATAGAGGGGACATCCTGCGTTACAAATAGAAGAACCAAAAAAATTTAAAAATAATATTAATTAAAACAAACAAACAAAAACACCAAGGAAAAGTTCTGGAATACTTGTTCTCCTTTTGATCTTTGTGTGTTTCCTTTGAATTTCTCATTCCCCAGTCTGCTACTGCTGAACTGATTATCCCAGGACAGTCCCCGGTAGACATTATAACTGCCTAATTAGCCTCCTTAGAGTGGGAAAGTAGAAGGCTTGCCAAATTTCCCTGAGGTCTGGAGGGGTTTGGGCCCCTACCCACCTGGACAAAGCATGAAAATGGCTGTAATGAGGAGTCTGACACACACTTAAAATCTCCTTACAAGTGGAATTCAAGATCACACATTTCAGAAAAAGTGTGTGATATCTCTCAAGCTAACATCTTGGCTTCCATACAACATCTCCAGTGGGGCCATCCTCCCTCTTCTCATATCATTCTCTACAGCATCGCATGCTCTGCCCACTTGCTGTAGTTGCAGGTGAGCTCTTCCTTAGCCTGTAAGAAATCATTATAAGCTTCCATGAAGGAAGATAGACCACAGCCTATATATCACACTGGATTGTTGCTTTTTTGTAGTATCTGTGAAGGACACCCAGGATTAAATGAGCACTCCTAGCCCATGGGCACAGATAGAACAGAAAATCAAAATGAGTCCTTGGGTATTTATGTTTTGCCTGTGTGATGGGAATCACTTGCATAGGTTGCAAGTGTGGCATGGGACTCATAGACTCATTCAGGTTAGAAAAGACCTCTAAGATCATCCTTAACCTAAAACATCCCAAGTTCACCATTAAACCATGTCCATAAGTGCCACATCTACATCTTTTAAATACCTCCAGAGATGGTGACCACCACTTCCTGGGCATCCTGTTCCAATGTTTGACAACCCTTCCAGTGAAGAAATTTTTCCTAATATCCAGTCTAAACATCCCCTGGCACAACTAAAGGTCACTTCCTCTTATCCTATCACTTGTTACTTGGTAGATGAGACTGAAAACCACCACATTACAACCCAGAAGGTACATCTACACTAGGAGTCTGTGAGGAATGAGAATGCTAAAGTAAGACAATGAGCAAGATCCAGCCTGAGGAATGATTCCTACCCATGCCCTATGCCCTTGACTTTTCCATCATTAGCAGTGCTGTTCTCTTGTTCCTCCTCTGCCACACTAAGCAGTGAGAACAGATTCTTGGAAATTTTGCCACTGCTTGTGACTAGGTGTCCAAACAGACTCAGCTTAGTTCTTGGTGCAGATCCCAAGGAACATCATGTTCTTCTCCATATTAGCTTAGGTACCGGGGGGCATAGTCAAGTTACAGAAATGGCTCGCAGTCAAGTACCAGCACCTTATTGCCATATGATGACAGCTGACTCTTTTGTTAGGGAGAGGTACTCTGCAGCTGTGGGATTAATATTATATTGACCTGATTAGTGGTTGTCTCAGCTGGACTGTGGTCTTACAACAAAGAAAATCAGCTCATAGCTGTGAATGGTTAAGTCCTGTCTTCCCTACAGATATTCTTGGTCCATGTTATAACCTTCCTTCATGTCCTCTTGCTTAATCTGGTACTGATGGCAGACTGTCTATAACTGTGTTGCATCAAAAAGGCAGCACTTTAAGGATTCAATTGTAAGAAGAAACAAACAGGGTCATCAAAGCCATCATTGTTAGCACAGTGGTTGGCTGCACTGCTGCAGCAGCAGAAAGACCTGCGTAAATATTCAACTCTGTCTTCAGATGTGAAGTTGTTTCTTACAGTTAAAAAATATGTTTCCATTAGGTTACAATTATTTTTGCATCTTGTGAATCCTTCCCAACATTATTAGTGGCAATTAAAAAAGAAGAAACTAAAACTACTAGATAAATTTATTCATGACAGTAGAATGACAGCAGACACCACCCCTTGAAAGAACATTTGTTATAGATTCCTTACAGAATTAAGGAATGGCTAAAAATTGTTCTCATGTATTAATCTTTTGTGAAGGGATCTAAACTGTAAGAAGAGATTTGCATTTACAAAAAGTATTATGTCTTTTGTAACATTTTGTTTGAAGACGGCAGACATAGAACTGATTGAAATCACAGTCTTATGCAGTAAGTTATCGTTTCTGCGAGTATAAAAGTCTAGGAGAGAACGAAAGGTTCCTATAATTGTAGCAAACTTTTTGGAACATGATGTAGGCCAGCGTCTGTTGTTTAGTCTTCATATAGCACTCTTATTCAAGAAAAACATAAAAATATGTTTGGAGTTAATGAAACATGGATTTTTTTTTTTTTCAAGGATACAGTAATTTTTTTCAGTCTATTACACTCTCTTTCAGACATGGGCAATACATTGAACTGCTTTCAGGAGCTGAGGCTTCAGAAAGGTATTTAGATTTTATTGCTGAGTCAGATACAGACATCATAAACACAGATCTTACTCTGCACATCTGAGAAAGGTCAGTTCTCAGAAAAAGTCTGGGTATTTTTTTGCTTTTGAAAGTAATACCATGACACGAGTCATGAGGTCTCATTTTGTATCAGTTAAAAAGATTAAATAATTTTTAAACTATTATTTCTTAATTCATAATCCACTAATGATGTTAAACTCTAATTCTAAACACAGAGCTTGTGGGGAAAAAGGTGAAACAGCTGAAATTCAGAAAAGGAATGTTGATATCACCAGTTTAGTCTTGGGGACAGACACAGGCAGAAAATTGAATTTTTTAATCTTATATATGTTTACTATAAATACATAGAAAAGGTGATACATATTCTTTTTTTCACTTTCACATTCAAGAAGCAAGACATTTTCAGCTCAGAAGTGCAGCTAGTCGCACTGGTCTATGCCTTTATCTAAACTAAACTTCTTCAACAGCATATTAATTATGTGAGATTGAGAAAATCTTTGCAGTAGTTGGTATTTTTCTTTTCAGTGCTGAGGTCCTGTTTTAAGGGCCTCTTTTGAATGCTAAAAGTTTAGTGGTGGACTTGGCAGTGTTAGGTTAATGGTTGGACCTGATACGTGAAGAGCTGTCTCTCAAGAACAGCCATGAGCAGGTCGAAAGTCTATGGATAAGAATCAGAGACCAAGGCAACAAAGGGAACCTAGTGATCAGTGTCTAATATGGGCTGCCTGTTCAAGTGAAGCCTTTTTGCTCCAGCTACAGGAGGGCTCATACTCACAGGCTCTCATTCTGCTAGAGAGAAGGTGGGTTTAAGATTTATTCTACTTCTTACTATCCTGCTCTGATTTTGTTAGTAATAAATTCAGTTAATATCCCCAAGTTGAGCCTGTTTGGCCTGTGATGGTGGCCTGTGATCTCTTCTGGTCCTCATCTCAACTCATGAATCTTTCATTATATATTGTCTTCCCTGTCCACTTGTGGAGGGGAGTGACAGAACAGCTTTGGTGGGTGCCTGGCATCCAGCCAGGGTAAACTCACTGCAGAAAGTCACATCCAGGGATAGTGGTCAACAGCTCAGCATCCCAATGGACATCAGTGACAAGTGGTGTCCCTCAGGGGTCTGGTTTGGTACCAGCGTTATTTAATATCTTCATTAATGAAGTAGAAAAGATAGAGTGCACCCTCAGCAAATTGGTAGATGACTTCAAGCTGAAGGTGCAGTTGACACTCCTAAAGGATGGCATGCCATCCAGCAGGACCTGGAAAAGCTCAAGAGGTGGGCCCATGTGAATCTCCTGGGGTTTAATACGACCAAGTGCAAGTTGCTGCACCTGGGTTGGGGCAATCCGCAATATCAACACAGGCTGGGGATAAACAGATCAAGAGCAGCCCTGCTGAGAAGGACTTGGAAGTGCTGGTGGATGAGATTGGACGTGAGCCGGAAATGTGCTCCTGCAGCCTAGAAAGCCAGTTGTGTCCTGGGCTGCATCAAAAGAAGCATGGCCAGCAGGCCGAGGGAAGGAATTCTTCCCCTCTACTCTGCTCTTTTGAGACACCTAGAGTACTGCATCCAGCTGTGGGGTCCCCAGTACAGGAAGTACACAGACATGTTGGAGGGAGTCCAAAGGAGGGCCACTAAGTTATTAGAGGGATGGAGCACCTCTTCTGTGAGAAAAGGTCAAAATAATTGGGTTTGTTCAGCCTGTAGAAGAGAACGCTTCGGGCTGATGTAATTGTGGCCTTCCAGTAGCTGAAGGGATCCTACAAGAAAGAGGGAGAGGGACTTCTTACAAGAGCATGTAGTAACAGGACAAGGGGCAATGACTTCAAACTGAATGAGGGTAGGTTCAGATTAGATATTAGGGAAAAGTTCTTTACTGTGAAGGTGGTGAGGCACTGGAGCATGTTGCCAAGAGAAGTTATGGATGCCCCATTTCCAGAAGTGTTTAAGGCCAGGCTGGATAGAGCTCTGAACAACCTGGTCTAGTGGAAGGTATCCCTGCCAACAGCAGGAGGGTTGGAACTAGTGATCTTTAAGGTCCCTTCCAACCAAACCATTCTATGATTCTATGATCTTAGAGGTCTTGTCCAGCCTAGATGGTTTTAAGATTCCATGTTCCCAGCTCCTTCCAGGAAGTGGCAGTGTCTGCAGGAAGAGACAGCCCTAGCAGCAGTGCACTGTTCTGAGAAGGGGCTTGGTAGCATCAGGATATGTTGTCACCAACTGTGGTCCAAGCAATGGGCATACTTTATTTCACTATCAGAACTGCACGTTGCCATCACAAAGGCTTCAGAGGTAGATTTCTTCTCTGCTTCTGAGTTGTTTAGCTTTACCACTCAAACATTTTGACCCCAAATTTTTTCTTATTTCCATCTCTCCTAATTCCAACTGAGGTCACACTGTCATTCCCAATCAGTGTGGTAGCTGCAGACTGACTAAACAGATTGACATCTGTGAAGTCATTAAGACTGAAAAGAATTCACTAGAAAAGCAGAATTTGTTGTTCTGATGTGCCGGGACTGTTAGTTTTAATTATGCATTTTCTTTTTGGGGTGCCATGAGGAGGATTGGAAGAGCCTAGTGAGATTATGAATAACAATCTTGGTCATGTAACATTTAAAAGGTCTCAGAGAGTTGTTTATTTTCTTATGTAAAATTATTTGTATCTTTGATGGGTCATTTTCACTTTTTCTGACATTGATATCAAAAACATGATTCACTGTTCTGAGTCCCTATTCCAAATAACCTTGCTGCTACAAAGCAAACAGCTCTGAATGCCATCACAAAACACCTATGAGAATTAAAAAACTTTTAAGAGATTAGGTCCAGCCCATAAGCTATAGTTACACAGTGTTTCCTTTTCATATGACTGTCACTCTTCCATTGTAATTGTACGTCTGAAGAGTCAAGCCTCACCTTTACTGCTGAGTTCTGCCCCAGCTTGTCTGGAGCACATTACTGAGAAACTTGGCACCACTGTCCTCTGAATTCCCTTCATGGATACAGCTTGAAGTGGGAAATCCTTCCCTCTACTGTAGTATTTTTTTTTTGCCTTCCCTCTTGAATCCAAAATGAATTTCACCTCCATTTCACACTGTGCCTACATATAGTAAAGAAAATTCTAGTCCTAAAACTGTAGAGTCCGTGCTTCTACTATCTCTCTGGAAGCTATGATGTAGATAATATTGTTGACCTGTCTAATGCTGTTAAATGGTGCCTGCTAGTCTGTTTACAGTTTTCCTGCCAATCTGGGATCAGAACTTTGACCTTTTGCCCCATTTCATATGTCTAAGCCTTAACTTGTCAATCATACCAGATTTTCTGCTTTTGCTGTGTTTCGGCAAGGTTATTATGATGCGCTAAGGCCATAAACCCACTTACTCTCTTGTGGAAGTCCAGCACATATGGTACTACTAACTCCTCTGATGATTCCAGCATGATTTGCTGCTTGTCCCTCACAAGATCAAGGAGCTCTCTCACCCTCCTGCAAACAGGAGCATGTAAGACAAAAACCCCAGGGTCTCTTTTGAGACCCCTTGACATGCAAGCAGAGATTTCTATAGTTATTTGTTTTCTTATCCCTATTTTTGGCTTTGGAAGTCTCAACATGACTTTGGCTGTCCAAGTCGGCCGTCACAAACTGCTCTCAATTCTCTTGTCTTCACATTGCTGGTAATGATATAGGAAGATCTAGAAACTTCAGTCCCAAAATCACTTCCTCAAAGACTGCTTTGAGAGTATTCAAAAAACACTTGTGTTTTGTCTGTACATTTTCTGAGGAATTTTCTCCTCTAGCCCATCTCAAAGGGCCACCCAAATAGATAACTCTGTAATTCTAAATGTACTTAAGAAGATAAAAAATATTTTGCTTTGAAATACAGAAGAAATTATTCAAGAAAACAGCCCCTAATAATATCTATGATGAAAAACAGATTAAATGGGAAGCAGAAGAGCATGCTTGGTAGAGGCCAAAAAGTGACCTTTACTTGGTCACTTGTTTTGCCTCTTACACTGGACTATACTAGACACAGGATTGTAATACACTGTAATGTATGGTTATTAAACTTTACTCATATGAAGATTTTTTTGTAATCCCTATTCCTTGAAGCAGGAATCTTTCACTTTTTTGGTTCTCTAATATTAATTTTTTTCCTTTTTCTTTCTTTAATTTTACCTCAAATGAAGAAGCAGCCTTGTTCATAGCCTTCAAAGACTATTTTTGGGAGGAAAGTTAATTGAAAGTTACTAATGTCATGGAGGAATGTATGGCAGAGGAATTGTTTCAAAAAGGCCACATATCCTTGGATACTGGAGCTATTTCTTTTTTGTTTCTTTTGGTCATCTTCCACATGGTATTTAAAAATATATAGTACACATTGTACTAATATCTCGAAGAAAATAAGTATTTGAAAAATTCCACTAAATAAGAATGTTCCTCTCATATATCCTATGCATTTTTTAGCCTTCTGAACAAACCTAATATCCTACTCATTTTGTCTTGTATGAACTCGTGAGGGTCCCAGTTCTAAGTTACAGCTACATTTTATTTTTTTATGTTGTATTCCTTTTCTATGCAATGTATTTTATTTATATTAAGAGTCTTTTAAGGCACTGTTTTGTACAGGTGCATAGGAAGAGTCATGTCAATACTTTTAATCTTCTAATTAAGTAACCTAATTTCACATCTGGAAGTTTTACCATGCAATAATTGAAAGACATTTTTAATCTGAAGAGAAAAGGGAGATCTTATTCAGTGTGAAATCAGATTGACATGGTAACATTTGGATTAATGAATTTTTTGTTAATTTTAGAAGACTTACCTTCCAAAGTAATTTAAGGTTTCAGTGTTTGTTGATATTGCTTTTTAATGTGACAACTGTGACATGCATTTCCACAACAGACGGATTAATGTAATTTTTTAAAAAAATTACTTCACCTAGACAGGTGTTTCCTGTATATGTTTGACACAAAATTAAACATCGCTCCAGATGTTCTGTTTGTAACAAAGCCAGTTAATTTTATTAGAACATTTAATCACAGATCAACAGTATAATATAAATGCAGTCTACGTGAAGCAGATATTTAACAGAACTTCCTAATGTGGAAGAATCTATTCAGAGGAGCGAGGTACACAGTTTTGTAGGTGCATCCCATAAATGTACTGATGTGGTATGATACATTTTCTGAATTCAGATCTGAAGTCATGTTATTTGCTTATCTAAAAGAATTTTCATGCAGGATAGTTATTTTTGATTGGAGGATACTCATAGCAAATACTTTTCCCAATATATCATCTCCTTAATATAAGCTACAGTTTCAATACAGTGTATTATGAATTATAAGAGATTTTATATCTTTGATTCTGGGGAGTCCCACACGGTTTTAATGTTTGGCACCCTTTTGTTAATCTAGAGTTCCATACATTCAAAAGTAATTTCCCTGCTTGTAATGCAGGAGGGAAGATCTTTTATTCCAGACTTAAATATCATTGCATGCCCAGCTATTCTTCCATTAAGATTAGCTATAGATTTCCCATTAATTATTACATCAGATTTATTCATCATTAATAAATTAGATCTCTGTATTCTGTCAGGGACTTCTTGGGACTCATGAAATAGGTGAAGATAAAGCTTGAATGTAGGTCTTGTGATTCCAGGGGAAATGTAAAAACATTCATAATTTTTTACTTTGAAACACTAGTTTATCTATATGGACTAATAACAACTTAAACCCCTGTGATGATTGATGTTTTTTGTTGGCCCGTCACCTCATTGTATAGAAGTTTGTTTTAATGAGTTTCTCTAATGAATATTTTATACTGATACTTGGATGAATGGCATATGGTAAATGCAAGGTAAATTACAGCTCTTTAAATAAATATTTTTCATAAATTATTTATTTTGTGATGCCTGTATTGGTTAGATGTCATGTCAGATGAAGACTGGAAATTATTTACTCTAATACTTATTTGAGAGTTGAAAAAGTAAAAGATTTTTAATTATTAACAAGCTTCCAATATACTCGTGTAATTTATGGGAAACTACCATAAATTGTGTAAAATTACAATTTTGTGAGGACAGTTTTATTTATATCATGCAAAGTAATCTCTTGTGCCTTTACAAGTTTTATTTATTCATACAAAAATATTGTGCTATTCCTGCTAAAACCTATTTTGATGAATTCTGGCTTCCAAAGCATTGTGAGTTCTTGTCAACTGTCATTATTTCCATTATAAGTCCTTGGTTATTTTAAATGGTGCCAAAAATTAAAATTAAAAACACCAAGGACATACACAGTAGATTGAGTATCTTTGTGTTGTGTTGGAGTCCACAACTTTTACAAATGAAGCTGCAGAACACAGCTATTTCAATATAGTGTAGTAATGACCCAGTTCTAGATCCCCAGTGAATTATTCCCACTTTTTTTATTCTCACTGAAATTAGAGAAAGATGGGGGCATTTTAGCATCTTTCTGAACTGAACTGAACTGCTTTTTCTTTCAGATATGTCAATGCCTACCATATAAAAATAAACCACACAGGTGCAAGACAGCTACTGGAAAACAAGCACAAAACTTCAACAGTGTCTAGATAGTGTAATTTTTAAACGTGCCATGTTAGAGATGAACATATTTTATGTCACCTAAAGATAACTGGACAAAAGTGGAAGATTTTTAACTCGAGACATAACCTACTATGCATAATCCTTGAATACTAGGAGCTAATTTCATAATTAATATATTCCACATGCTTTCAGGAATAAACAGAGCAGAATCCTCAAAAGCTGTTTTCAAGAGATTTTTATATGTCTGTAATCTAACTTTCTAATACATGGCATAATTCTGATGTGGAGCTTTTTCTCATATGTATACCTTAGAGGTCTGCTTTGCACACTGCTCAGGATAGTGGCTAAATGCATGATCCTGTCTTTAGGAAATAGAATGTTTTGAATGTACTAAAAATCACCGGAAGTCTTTAAGGAATAGTCCATGAAAATGGTACATAGTGGATATTGATGATACAAACTAAGTGAAAGTGTTAAGGACTCAATGGTCTTAAAGGTCCCTTCCAGCCTATGCAATTCTATGATTCTATGTCATGTGGTAACTCTCTCATTGAGATGAATGGCACAATTCATTAGTATTTCAACTGAGTTGGGTCTTAGTCTAGTGACCAGTTTAAAACTGAACTGGTTTATTATGCCTTACAATTTCCTTCAAGGAAAGCTAGTGTTCATTTGTTAGAGACACTTCCGTTGCAATTGATATTTTGAGTTGACTCAAGCAAATTTTGCAATAACTATATTTAATATGGTGGATACACCTTCCTGTTACATTTGCACTTCTCACATCAGAGCCATATTGGATTATAAATCATGTAGACAAAAAGAAAAAATATTTCATTTTAGGCACATTTTAAAAGTATTTGTCTTAATTTTCATCCGATGTTTTGCCTATGGTCCTGGGTATTTTAACAGGGCTCATAAAAAAGGATCGCATTTTTCTTGTCTACTTCAGAGCTGTGCTCCACTCCAGAAAATAAGAAATATTTAGAACATTATAATTGAAATTCCTAATTAAGCAGAAATAAGCGGTGTGGTATGTTATTCACGTGTATGTTATTCAATATTGTCTTATTTTGCATGTACACCAACTGTGCAAAATAATGGTTGAGACAGTAGAGCATTCAGTCCAATACCAAAACACTTATCTGAAACAGCAGTTCTCCTTTTTCAACAAATCGACACTAATCAGAGACCAAGCCAAATGAAAACTCTTCCAGTATTTTTGAAACTTCCTTTCCTAGACCATTAAAAAACAAGACAATAATGTATTTTTATTCCCCCAAAATGAACATTTGCTCCTATTTTAAATAAAATAAAATTTAAAGACAATCTCTAAAAGACAAAGATGAATACCGTAATGGTATTTCTGTGAATATTTGTCTTAGAAACTATGCAAAGAAATGGTACACTTCATACATTGAGGCTGTCAACAAATTCAGGCAGCCATTCATATGGAAGGCACATATAAGCTGTGTTTTCTGGTTTATTTCATTTTGGTTTTTTCACAACTATACCTCCTTTCCTGAAAATGCTAACCTGTGTCTATGCCCAACCCCTTTGAAAAATTACATCTCATATTGGAAAATTCTGTTTCAAAGATTGACTGCACTTTTCTGTTATTACAGGCTGATTCTTACAACTGGATTTCCTACTCTGTCTTTAGAAACCTCAGTAATGCTAGTAGCCTTATCTTTTTGTAAATGTTATTTTATTTAAGGTTTTGATTTGTCTTCTCCTGGATTCTACTAAGTAAAGAATCTCCTTCCAATAAGTACAAAAACCTCACGCATGAATGTGCATGTATAAACTAGTGACGAGTATGTGTTACAGGTTCCCCTCTGTGCTGGATCCACAGGAAATATATGTCTGTTATAGCCACAGCTACAGGGGATTGGTTTGTTTTCTCAAGCTGTAGTAGCTCATGCTGTTAGCTCTGGAGGTGCCTGGTGTAATCTACAGCGAGTTATCCAAGATGGTATCTGTTACACATGCACAGATGCCCACACACATATGTTCATTGCATATTTCTATTGTACAGTTCTGCAGCAAGCACAAACTGGAAGTTGCAGTAGACTGGGCAGAAAAAGGAAAAATTATTCTACCTGTTATTCTTCTGGGTGGAATGGGTCTGCAGAAGCCATTCCATTCCCGCACTCTTTCTGGAGTATATCTTTTTCCTCACTATCCACACCACCATGATGTCTGACCAGGAACAGTTCAACATCCCAATATTTCTTAGCAATGAGCTCTATAGAGGGTTTGCCATCAACAGAAGGCTTTGCAGTATAGCTGGTAGCTCAGCTGGAAACTATGTTGTCTCCAGAGCCAGGTGTGTTGCTGCTCAGACATCTTTCCATGCTGGTAAGCACTTGTAGTTTGCCACCAGGGGCTCCTTAGTCTGTCAGACCCAGGCTGTCAGCTGTGTGTGGAAATACTTCTCACCGGTCAGAAGACATTGCAAAGAGTGTGCAGCCATTGTTAAGAGGTATGATGGGACAAGAAAAGGGATGGAGACTTGAAATATTAAAGTGTTTAGAGTCAGGAAAAAGAGTGGGATGGAAGGGACAGAGAGTTTAAGTGGGAATTTGAAGCTGGTGTGCACCTATCCCATTGTTATCTATGATTAATGGCCCTCATGCTCTGGGGACTGGAAGGGGTCACAGGACACAGCTACAGGCCTTGCAGCACACCACATCCTACACCAAATCATT
>NW_016690216.1:4978976-4983494 GCF_001604755.1 Lepidothrix coronata
CACTTTCCGTAAACCTTATCTGCTATGTTTTGTTATAAGACCCTTGAGTGAAAGGGAGGGAATTGTTTTGCTATGTTTATGTAGTACTTAGCACAATAGTGTCCTGGTCTATGATTTGGACTGCCAGGTACTCCGGTAATGCAAATAATATATATAAGCAGAGCACATGCTCCTTGGGCACAGACCACATGTGAGGTAAATAGGATTACATCCTGCAGGTTAAAACTAGCCTTCTATGGTAATACAAAAATGTATCCCAGCCACATGACCCAAGGGGATCTTCTTGACTGCCTCTCGATAACACAGGCTACAGAGCAGTTGTCTGACCAAAGGAGAACTAAGCCGTTCTTGAATTTCACACCTTAAAACATCAATGCTACTGAGGCAGGAGAAATTTCCCGTTAAATGATTCACAGACTTAATCCCTTTGATATTCGATTGGCTGACCACAACTTAGCACAGCATGCTGCTGGAGTACATCTTTAGCTCTGAGTCATAGAAAGATCTCATTCCCACTGGAATTCTGATGCAGAGGCTGGGATTAAAAACAGATCTCGCTGGGATGGGAGGAAGGTACAAGACTGCGACTGGCAAGATCTAGTTTACTAAATCCCATCTCTGCCACATTTTAGAAGTTTTTCTTTATGTTAGTCTCGGAAAAACTATTTAATTCCTTAAAGTTTTAATTCTTTATCTGTGAGCTCTCTCCATGAACCTTTACTGTTCATCAAGCTGTGAGCTATTCAAAGTAGGAGTTATAAAGCCTTTGATACTTTTCTATGAAAATGTAAAAATATATATGTTAAGGTTATAAGCAGAGTTTAGAAAAATAATTTAATTCTTCTAAACACAAACAGAAATTAAGGGGAATAGAAATGTTTCTCAGAAGAAACAAAAAAAAAATTTAAAACCTGGAAAGAAAAATTCCAAGAAAAAGGAAAAAAAAAACCCAACAAACCTAGAATATAGCATTTTCAATGTAACTGTGACACTTTCAACACCATCCATAGTGAGAAAGACAAGTTTTTCTTATGTATTGTTAAGGAATACAAAATAAGTGCTACAAAACTGAATTCTACAAAAAACCTCTGAATAAATCCTCCAACTTTACTTCCTTTCATAGCAGTTTGATTGTTCCTGCTTCACCTTTAAATAAAATCGACGTTTTTTACTGGTCAACATTAAGTTGCTACAGCAATATGTATTATGGGCAATCCAGCTACTTAAAAATCACCTCTGAAAACATGATTGAACTCTCCAAACATTCCTGTGGCCACAAAAAAAACAACCTGACTGTTAAAAGAGAAAGCCAAAAAAATCAACCACTATACAAAAATAAGGAGGCATCAGACTTCAGAGCACCGGCTACACTGTTAAACCCCTTTCAGAGCCCTCTCCTGCCACTGGCGTTGTCCAACACAAAGCCTCAGATGTGGTGCCACCCAGCCCAGCCTCTGGTGCCTCTCAGGCACAAAGTGTGCAGCACAGACAGGTGGTGCAGGGAGCTTCTCTTAACTGCATTGCAGGGATGAGTTACTGAGGTCTGCATCCTTGGGAAGTATGAGTTTACAGGGCGGGCTTCTGTCAAGCTGAGGCTGATGCCTGTTGCAACCAGGAGCAGAGTCAGGGAGGAGACCTTGTACAGTTAGGCTCTCGTCTCACACAGTAAGTAGCAATTAACTGCACAGCATTCCAGACAAGGCAGAAACCCAAATATGCCTTGGGAAGCAACACACAGCTCACATGAGTGGAATGTGTTACCTGCCTTCTCCAAGAGCACTCACAGCTGCTAGGTCATACTGTGGGTTGCTGCTTCTCCATTGAGACTAGGCGATATTGCAAGGTAATAGGTGCTTGTCTTGACATTATTATTTCCTACTTATCAACAGATATTTGTCCTGGCTTTTTGAATGGTTTGGGATTTTTTTCTCCTCCCTTCCACTCCCTAGTGGGCTTCAGTGATCTCAAGTACTCAGCTAAGGGGTACTGGTGGCTCCCAGCAGACTGGTAGTCACTTGGTCTCTGACTAGGGGTAGTAAAGTCCAAACATGTGAAAGGGTTGATATGAGTCAGTGCTTCCTGCTTCTCAGATTCTGGCACCAGATACCTCATGACTGAAACTAAGGCACGTGAGTGCAGCAGGCCAGTTCATTTTCCAGGCTTGAAGGCAAACTCTTTCCCAAATAATGCATTCAAAGTTCATATAGCTACTGTTAATATAATGGAAGACTCTAAAACACTGACCGAGTAAATATCTTTGTCTGCGTAATTAATCATTTTCTCTACAATGTGAAGAGCAATGAATGGATTCACAATGGGCTTTCTTTAATACCATTTCTGTCAGAGAAACCACAAATTTTGCCATCACTGTGCAATATTCCTGCAATCCTGTCATATTCCATCTTATAGCCAGTAGTATTTTTAACATTAATAGTGGGATGATAGACCAGTTTTTGTCATTCTTCATCTAAAGGCACCAAAGATAATTATTAAAATATATCTAGGTGTGAAGATAAAATCTTATATTGCACAACCCAGTGATAGGCTATATAAACTGGATGAAAAGGCTTCCCATAAATACCACTGTTTCCCCTTTGTGTATAGATAAAGGCATTTTCAAACCATATTGTTTTTAAGTGGTTAAAGAAGATAAAGGTAAAGGGGCAATATCACATAGACAAAAGCAATGGAAATAGAAATCTGCCTCTGCTTTAGACTCATTTGTGTTGATCTCAGCAGCTTTGATCATTGCAATCCAAGGGCAGCATACACAGACTTTACATTTCAGCTGGGAAAACTGCCTCTGAACTATGCCTTTTGTGGTACTGCTGAGCAAAGAGAAACAGCTAAGGGAGACAAGCACCTGAATCTGTGTCTCCTTTGCAGGTACTACCTAAGCTTCTTTTGCCATCTACCTCTCTGAAGGCAAATATGCAAAAAAACTTACTACATTTCATAATAAGCCAAGTATATTCACAGAATCACGGAATCCAGAATGTGTAAGGTTGGAAGGGACCACAGTGGGTCATCTGGTCCAACCTCCCTGCTCAAGCAGGGTCATCCCAAAGCACATTGCACAGGATTGAATCCAGATGGTTCTTGAATATCTCCAGAGAGGGAGACTCCACAGCCTGTCTTGGCAACCTGTTCCAGTGCACAGTCACCTGCACATAAAATTTCTTCCTCAAACTCAGGTGACATTTCCTGTGCGGCAGTATCTGCCTGTTGCCTCTTGCACTATTGCCTAACATCACCAAGACGAGCCTGATTCCATCCACTTGTCATCCTCCATTCAGATACTTACAGACATTGATGAGGTCCCCTCTCAATCATCTCTTCTTGAGGCTGAACAGGTCCAGCTCTCACAGCCTATCCTTGTAAGAGAGATGCTCCAGTCCCTCAATCACCTTTGTCACCCTCCACTGAACACTCTCCAGGAGTCCCATGTCTCTCTTATACTGAAGAGCCCAGAACTTAGCTTCTTTGGTTTGGACTAGTTCAGCCTTATTAAGCAAACTCATCCTGCCTCAAGTCATGTACTGAAGCCGCATGCCATAATTTAGAATGCTTGAAGATGAAGTCAAGGAGTGGTTGAAACCATACAGACAAAACTACTCTTAGACAAGCCAAGAAATGCTTCTATATCTTGTATGTGTTGGTCAGATATAGTTAAAGTTTTTAAAGTGGTGTCATCTGTCATTTCACCTAAGGTACTGCTGATATATTTTAGGAATGTTGAATTCTAATTCTCTAAATTGTAATTATTTTTGCTTTCTTTGAGCATCCTTATATCTTCTCTCAGAAACTCCTTAAATAACAAAGAAATTATATACATGGATGTAAAATATTTTTCATATTCTTGGTGCTTTAGAAAAAAACAAGCTTCGATATAAACCTTATGGACCACACTTTGAGTTCCAGAGATACTTATCCCAACATGTCTTGAAGCTATCACCATCAGAACATCTTTCATCCATGGAAAAAGCAAGGCATGGAAGTTTGGGCTGGAAAAGACACAAGTCTACTGCTTGCTGCTGCCACTTCTGTCTGCATTATATCACCAGGGGCTTACACAGGATTTTGATAGTAAAAAAATAATGAAACTAGAACAACACAGTCACCCTAATCATGCAAATGCAAAAACTGTTCTCTATCTCAGCCTTTCCCAAGTCTTTCTAGTCACTGATTATAGCAGTCTTGAGTAGAAGAACAGGGACAGTCAGTGATAGCCAATGCAGCATATATCTGACCAGTGTCATGCTATAAATTGTGGGTTGGGTCAGAATGGTGTAAAATGAACAAATCTTCCAAACAAATGCTAAGAAATGAAGAAGTGAGCTGGTTGGAAGAAATAGAAATCAAAATACAGCAATAAAAAATAAGAAAAGAGCAAAGACAGACAGTTTTACAAATGCTAGTATGGTAATTTCTTCAGATGTATAGAAGTGTCTATGAATAGGATATTTATGATGATATATACTAGGACAAAAAAAAACAAACCTGAGAGATGTGAATACT
>NW_016690216.1:4985876-5015827 GCF_001604755.1 Lepidothrix coronata
AGCAAGCTTGGACAGTGGCAGTGAGGGTCTCAGGACGTAGGTTTGTTTAGAGTGACCTTCTCTTAGATGGATTGCCTTACAAGGCTGACGAGCTCCATCTGCCCGGGTACAGCCGACACATTTGAACCTGAGCATGCTTCAGAGTGCTGTTAATTTCTGTGCATATCCTTTGCAGCCTCTTAAGATTTTCTCTTGTATATTGGTGCCAGAAACACAATAGGTGAACTGATGATGGATTTCAAAACAATTAAATGTAAATTAATTAATTTTAATTCTAAAACCCCTTGTGTGTAGAATTTTGCTAAGAAAGGCAGCAGTGGTTAGAAAAAGAGAAAAAGGGGGAAAGAGGCTGGGTGAATGTTCTTCAGGGTTCTGAAGTTATAAAAGCAATTTGCATTTCCAGGGAGATACATGATGAGAGAGTTTGGTTTACAAAGCCATTGGGTAAAACTGAAGGAACATATTAGGTGGAATTTGTGTTGTGCTCTTGCTAGTGCTTGATTTATTGGGACCACTACACATCTAGAAATGAAGATTTGCTGCAATTTTTGGTGCTTCTAATTTTAAGTTAGACTGCGTTTACAGAGCTATGTCCAGCACTGTTTTCCTTTGCTTGAATTATGTTACATCTCTCCTATGAACAACTCTCTTTTAAGTTAGTATTTTGCTAAGGAACACTCCATGGGAGTTTTAAGATTCCTCTCCGAATACAAAAGGGGATATTTGGTGAAGAATCTAGAATTGGTCTGAATCAGTTAAGAGCTCTGCAGGGGGTTCTTTTGGCCCCCAGAGAATCACATCAAGGACAGTCTACAAAAGAAAGAGTCAACCTGTCTGAAAGGAAAACAATGAAAATAGCTTTATTTGGTAAAAATAAAAAACTTCAAAGCTTGTTTTCTCTTGAATTTCTACTGAAGAAAAACATAAGGTAGTGTCTGTAACCGAAGTTAGGAGAAAAGCTGAGCGAGTATTGACAGACACCACAAAAACTGGCTTAAAAGCTTGATGTTTTAAGGAGATATATTGTTCTTAGAACAAACATTATTGCGGGCTGATACAAACTACACTAGGGAAATCAGTTAGAAGGGCAAGCGCTGTCTGAATATGTGGCAGCTTTGAAGAAGTTGGCAGGAGTGTATCTTTTTGGGACAGTCATAGATCAGGCATTGTGGGATAGGAACGTTTATGACGTGAAACTGTCATCTGTAAAGGCTTGCAACCTGCACACAGATACCCATACAAACAAAAGTACTCTAGCATTTGGAAGCTAGAAAGGAATAGTAATATAAAACTTTGTTGTAACAGTAGGGATTACATTTTTGAAGTGACAAACAATACGCAGATATTTTGGAAGAAAGCATTTCTTTTCCAAGTATCTGTCTGAAGAAAGTGGGGAAGTGGGGAAGCAGCCCCTGAGTCAAATTGTACATGGAAAAGTTGCATTTATACTTTAAAAAAATGTTACAAGATACTAGTTTGCTGAAAAAAATCTGCCTTCAGCAGAGACAGTGATGAATTTATTGTCCTTCCTTCCTCTAGATACATCTTTCTGGGAAGATGACCACAGAAAAATGGGTGAGAAACAGAGAGCAAAATTTAAGATGAATGGACATGAGGGCGATGTGTAAACAGAAAGGCATCTCTCTCTGTTTGGTAGAATATAGATTAAAAGGAAGAATGGATAATTGAATATTAAACTGATTTTAAGTGTTTTATGAATTAAATATAATTGTTTAGCATAATTTAAAACTAACATGTTATAGCTCATCTGCAGGAAGAATTGGTTTAGTGAGGGTCCACAAAATTTTTGTTTTGATCCAAAGCAGAAGGCTTCCAGAACTAGAGACCACTGCTGATACAAACCATACATGTCCAGGAACTTACCTTGGTATCCTACACATGATAAATCAAAACTCAGAGGTCTTGCTATTGAGAATTTATTAACAAGGTAGAATAATATTGCATGAGAAGGAATATGAAGTGGTTTACTTAAAGTCATTAGGATTTTTCATTTGATGGATAATTAAAACTAACAGTTAAAACCAATTTTGCAAGGAAAGAATATAGCAGAATACACAAGGTGACACATTACACCATAGATTTGTTGGGTCAGATATTACTCAAAATCATAAAGCCTTTGGTATTTATGGATGTAAGTTGTGCCTGCTACAAAGTTTTGATGGTGTTGCAGATGGGCATCTGACAAAATACCTGTTCACACCAAAAAGCAGCATCAAGGGCTCCATAAGAATTCTGCCACAGGAAATTTTTTTTCTTTAGAATGTCATCTCAGGTAGCCAATTTTGAAGTTATCTGAGTTTCTAAATACAATAAAGAAAATGTTTCGTCAAAGATGCGTAATGGGGTACCAGACATCTGAAGGCACACCTCCTCCTGGAAGCAGTAGGAAGTTGGACTCGATGATCCTTATGGGTCCCTTCTGACTCGAGATATTCTATAATACAATTATATTTTTTTATAAATAAAGTGATTTTATGACTTCAAAATTTTTAAAAAGCAAATGCAGTAGTGTTGGTGATCACTATAGCCACTGTTACATTAAATCAGCTGATTTTCCCAAATCTACAAGTGTTAACAAGTGAAAATTTCTCAAGGATATCCTGATAGATATCAATGAAATTAGAACTTAAGAGACAAGCAAAAAATGTTATATTGGATTTCTTGGCTTTAAACTGATATAAAAAAATAATAGTAAATTATGGAAAGAAAAATGTGAAAGCAAATGGAAGTGGATATAAGCTGCAAGTTAAAACCTCCAGGAGAAATAAAGGAAAGCCAAAGGTTTAAATTAAATATCAATTTCCATAGAATTAAAAGTAGTAAGAATGCTTTAAAAATGTTATTAGTAACATGTATAGGTTCACTGCTAGGTTTATTTGATCAAGTGCCAATGTATAAAGACAGGAATGTTCAGCAGATATTTCAGTTATTTATATTTGAAATAAAACAGAGAGATGTATCTGTCCCATGTGATGCTGTTGTAATTGGAACTTTACCCTCTGTAGCAAAGGTTTTTGCTGGAATTAAACATTTTTAACTTAACTGGCCAAGATATTTCACACTCAGGAACTACCCAACATATCTCTAAACCATAAATGTTGACCATAAAGAAATTAAAAATAGGGCAAATTCCAAGGGACTAAAAGACTGTAAATGATTTGCAAATATTTCAAAGTCTTAACTAGAAGCTTAACCAAAGAGTTGCTAACAGAACAGAATGGTGTTAAATTTAAGTAAAAAATAGAATAGTTAATTTAAGCCATTACTCATAAAGTAGGTAGAAATTTAATTATAAGAAGAAGCAAAAGTATAGTCAATGCCACTCATCATTACTTTCCAAGAGACAGCAATTGTCATCAAGTTGTATGGGTTCTTTTGTTTGAGACTTTTAATAGGATTAAAGACTTCAGTGATGACAACATTCTGCAGGTAACAGGGACTTCTTCCAACCAACTTATTACAAAAAGATATTATGGTTAAAAAGCTTGAGCCCAATGGGGTTAACAGGCCATACAAATTTGGCTTATAGACAGATGACAGAAATTAGTTGTTTATGCTAAGATACAATGAAGTGACTTTTTCAGTCAGACCCAGAATTTCAAATCTGGATCCAGTGTTAGCTAACCTCTTAATCAACAACCTAGATGCCAATATCACATCCTTCCATCTTTCATATGACACAAATGTTGGTGAGGTAGTAAATGATGAGGACATCTCACTTTCACAGAGTGATTTGAATGGCTTGTTAAAATGGATAGTGTTTGTATTTTTTAATACATCACAATAAAACATAATATATCAAAGAGTACAAAAAAATGCTTTGGTTAGAGAATTGGATAATTGTGGGCAGCAGTAACTCAGAGCTGAAACACAATACCAAGTCAGTCAGAGACAACTGCTGATCCTGCTCTTTCTGCAGGACCTGCCTCCATGGCTCACACATCCCTTTGATGTGAAAATAAAACAAATACCATGTAGCAGTGTGGAACTCAATTTCACTCTGTACATAGCACAGGAAAACTGTGAGTAGGGTATGTATCCACCCATACTTCAGGAATGACATAGAAAACTGGAGAGAGAAAAAGATGAAGAGAATGTAAAAAGGGATTTGGGGGAAGAAATTACAATGACAGGTTTTAGAATCCAAGGGTTAAGGTTCCTCAGTTACTTATTTTGTAAATTAAAGTGAGTGGAGCAATCCAACATGAAAATATATGGTAGATTTACCATTGGAGTCTTGAAATCAAGATTATACACCCTCTTCAGAAATATGAGCACCTATGAGTAGTGTCAACCTATGAGTACAGCTCACTGTGTGAGCTCTGAGGTGCCTCTCTGCAGTGGGTCTGGATTCGGTGAGTCCAGGTTAGCTGTTATTAAATGTGCAATTCCACAATGAGATAGTAATTTTAACCAGATCTACCCTTAGCTTTCAGCAAGCCACTGGTAGACATTAAGGCTGTCACTCTTCCCAAAGGCACATCTGGGCTTTTGCTTTCTTCCTACCACATCTCCTGGTTGTGTAACAGCCCCTCTCAGGAATTTCTGACTAAGCATTAGGTTCCTTTTCCCACATCTAGCTAATCAAACTTACAGATAGAGCTCCCTGTGTAAATCCTAACTTACCAGTCTCAGTGCAGAATCCTTGGGCTTTCCAGCTCCATGTGTCTCACATAGCTGCCAGCTTCCACAGTTCCATACGATTTTGCTACATATATAATGTTAGATCTCTAGGCTCAGTGCAGGATTTCTTGTGTAACAATTTGGATTATGGACTGCATAAATGATTTCTTTCACAAGAGGGGTGTTTTCTGATAAAATTCTGTCCCTTTTCATCCTTACCCTATTTTTCTGTTTCCCTACCTCCCAGTCTGCCTTCAGCTGCTGCCATAGAAAATGGATATCCTGGAATTGCACAGCAGTTCTAATTGTGTTTCAAGAAAAGTACAGATATCGATGGACTGCAGTAAAATGTTGTGATATCTTCACTACACTGAGGAGCTGATCTCAAGAGGTTTCAGCTTTAATGTACCCAGTAACTGAAAATGGCTTGGGTTGTAGTGCAGAGATGATGTCATGATGCTGGTCAGAATTTAGGTGTTAACATTTGGGGGGTGGAGGGAGCATATTAGCATTTGGGTTTTGTCTTGAAACTTTTTTGATTGTGACATATAGGTCAACTATACTATCCCGTCTCATTCAAATACAAACATTCTCGCTCTGATGGCAGTTTTGTAAGGGTGTGAAATATAGGAATGCATTAATATGTTAATATATTTTGCAGTTGAAATTACCGTTTCTTGAATTTAGAGGAAAATAAAATTTGGGGATGAAAAACATTCCAGTCTGATCTACTTCTGTTTTCTCTTCTGCAAAACTTCATGTTTGTCTGACTCTGCTTGCTGAAAGAGAGGTTGATAACTCAGCAGTGCTTCTTTGCGAATCAAAATGTTAATGTTTATACCTTTTCAAAAATTGCTTTTTTTCCAAATAAATAAAAAGCTGCATGGTAGAATGTAAACTAATTTGATGACAAAACAAGCTAAAATACTGCATTGTTTTATTTTGTTTTGGGTCTTATTACATATTGTTGCTTTAAATTTCATATTTCACATGGTTGGTGCTTGGCTCTACCTGAGAAACTTTGATACCCTGACTTGCTTTCTATTTCTGCTTTATTTTCCACTAAAATATCAAATGCTTTGAAAATGAATTTGGAGGAAAAATAGCATTTGTTACAGTAATATGTTTCATCATTGTATAGGATATCCTCTGTATCACTACATCTATTCAGAATGCTGCTGCAATTAATGCAATGATTCTGTAACCTGGCATTTCATAGCCATAATGCTGGCCTTTATGTAGCCTGTCTCCTGTTTTCTATTGTATAAAACTTTTCACTGTGGATCTCAGCATGGTTTAGAAAATGCATCTGTCTTATTACTTATTTTATCATGCAACCTTGAAATAAGAAGTTAATTTCTATCACAAACTTGACCTTTAATGCTGTTAAGCCTTATCTTTTCTCATACTTTTTCTTTAACCTTCGAAGATACAAAAGACATCTAAAACCCATACAGAGCATTAAATCCTAAATATTTTCTAAGCAGCTATGATCCACTTGCCACATTAGAGTTGTAAATTAAGGTCTCATGTGTTGCAGGAACCAGCCTTCCATATCACAGTTTTCTCCCCTGAATGAGGCAAGAGTCAGTCAGTAAATATATGTGGTCAACTTCAGATTTGCCTCACTGGGAGTTCACATGTATTTTTAACTGCCTTCAATTGTTAATGTATTCCTCAAATGAGATGCATCACCTTGAAGAATGACTTTTTGCCCTCTGGGAATACGCCAAACAAGTATTTCATTCACTATGATAATCAGTTCTACCTCCAGCAACATATGAAACCCAAATTTAATAGGCACTAGTGATTAGGTTTTAAGACACAGAGTCATCACTGTCCTCTGTAACAATAATAATAATAATATGGAAAAAAAACAGGAGAGAAAAAAATAGCACTTTGCTTTTAGGAATCATTAATAAAAGCAATGTAACTATCAACATTAGGGGAATATGATTTATAAATATCATGTGTCTTGTTATTAAAGAAAAAAATGATAGTGGCATTTTTTATTAATTTAGAAATTTTCCTGAGCATAAATAAAACTTCTTAAGTTCGCCTACATGACTTAGTTGTATAACACTGAAAGAGACAACAAAACAAAACAAAAATAAAACAAAAAAAAGGAAGAAGGAACTGTATATTATATTCTTTAAAAGCTTGTAATTATAAAATTTACAATGAAAGAAAGAATTTAGGGGAGAAAATGAGAAATGCAAGCTTCCTGCACAGTTTTCAGTGTTAAAATTACTCAAGATATTTCTGAAATTAAACTTTTATAGAAAGCAGAAAACATAGTTATATGACATTATGGAAAAATAAAAAATCAGCCTTTAAATCAGCCGCTTAGATTGTGGACAATAAATGATACAGTGGTTCCACTTTCTTGGAACTAAGAAGCAGAAGAAAATGAAGAAAGATGCCAGTGACAGGGTGAGGATGATGGGAGTGGGCTAGCATTATGAATGATATGTTAAGTGATTGGCTCAGATGGAATCATGGGATTGCTGCCTTTTGCAGATGCTGATTTTCATCTATATTGTTTGCTTCTTTCTCAGAAAGGCCTAACATATGCAGAATGTGTGTGCACGCGCATGAGCAATATAGGCAAATACAGATATATATTTATATGATATGTTATATATTCTTATATGTTCAGAAGCCACCTTATCCCTTTTAATGTCCTTACACCTGATCCATTTAGCTAATCAGGATAGCTTACTATGACATAAACCAATAAACTGTGTCTTATGTGAATTAATATCCTACTGCTTTCTTTATTCATGGAAGAATAAAATTTCTTTTTTCATTTGTCTACTGCACTGAAAGGAAAAATGTTTTAGGGTGGGGTTTTTTGTTTGGTTGGGTTTTTTACTAATTACTAATTCTGAAAGGTATATTCTGATCTACTAAACTGCATAAATACAAGAAATAGTATTTCTACTTAATAACAACGTGTTGTCTAATACGAAGACATACTGAGGTCCTGTTACATTTTCTTTGATGTGCTTTAAGCTGCATACCGTGCATTCTCTGCTTTCAAACTAACAGGCATTACCAGTATCATTCAGTCTGCTGACTTCTTTGTGTGAACAAACAGAAGGATAAAATGATGCTTAACACTGATGAGGTATATCAGAAACACATGCATGCAATTAAATGTAATACTAATTTTGAAGGGTTGTTTTACTAAGATTACCCTCAGCAACATATTTGGCATCATAAAGAATCCCTAACTCCAAGCTTCATCTCTAAACATTAACTCCTTAGTGCCTTGTTAATTTATTTTGGGTCCTGTATTCTTTGAATATTCTTGCTTTGTTATTGCAACAAATTGAAATTTAAAGGGTCTATGAAAGGGTCACATATTAGTGTATAAAATAGCACCTTAAACTGTTTTTCTATTAGATTCTAATGTGAGAAAAAAGTCAAATCTCTCCTCATTTTCTCAAATATATCACTTTTTTTTGCTGTGCCATTTAGGTACCAATATCATTTGTTTCAAAAACACCTACCATCTAAAGACATGTACACAAAGGCATGTAGACATCTAAATACTGATAGGGATGTGCTCATTTTCATCTGAATATCTTGTTAGAGATTATTCATTATATCAATACTTATGATGGCTGTGACAATGTTTAGGATACTGTTTCTGGCAGAAAAAATAACATGCCAGAGAACCATTCCGTTTAAAGTTTCTTAGCTTAAAACTTTATTCTAGATCAGGTCAGTGGAATTTACGTAACTAATTTCTTGCTGTGATCCTGTCATTTCACTGAATATTTACCAATTGCTTGTGGGGAAAAATAATGAATTCCTTTTTTCAGAGCAATAAATATTGATAATTAAACTAATGAAGTATTTTTTTTTTCCAGACTGGACATAGAATTGACCCAGGTGCTCATTATTAAAACTTTTTAATGTATTTTTGCAGAATGAGAAAATGAACATCGGTGAACCAATATAATTAGCATGCCTTCTAAATAGATGATATAGTTATATACTTGTTAGTATTAGGAGATCCTACAAATTTCATTTATCAAGATACAGCCCAGCAGGCATTTTCTAGTGAAAAGGGCGCCTGTGAATCCCCAGTATACCACTCAGATCACCCCCTAAGGGGAAACGCAACTTGCATCCAAATCAAACGTTTTCCTATCAAATGCTCCACTAATGGCTTTCCTATGAGACCCAAGCCTCTCAGTCACCTACTACCTATTTAGACATGTCAAAACAGAATTCGTTGTTTATTTGTATTTCATTGAAGTGAGTCTGTTTTCTCATATTGAATTTGTATCCAAACCCCAGGTTGTCAATACTACTTAGTTAGATCTGCTGTTTGTTGTGTTTTTCTCTGCATGCAATCCAGGGGAAAAATTAGTGTCACTCATGCCAGTTTCAACCCTCCTATAAATCCTTAAGCAGTGTATTAAATAATTTTATAAAGTAACTAACATACATTGAAGGATCTTGAAAACAGTTCTCACATGGAAAGCTGTTTTATCAGATGCAATGATGCTTTTGCTATGCTAAGCTTTGCCTAGAAAAAGCTAGAAAAATTACCAGTGTAAGGAAAAAAAAGGGGAGAGGGGGAAGAGGGGGAGAGGAAGCCATTGTTTTTAATATTTCTCCTAAATTACAGTAAGTTTAATTGCCTCACTTAAATATAGCTCAACTAGTCAGTAGACATATGCGACTGTTGTGATTTTTGTAAAAATTATTTAAATTAATTCTGTTGGCAGCCTCTAAGTTAGTTTACTTATGCTTAAGCCTAAATCTGTGCATTAAACATTCCATAAAAACAAGAACTAAGTGTTATGTTTGATATGCACTTCAAAAGCCTAAAAGGCCAAAGAAAGCCCTTCCTTAATTATTGAAGAAGTGTCTGTAAAGGAAACATGAGCAAATAGCATTCATGCTTTCATCCCCAGTAACCTTTTATTGTCCTTTTCTTCAGATGGCCAAGTCAGTATATTTAATAAAGGGAGCAGCAACCATCAAAGAAGGCAGGGGTCTAATAAATGGTCCTGATTAAAGGCCCTGACAGGGTATGAACTTTGCATAAATTTTCCTATGGTGTCAGGCTAGGATCCTGATTGAAAACCCATTAACATAATCACACATTTAGAGGAAATGCTGTAATGTATCAAAAACATTTCCCTTAGTGTAATAATTTTAAGGACATTAAAATGCAAATGATAATAAGGAGCTGTGTTTTAGTGATGTTCTGAAAGCCTGATTATTCAAATATTTAGTATGAAATATGGAAGCTCCTTTAACTAATGCATCTACATGATTTCAAAGATTTAATCTATATTTGTACTTGAAAGACTTTTATACCACTACTGAATATTTCCTGTTAATTTAGACTTGCAAAATCCAGAAAGAAATTTAGTTTAAATTATAGTGCTAAGTGCTAAGACCTTTTAGCCTGGTTTTAAAAAAAAAAAAATCTGTGTTGAAACCAGGACACCAGCCATGCTTTTTCATTAAGTACTGAATTGCAGAAGTCCATGTTTTGGTATGGTTTGGCTTATACAAATAGTTTGAAGAATTCAAATCATACTTTTCTCTGTTTCTATTAAAATCTGTGCTTAAAACAGATGGGCCATTCAGTCACAGCAGTGATATTCTGTAGTGCTAATTTTTAACAATAAAAGAAACACTATCCTCCCACACACAAATAGCCATAATTATGTAAAGAATGACTGCTTCAGACTGATGACTTTCAATATGCTTGAGTCTAGCATACTGGTATAAGAGGCCAGAAAGGTCAACAGTAATTCATAACTGCTATAAAATTGTGTAGCATCCTAGGGCTTCTGGAGGATGCTGACATTATCATGCTTCTTCTGCTGGTTTGTATATGTAAATTTGTGATAGGAAGTGCACTGCTTTGCCGTATCGCATGCAGAGCATCAATCAGGCAGTAGAATACATCAGAGTATTTTCATTATGCCTAGTTATTTACTGCATCAGAAGAAATTACCCTGGCAAGCCAAGCGGCCTTCTCTGGATAGCATGATATGACCAACCAGGTTTCAGCTCAGAAGTCTTGTAAACATTACAGGATTAATCTCACAATCACAATCATCAATCTTTCCTAGTCCTGCCTGGGTGCAACTGTGGAGATTGGTAACCAGGCAATGTAGATTTAAATTTAACCCTGAACATCATGAGCTATATGTCAGATCTGTACACCATATTACAAACACCTATATTTTTACTCTAGCTTTAGTACAAAATGATGAAAACATAAAATTTTTGCACTGCAAATTCATGTGTAATTTTTCATTCCCATTTTTGATACATTACAGGGAAATGAGAAATATTCTGAAAAAGATACATTTCATAATACCAGACTCTAATGCTAAAATGATGCACTGTGATGCCTAGATCTAATGCATGTATTAGAGACAACTGACACTGCAGTAAAATGTGGAGTAGTAATTCAGGTTCAGGACCAGACTTGGGCTCCCTGGCACTGAGCCATTAGAGGTTAGGGCACTGTAGGGGTAATGTACTTAGCCTCTAACAAATGGAGCATTAAATACATCACGCTGACTCATAGGTAGCACTGGCACCAGTTTCTGAAATGCCTGCTTGCTTGCCATCCTGCCAAAGGAGAGAAGGATTCTGGCACATCTAGGTGCTCTGTGTAAAAATGAAACGAGAAGTGAGAGCAGCCTATATGAATGTTTCATTGTTGTGTGTTTAACTATGTGCAGTATATAACCTAGCCTACTGAGATAATGCAGAAGATAACATGTATTCTTCTTCCTCTTTTTTTTTTTTTGAAAGTCAGATGAAAAGAGCAGTGATAGTGATCATTTTTCAGTAGTCAAGAAACAATAAATATATAATGAGCAGATCACATATAGAGATTCTGTGGCAGTTTAATTTGAACTCGAATCTTTATTTTTATTGCTGCTCTAAATACTTCTTTGCTGCATGCACCCTAAACATTTTTCTCCCTTCTATCTCTCTGTCTGTGTTTCTCTCTCACCCCATCGCTGTCTCTTTTTCTCTCTTTCTCATGTATATAGTTGTTCTGTTTTATAGAATAGCTATAAAAATTGTTAATGAGCTTGGGCTTACTTTTATGCTTTACAGAAATATTAATTTCCATGGGTTTGTGCCTTTCTCTTTATTTAATCAGAACTGCAGGCACTTTACTGCTCTATATGAATGCATTCCCTCTGTAATAGTTTCCTGTTTAGCAAGAGAGCTAGCCTCTGCCTACTAAATAATTCCTGTGTAATATGCAGTGATCATACTCATTTGGTCTTCAGTGATGAAAATTCTGCAACACGGTGCTTAGCTGATGCACAGATGTGAAACCGCTGATTTCAGAGATGCTTCCTGATTTACACCAGCTGAAAGTTTCATTTAAAGTGTGCTTTCCTTCTACAAATGTGGAAACTGAACAGTTAAATGAGGAGAAGATGGGTACATTGCAGTGCCTACTCCATTATTTCTGTTCACAATTCTCCTCCCCCAAATTGATTTTTTATCTCTTTGACCATTTTTAAATAACTAATAGCCTGATATACTTCTTGACTACATCTAGTCATATGCTGTTTCCTTCATAGGCCCAGTTAAACCCACAATACATAAGTCTTCCAGTGCAGATAAGACAAATGTGTACCACTTCACACAGATGAGCTTGTTGCATGTGGGGTTGTCAGGGGTGTGAAACTTGCCTGTTTGCAGACAGGCTCTTTAGGAGGCAAAAAGCACATTTATACAATAAGATGGCAGTATGATTCTTCGTTCTCTGCAACTTGTTATCATAGTGAGATCAGGCATTTCTTTGACCACAGGCTTTTAGAAATTTCTTGGGTGAGCAGGAAGACATGCAAATGGTACAAAAAAACTAACCCGCACTAGCCCCTTTGTGAAGGACACAGCTTGTACCTCTCGTGCCTAGAACATCTGCAATCTCTGGGCAGCCATAGTACTGTCCTTTGGGCCCAGCTACGCCACAGCAAATGTAATCTCCTCTCGTCCTGCTGGTCCATCGTTAGGTTGGCCATACTGGAAGTAGTGAGCAAGTACACAGCTCTGTATGCACACATGGAAGTCCAAGACTCCTGACTATGAGCAGCTATGGATTTAAAAGACTTGAACCACAGTCTGCACGTAATGAAATGGCGGTATCTCCACTCTCCTTGAAAAGACTCTGTAAAGCAAAAAAGCTCCATTCTCTCTTCCCACCTTTTAAGAATCCCATTAAAAGAAGAGATTAATTTTCTTGTTCAGTGCTAGAAGACAGTGATTATTATTTTTTCTCTTTTAATATTAACTGATGACATGGAATGAGAAGCTGACGTATTGTAAACTATCACAGAAAGAAAAGCAGGCTGAAAATTCCACTCTTTGCTAAGGGTGAATCCACAGTATGACATAAGGCAGCTCACTAGACTCTAAACTTGAAGGAAATTTGCCCTAGAGAGTGTTGCAATACACATCATCTTATTAATTTAGAGACCTATTAGTGACAGGCCACAAACCCACTCATAAATTTATAAAGAGTACAGGACTGAACAGAACTGTTCAATTCCAGAAATTGCTCCTGTGTTTGGTGAATTATGAAATATAAGTTTTGAACCTCTTGTACTGGATACACCTAGGAAATTCTGAACTGGCAATATTTTATGAGCCAGGCAGATTTTTGTAAGACACTGAATGACATTGCAGTGTGTGCCATCTTGTGAGGACCAGCAGCTCTAGAAGAGGTAAAACAAGCGTTCTGTCTGGAGGGCCTCTGACATGCCTGAGCACTTCTAGCAGCTGCTACCCCCACAGAAAAATACCAACAAATGATTCTCAGTGTTAGGAGCCAAGAGGCTAACTCGTGTGCTGAGGACATTGCTCAACATCTGGGACGACTGAGGTAGTGAGGAGATTTCATGAGCAAAATATATTTCCACGACTTCTGTCTCACAGTCTTCCCATTTCCATTCACAGTGGTAGAACCACTGGCACATTCAGTGAATGTTTATCAGGTGTGACTGCAGGAGTTACTGTTCCGCCTCTAAGGAACAGCAATGTAAGATGGAGCTCTCCAAAGCTAAACGGTTTGGCTACCGATGACACTACCTACATGACGTCCCATTAAAAAAGATATATGAGATCACTTTAACCATTCACAGTTTTGCAAGGCTTAAATTCTGCTTGTCTATACAAGAAGTTAGTATGCAGTAAGCAGGGGAGTGAATTAATAGAGCACTAACTACAGCACCTCATAGGACTGGGCTCTTTCTTTATATGCTGTTTAGATAATAAGTTCTTTAAGGAAAGTACTCTGTCTTCATTCCTGTCTAAATAAGTACCTTTTTGTATGGATATTCCTAGCATGTATTGTTTGGTGCTACCCACTCCACTTCCCACTAAAGGTTGTCCCTGTGCAGTGTAGCCAGAGTATCATAAATTCACATTAATGCTTATTAGTATCTTCCTCCTCCATCTAGACAACCCCAACCAAATGGTGGCAGAGCCTAAAGCAGGACCTGAAAGACATTCCTTTATATACAAGCCTGAGGCTATCTCCCTAGTTATTGCCCCAGCTAATCTCAAATTCAGTGGAGTTAGCATGGTCTTGTGGGAGCAGTGATTCTTAAACAGCAATCAGAAGTAAGAAATATCATAAAATAAATGAGCATCAGTCTTAATGGCTTACACCTAATTAATGTAATCTAGGACTCACTACTCCTTCTTTCAACAACAGCATCCTATACTCTTTTGAAAGCCTCCTAAAACTATTCTTAGCTTTATGCTTCGGAACTCTTACAAACATGATCCAACACTAACCTTCTTTCACCACCTAAGAGTAAATTAAGGATGCTCTAGGAATCTAACCTAGGCTATTTTTATAGTACCCTATCACTGTCGTATGTATGAGCTCAGCATCTCCCAAGACCAAGTTCTTTGTTTCTATGCTGGTTAGGTTATAAGATCTTAGAGAAAAATACTCTGTTTTGTCCCCTGCTTTAACAGCTAAGCCTAGCCTACTGGTTGCCCTACAAAAATAAACTGTAATAGTATTTGGATGAATCTCAAAAAAAGGGTTTAGCCATTTTACCTATTCTTGAGTTTACAATATTAGAGTAACTTAATGTGACAGTATTAGCTGCAGTTTGGGGTTGTCCATCATCTGTAGGAAAAAAAAAAAAAAAAGACCTTCACCATACTGGGCAGAAACTAGAAGTATGCATGCATTCTGCTTCACATATATCTGTCAGCAGTCTTGGAGCTAGGGCCAGAATGTAGCTGGAGCACTCCACCCCACTAACAGCCAGGTTGGTGGTAATGACAGACTAGCAAATATTTTATGATTCCATTGGAGCCTTATCCCTGAATCTCTGTGTTTGTGAAACTCAGATGTAGAGCAGCATGGAGAAAGCCACATCACTTGATGAGACAGAAAGCGCCTGCTAGTTTGTGTAGAGATTCCACCACAGAATATCTTTAATGGTCACTTCATACTACCAACCACTCTTTATGCTCTGATGAATGTGTCCCTGCTTAGTATCTCTGACACTGCTGGAATAAGCTAGAATAATACTAGGCAGACCAGACAAAAAACAGCCAGTGGACAAGCCTACTATACTGTTATAATGCAATAGAATCGATATTTTTTTGTGCCCTCAGTTTCAAAGTTCTTTACTTTGAACACAAGAAACTAGGTAAAATGTGAATCCTATGATCAGATAATTCCTAGCTTTGCTCAAAATATACATGACTTAATGCTGCAACAAAATACATGCAAAAATACTAAAATTAAGATTCTAACTTCTCTTAGCTGATACCCTAATCTCTTTTCCTCATTCTTCTTCCACTTTTTACTTTGCTTACTTTAAAGAAAACATTTGGTAGACCAGCTTTCAGTAGCCAAAAAAAAGGGATTTGAATATGTGGGTGTACTGATACACAAATGAGCAATTTCCTATTTTTCTTGCAATTGTTTTATCTCCATCCCAACTTACCTCTCTCTTTCTTTTTGCTTCTGCTCAGCATATCATATGAGTACCCTCAGATAATAAGTTTCTTGGGCAGAAATTTTTACATGTCACTAATTCCATCAACACATGTAATAATTCTCACACTCAAAGGTAAATTATGGATGTCTATGAAAAGCTTCTGCCCTCATCTGTACTTAACTTTCATGTGGTTTTGAGCCATATGCATTTTTCTCCTTTTTTTTCTCCTCATTTTACTACTTCCTTTTTTTTCACTTCTTGTCACTCTTCTTGAAGTTGCACTATTATGGGAAGATTTGCTTGTGAGTCGATGTGATTTGCATTACGTCTCGAAGTATGCTAAATTTTCCTTCCAGGGGCAGGACCCTAATACATGAAACACTTGTGAGCATTTGAACATGGGTTCCATACACTTTAGCATTTTCAATAAGCAGAGTTGCATGGTAGATCTTGGCTAAAAGCCAGTATCTAATATATCCTTAAATATAAGGACCAGGAAGTTGATTTGTATCTGGATAATGAATGCAGAAATCCATTAGAGTGTGCAGATTTCCATTATGATCTCTTGGCAGGTTTTCCTGCTTAAGAGGTGGGCTGCTGAGTGTTGCACAAGATGAAACTTCTGTGAAGCCCTTAGCCCTAAGTTAGGAACATGGAGATGATAAAAGCATGAATCACAGTTTCCAGATCTTCTTTTGACAGCAGTAGGCACAGTCTCTTGGGAAAGTGGAAGTGCAACCATTTCTTACCACAATTATCTCTATAGTCAGGACTATCAGTGAATCCAATATAGCCTCAAGATTGTTCTACATTATCATCTAGTGGGGGCATATCCTCTGTTGAAGCTACAGTCAGCATTACTGATTGCTCCTTTCAGTGTTTTGCATTAACTTACTTTTCACTTTAGGAGGTTGCTTTAAAAATTTAAGTGTCTTGTTCAGCTATCAGTGGCCTTTTAGCTACTCAGATCCTTGCATCAATTTAAACTTTTCTCATAATTTTATGTTCCCTCTTTTGGATGATAACATTGATTATAGAGGCTAAAATGGAGGTGGTGGAGCTGGTGAAAGTTCAGCAAAATTGTGGCATTGCAATTATCTCCAGGGATCTCTGAAAAGGAGGAATGAGATTAATCCATGCAGGGCTCCATATAGATAACCTATAGATTGACAACTATCTCAAAATCAGCTGAGGTTTACTTAAAAATGGTTCTACACCATCTTAGATATTTCTTAATCCAGTCACTGGAGGCCCCCCATCACCTACACCCCAGCAGTCTGCATTGTCTGCTCCCGCATGTAGCCTGATGATGAGGTCTCCAATATGTTGGTATAAGTCATATCTTTGCACGAAAATGTGCTCATTGACCAGTCAACAAAAGGATTTTAGAGAGTATTTGACAGCAGGTGAGATCACTTTGGTCAAGTGTTTAGTGTCCTGAAAGATCTATTGCACATTATGATGGTTGGGAGATCACTTTCTGTGAACCAGCATTTATGTTTCCGGTCATTAAAGTAGCCAGTTGCACTTTGCTAGCTTTTACTAGCTATTAGGGTCAAGAATTTGCCTAATAAATCATAATAACATATGTGAAGACATTTTTTTAAAGCTTTGAAAGTATACAGCACATTATTGGCCACGTCTATGTAGACTCCACCTTTTTTAATTGAGTATTGGAATTGTGCTTATGCATTTTTCAAAATAAAGCCCTGGGTGCTCAAGACATTAAGAAAGAGACCTGCACAGATTTTTTTATATAGTCTGAGGGCAGATAAGATTCATTTTTCAGCTCTCTGAGCTTGCACAAAAAATTTATATTTGTTTTTGTAATTGAGGCCCATGCATGTGTATAGGCTTATACCAAGAAAAAGAACAAGCAATTTATGCCTAGCTTTTCCAGCCTCTTGAAGGAAGGAAGCCTTGAATTGGTTTTATTCCCCTTGGTCCTGTGCATTTAGAAATGAAAGACTGTGCTAACCACAGGACAGTAAAGAATCTTCTATGATCATGTGGTGTTATGCTGTGGTTTCTTCACGATGAGGAAAATTTTCATAAAAGACACTGTATGACTGATTTGTCCATCTAAAATGGCATCAACCACTTGGAATGGAGTCAAAAATCTCATCCTGCAAAATGTATGTATTGCTGTAAATGATTTTTAGGTGTGTAAATACAGTGTGTGTGTGTGTGTGCGCTTGCACATTATGTTTGAGTTCAGACCTTGCTCTTCCATTTTACCCACAGTTACCATAATCAGCATGAAAAGGTTAAGGAACATACTTCCTTTAGTCAATCCCTGTACATTTATTTGTATGTGTGTTTATTTAAATATGTACACTGTCCAAAATTGAAGAAATTTTAATTAGTTATCAGTAAAATGCTGTTCATCCTTCTCTTTGAAAAGGAAGATTACAAAGATCAATGGGACTAGGTGAACTTCATATTCACTGAGGTTGTTTGTGCTGCTGTCTGCCTTAAAATACTCCATCCATGAATTTTTAGGTTAAAAAACAATAGACGATATCTCCAAAAGGTGGGATTTTTACAAAACATATTGAGGAAATGAACTTAAATTAATGGCTCTGGATCTTCTCTGCCTCTTCTGTTAAATAATTAACATTTATTTGATTGAAGCAATATCTGATGTTATTTGATTGCTTCCCTTTAACTAGATCTACAGGAAATACATGTATACAAAATGTATATATGTATGTATATGTTTCTTTTCTTTGGAATGATTCTGATTTAATTTAATATTTTTATTAACTCCTACAAATAAAATATCAAAGGTTTATTATTCCCAAGATGATATACTGTAAATGTAGCCATGGTTTTAGCCTCTATTAGCTGGGCTTTTTTCTTTTATATCACTACATAATAATTTGATTGCTTGAGCTCTGACTTTGTTCTTCTATTCACTGCCACCCAAAATCTCTCCACTATCAGGACCACCGTAAAAAGGCTAGAGCTTAGGTATGCCATTGATGCTCCATGCAGATATAAAAAGAAGGAAAAAAGAGTCAGAGGAACTACTTCAGCATGGAGATATGAGTGATAGTCTCAGAACAGTCTGGTATAAGGTGGTCTTTTTTCTTCTTTCCTTTTCTTTCCTTTTTTTCTTTTCTTTTCTTTTCTTTTCTTTTCTTTTCTTTTCTTTTCTTTTCTTTTCTTTTCTTTTCTTTTCTTTTCTTTTCTTTTCTTTTCTTTTTTCTTTTCTTTTTTTTTCCTTTCCTTTTCTTTCCTTTCCTTATCCTTTCCTTTTCCTTTTCTTTCGTTTATCATTTTTCTTTTTTTTTTTTTTAATTTTAATCAATATTTTACTGTCTTTCTATTTCTTTCCCCTCAGGACTGGAACCTTGCATTCATACCACACTTCACACAGTAGGACCTTGATCCTGACCAGGACCTCTGAGTGCTACCATTATACAAATAATAATAAAATGAAGCAGAACAAAACAGAAGCCCTGTGGGCTAGTTTTTGATGCTCCTATCTCTTCTTCATCAAAATTAAACCAATTGAAAGATAACACTGAGCAGAGGATTTTTTTTTTTTATTTTGACTGATTGTACATTTTCATAACACACACATCATATATTGAGTGGATGACTCATTTTCAAAAAGAAATGATAACACTGGATTCACTTGGTTTTACTAGGCAGGCTGCTAAGCATACAGTGTTTGGTGGCATCCTATTCTTCTGTACAAATAGTAATTTTTAAAGGGATTTAATGCTATGATAGAACACTTTTTAATTGTTATATTGTGTTATTTTAACAATTGTAGTAAATAAAACAAATCCACAAAAAATGCTTAATATCACAAAAATAGATTGAGCTACATTTATGAAATTTACAGATTACCTAAAATGCTAGGAGTTAATTACAGTCTGCTTTCCCTGGCATGTCAGTTTGATTAAATTTGGAGTTCCAAGATGAATTGGCCCAAATTCATTAGTGTTCCCTGGGTGCATATGTTGGTCAAGGTCAAGCAAAGCACATTGACTGTAGTGTTAGCCAGGAGGGGGAAGGGTTTCTAAAGAAGGTGGACTCTTAAAAGGTCTGGGGTTGCAGCAAGAAACTTTGATACTTTTTAACTTAATAAATCTTGACAGCCTAATCATGGCTAAGCCTTTGCAGTGTTATTGGTACAGATGGCAAAGCTAGACATATTTAAAGAGATCTCAGCAGCTAGTGGCAGGAGAGCATTGAATCCAAATGCACTGTTGGGCTCTCAGAGAAAGTGCAAGAAGGGAGGATAAAAAGCTACACAGCATTTCCATCTCTTGACATCTCCAACAGCCTCAGATACAAAATATGATAAGGCTCCTGCTGAGCTAATAAGCCCAACAAATGTCTGTGTCCATGAAGTAGATGAAGTGGGATCAAGTAGTTGGGGGCTGCTGTATGAAAATAAGCCAGCACCCAGGGTATAATGGCACTGTAGAAAGCTGCAAGGTCAGGCTGATGACAGAAACACTGGATAAGTAGAGACCCCATCAGTAAAACAGGTTTGCCTGCTGGATCTGAGCCACAGAACTATTAAAAGAAAAAACCCTACGTTTTAGAAAACTTGTCTAGTTTAGTAAATAAAAGGACAGTGTTTGATTTGTTGTATGAAAAACTGCAACTGTCTCCTACTTATTGCCATATAGATTGGAGATTAATAGTTTCTCTGCAAAATGCTATATCAAAACAGACCTGAAAAGAGCATTTGAGTGCAAACTAAAGGAGATTTTTAAAGAAAACAGTAATACCAGATGAACCACAGATTTGTTCAATATTACAGACTTTTTCTCTTAATTTCGTGTACTTCTAATATATCTCTCTTCATCTGACTCTTTAATAGAGCTCTGTGAGTTCCAACAAAATATTTTAAGCTGAAATCATGTTGGAATGATAAAAGCAACTCCTTTCACTTACCAAAAAAAACCCCAAACAAACAAACAAAAAACCCCAACGCTAAAATAAGGATTAGCACTTGGAATTTTTGGAACAGGTCGAGCTGTTACATCAGTTCTTAAAGCTTCACATTCACTTAGTGCTACTTGTAAAGGTGTGCTTGGAAAGTACAGAACCTTCTAAATACCATGTGCATTTGTCTGTCACATTTTGAAGATAGTGTAAAAGAATCTTGACAGTATGCCACAAAGGTCATACCTATAATTCCCTTTAACTGTGTGATGTTTTAAATTTATGCAAACATAATAATTGCTAAATTCTAGTGTGCTGTACATGTGCTACTGAAGCCAAAACAAGGCAGATCTGATCCTGCTAGTAACAACAGCATTAGGAAAATAAATCAGTAGTGATAGATGATGAATATTTATGATTGTTTCTCTCCCACCATTTTAATCATTTACAGATATTTTCAGTTTTCATCCAGTAGAAGTACAACTGAACACAGTGCCTCCCCTGGAGTCTTAAAGAGGATGCATAATAATGTGGCAACCAGGCTCCTTCCCTCGACTCAGGGTTGGGTCGTATATCATATTTGCAGGCGTGCATTGGGATGCAGAGCCGCGCTGCTCAGCAGGAGCTCCAGGAGGCACGGTGCCTCAGGCAGGCACAGTGTCTCCTGGAGCTCTGTGGCAGCCTTGGAGAAATGCATTGGCTGCTCCAGCCTTTGAGGTTGCAGCGTCTTGCTCCTGCCTACCCCCAGCCAGATCTGCTGCGCAGGGCTGAGGGGACGGCGAGGTGACCCGGTCCCCTCCCGGGCCTGCTCCCACTGAGGAGGGAGTCTGTGGCAGAAGCTCATACAGTGTGAGCAAGGGCTGCTATTCTGTTTGATCCTTCTGTGATGGTGCAAAGTGGAGGGGTATGTCCCTCTTCTCTGAGGCTTTTTATTTGGATTAGGTTTGTAGGTGGCTGCCACTCACTTTAACAGCTCATGTCTCCCTCCCCTCTCTTCCCTTCCATCTTGAATGCACATGACAGTATTTTTTCAGTCCTGCCAAGCATCCCAGTCTATATATTCCCATTAATCACACGAACATCTCTGCACCTTTTTATTGTACAACTCCTTCCAATCAGCAAAAAGCCCAGAAGCAATAATATATTTAAAGTACCCTGTCAGAGCATTTTTGCTGCCTGATGGCTAAGGAAAAGGGAAAGTCTGAGAGCTAAGGAATAGAGGAGTAGGAAAAGACTGAATCTCCTCTGTTACCTCATCCAGATCAAGATGGGGTCCCAAGCACAAACAGGGTGCTAGAAACAAAGTAGCATATAAAACATAATGCCTGGCGTCAGAAGAGAGACTTAGAGCTCCACCCCATGTATTCACCCTAACAGAACATTGTAAACATCTAATTCTGCCTTATATGGGTCAGAAAACACAGTGACTTCATGTCCTTCTGACTGCTCTCATAGTGCACTGAAAGCTGTAAGAAGCAGCCAGCAGTCAGTGGGATGTAAAGCTGTGTGTATACAAGTGGCACAACTTTGCAACCGAATTCGAAGTGGGGCCTTATGCAGTGGAAATGGTGAAGTGACCCCAGAGGCTGGGCTTTCAGGGTGAGAGCAATATAGAAGTTAATACAATACCAATTATCAAATAACAATTACTAAATAACTGACAGTTTACGTTGTTGTTCGGAGAAGCAGATTCATTTCACCTTTTGAGCCAAAAGAGAATGGAATGCAGTGAACAACACTGTTAAAACAAATGTGTGAGATATGGGATCGGTGTTTAGCTGCCTTGTGTGTTATCTGATCCATCACAAAACTATACAAATGACAGGTGAGCTGTAAAGAAGGAAGGGCCAGGTTCTGGCTTAGCAGCAAATTCCGAGAAGGACAGAGAACAAAAGCAGAAAGACAAGGGCTACTTTGCAAGACAATTCCTTTGCTTCGTTGAAAATGTTGTTGCTAGTGCATTCCAGTTACTTAAATCTGCCTGGATTTTTGCTGCTACCAGTGGCTGTTCCTGTAAGTTGTAATGGATCTGTATATCACATTGAGAAGCCATGGCTGCTCTTTCAGTTCATTCATTCCAAGTTCTTTTCATTCATTCCAAGTTTGGTGCATTTCTTAAAGATTCACAGGGCTGAACTGTATCAATTCAGACAGCAGCACACAGGTTTATCACATCTCAGAACTGATCCCCTTCACCTCAGTGGTGATGTTAGCTTTTTTCATAAGGAAGAGATGATCATGAGGAACTGAAAAGAGGGGGAAGTGTGTTATAAAAAGTTCTTAATTGATGATTTTTTTTAGAAATTATGTTTTTAACGGAGAAGGGAAATCCCCCTTCATTCTTGTATTTTATTAGTATTTGAAAAAAAAAAAAAAAAGTGAAGCAATTGACTTCAACACAAACCCAGTAGCTGTGGTTTCTCACCCATGTCACAGTAGAGATTTAAGCTGGAAAAAATTCTAAGAATAATTTTAGGAATGATTTGTGGTCAGCTGTGACAGTGAATGTCAATGACTATTCAACCCATGTAGGATGTATTTGTGGAAAAAAAAGAACTGTATTTTTTAAGAATGACCTGGAGATACTTAGTATTTAAAAGAGGAAAAGACATATTTAGCAGCTGAGACTGACACCTAAGGAACAGTGGTGGGTAATTTCCTAAAATACTGAAAGATTTTAGGAAAAAAATTTGAGGCGGATGTGCCTCGATGTTATAGAAGTCTTCATAAAACTTGTTAATGCATAGATACAAGTATTTCATTAATAAGATCATATCTGTACATAATTAGTATTACTGGGTATACTTTTGTATAAATAATTTGCCACTTAACTTTCTTTCATCTTTTAAGCAGCAGTTATGTAAGTTGTAAAATGAAATCACTCTTTGACTTTTTAAGAATATTGCTGAATTATTTTAATATGATTCTGAAGAAACTCCTGGAGTCATACGATAATACTTTAGTTTTTCTAATCCTTTCATGCTGCAGAGATTTAGGAAGACTAAAACAATCTCTTGTGCTAAAAAATTAAGGGTCAACAGACCTGAAATCCCAGGGTGGGCAGCATCCTCAGTGCAACCAGTGTCCAAAGGTAGGTTCTTTTTATTAGTGTGCATCACCTAGCCAAATAAGTAAACCATGTGTGGGAAGAAGGAGAATATAGAGTCATCTAGAAAGTGAAGAAATCAGTTGAGGATTCCCAGGGTGCTATTCAATCCCACTGAAAATGCTCCAGGAAGATAAAACCCCTCTTTGTCTCAGATTCATACACTGGTATACCTTATCTGCTGTAACGCAAACTTGGGACTGAGGAAGATCATGTCTTGCATTTGAGCGACCCACTTCACTGCAGTGTGACACCTGAGAATGGCACCACTATGCAACAAGTGCAACAAAGCAATGCCACTGACTGTCCCAAATGCTGGCAAATCCATTAGAAGAATAAAAATGCAGTGAGCATTTTTCCCTGATGCCAGTTCATTGCAAAATTTTCAGTTAGGATAAAATCTTTAAGTTTAATTTTCTAATTGAATGTCTCTTTTGAAGAATGTAGATGCCTCTTGCATACATCTAGTGTAATATGTCATGTTAAAAAAAATTGGCTGATCCCAAAGAGAATATGATTTTAAAAAATCAGTAATACACTACAAGCTTAACTAAAAGTATCTGAAAAACAACTAATATACATTCCATTTAAGATGATTAATTTGAATAACTGTAGAAATGGATGAATGTAAATGAAAACACAGAAGAGAATTTTGCTATCATCTCAAATACTTCATCAAGCTATTAATTTAAAAGTACATAGATTTTGAAATGAAAAATAACATAGAATAGATTATATTATACAATTAATTTAACATAATGGATAGCTTAAATATATAAAATATTAATCTCACTAGTATAATTCACATAGATGTATACATAGTATAACTACCAATTTATATTTAAATCTCTAAAATATAAAGTGCATGGAGTATTTTGACTTCATCTTTTTTTTCACATTGCATCACAGTAAATATTTCCTGTCCTTTTCCTTTATTTTTTTTCTCCTTGCAAGAAGTCCATCTCTCACTGAACAAAGGAAATGATAGATGTGAGCTTCTATGATTGCTGAGAAGGCAGACACAGTAATGACACTCAGAAAATTCTCTTCAGTTCAGAAATCATATCTAGTACATTAGATACATTCAGGTTTCCAGAGCACTATGTGCAGAATTCTGGTTTTTCCTAGATCTTGGTTTGTTGTTAAAGTAAATTAAGTAAAATTCATCAAATGAGCACTTTTCTATCTAAAACATATGCCATACAGGATAATATTGAATTTTTAGCTTTCTTACTTATTTTGAACTGTCGGTTTTGAGACAGAACAGACATACAAAGTATCAGATAAGAATTGTATGTCTTTGTTACTAATGCAGTATATAGGAGGCAATACATACTAGCACCTGAATGCCTAAGAAATACAGATTTTTAAGGTTAATTGACTCACTGACACCAGAGACTGGATTTGTCCCAAACTTTTTATAAATATGGAGACTCTAGTTCAGATACATGTGTGAATCTGTATGTCTGTGACCTAATTCTGACTTTCCTCCACCTTCAGCTCAGAGAAAAGCCGCTCTGAATGAGTTGGGACAAAAATACAGCAGGGGAGAGACTGGCAGTGAAGAACAGATATTCTTGAAAAGTGAGGTGCATTCTTTATTTTTTTGCTTAAGCTGTTCATAGATATTTCTGGTTCCACACAAAATTTGAAATGGAGGTGAAAAATGTGACTTGAATAATTTCTCCTACTATTTACAAGAAATAAAGGGACTGTGTTTTTGTGTACCAAAATCCACCAAAAATCCACCCATTTGTCCACTGAAATCTAAAATCTGCCAAAGACATAGAAAACATTTTAATCATTCATTGCTAGAAAAGTATAATTTAAATTTACAGTACTGGGACTGTGATCAGCATGGCCAATGAATACTAATCAGCCTATAGTGGGGAGAAGGAATCACGTCTCCCACAATCTTATTTCCCCAAATTCACTGCTCCAGCCAGTACCCCTTTTCCTGTTCAGTTGCACCTTTTTCTCAAATGGCTTTACTGGTTGTATTCATCTGCAGTGAGTAGAAACAATCTTTTTGAAAGGGTCTTACTAAACAAAACAACCACATATATTCTATAATTTCTTAAACAATGTCCAAAGCTTGACTTATGGAATTAATTTATTTTTCTTTAGCTGTGGCTTAGGATTATGATTTTTTATAATATTTACTAATGTGCTAACTGTTGGATATTTTGGGCTTCTACACATCACAATACAAAGGCCACACTGACTTCAGTAAAAACAATTTTGAATTTTGGGAAAAAAAATCTATCCTGTAGTTGATATTAATTACTTCACAGAATCATAGAATGGTTTAGGCTGGAAAGGACCCTAGAAATCAGCTAGTTACAAACCCCTTCCATGGACAGGGACTACTTCCACTAAACCAGAGTGCTGGGTAACCTGTTCCAGTGCCTAACCACCCTCTCAGTATAGAATTTCCTTATAGAATCTCATCTAAACCTACCCTCTTTCAGTTTAAAATTGTTGTTCCACTCTGACTTTCCTCTAGGCCTTCTTTACATATTGTAAGGGTGCTATAAGGTGTCCCTGGACCCTTTTCTTCTCCAGGCTGAACAGCACCAACTTTCTCAGCCTGTCTTCAGTAGAGGTGCTCCAGATTTCTGATCATCTTTGTGGTCTTCCTCTGGGCTCACTCCAAGGTCCATGTCCTTCTTGTGCTGAGGACCCCAGAGCTGGACATAGTACTCCAGGTGGAGTGTCATGAAATCAGAGTATAAGGACAGAATCACTTCCCTCAACCTGCTGGCCACACTTCTTTTGGTGCAGCCTAAGGTATGGTTGCCCCTCTGGTCTTTAGGTCAAACATTATTTGTTCCAATTCATGATGTAATTTAGTCCCTTCCTGGAAATACAAATACTATAACCATTTTTTACTGCCCTCAGACTTTGAGTTAGTCTAGTTAGTGTAGTTTCAAAATATCATGCTTAGTCTTTTCCCTGTAATTTGAAAGTGCTTTTATTTCTAGTTTCGTATCCGTATCAGATATTTCTGCAAAGCAAAATATAATAGAACAAAATATCTCATATTTAAACTTCTTTAGGTAAATCAAAGTATTAAAAATTGGAATTTTTAAGATGCTATTTCTCTAGCAGTGTTGATTCAACTTGTGAAAATTTTATAGATATATTTTTTTCAATAGGAAAAAAATCACCCATACTGAACGTTAAATGTGAACTATTTGGATTGCTTCTGGCTTTTTGTGTACCAGATTACAATTGGTGATCAACAGTTTGCTCAACCATAATCATGGGAGACAGCTAAAACCTTGACAATACTCATTGGTCTAACTAAAGTCTAGCACATCACCACTACTTACAAATGGTTACAGTGAGATAGCTCTCTACTATGACTCACACTTTAATTAATGTTGCGGAGAAGCCTCATTCTTTTCTGCATGTCAACATGCTCGCCAGAATTTTCGTTTCGATTTTTATTGTTAGTTTAATTTTCATGTTCATTTGAATTAAAGGGAAAACATTTGGTTTTCATAACAGTGTATACAAATGTTTTGAATCATTGGGATTTGACCTTCTGGAGTTTACAAGCTGTGCTGGCAAAGCCTGGCTTTTTTTCAGCTGCAACAACTGATATATTGCGTTGTCTGTGGTTACTTGTTCCTGACTCAAAAGCCAATGAGGTTTTTTTGGAGCCTTTGTCCAAGTTGTTGTAAAGCTATTTTGAGGGTATAGCAGCTTTCTCATCTGACAAGCTCAACTACTCCTCGCATTGAAGTTGTTAATGTCTTTTAAAAAATCTTCCCTTGCTATTTGATGTATTTCTACCCTCCTGATACAGCTTAATACATGTGCTAACAACTGCTTTAAATTAATTTCCAAATATGTAACACTTGCTACATATTTAGATTGCCTATTATTAATTAGCTTAGGATATGTATCTATAGTGGCCTCCTATTTACAGGGGCAAGGAAAATTATCTACTGGCAACCTTGTGACTAGGCATTTCACAGCTAGAGCTAAGAGGTCTAGCTGGTATAAAAGCACTCTTCAGGGTAAAGTTGATGAATTGTAGTAATCCTGACTGGTGTCAGGACAAAGGAATCTCTCTAATTGAGCATGGCTGAAGAATCAGTGAGGGGCAGTATTAGTTAACTGGCCTAAAATGAAACTTTCAATAGGCCATCCCTCCTCCTCACAGAGAAAATGAATTGGAGCATTAAAGCCACCCCCGTACATCATCTCTTATCAAAGACCTCCATCTCTTGCTCATATACAATATAGCCTGCTCCATAGGCTCTTGTGCCAACACTGCTGTTTCCTCCATCACATTGTGCTATGCAAAATCAACTGCTCTTGTAAATGGAAGCCACTTTGACAGCAATGCATCTTTACCACCTTGAACCATTGGAGAATCATATGAATAACAGTCATTGATTGCTAAAGAGAATAAGACGTGCATTATTTTTATGCATACCAACTCTGGCCCTGGAGTTCATTTAGTTGAGTTTATCCTGCCTGGACAAGTAGTTCCAGGAAGAGTTTTAGGGAATATTTAAAGAAGGCAAACAATGCTGAAGAAAATAAATTGTTAGATAGATGGAGAAAAAACCTTGTTGAAACAACAGAGAACCTGGAAATTCTGCCTGTATTCTCTATACCTGGCTATTAAGAGAAATCATACAAGTTTAACAATATTTTATCTTCCCAGCCCAAATCTGGGATAAGAGGGGGCAGTAATCTATTAAAGTATCTAGAAAAAATGATAGAGGTATCAGCAGCTGAAAAGAACACATGCATTTGGTTCCACAAAGGCTGGCAATAACCCTTGTCTATGAATTAAGCATGTCAACTGAGTGTAACTTGTCAACAGTATACAAATAAAAAAATAAATTTGATTAAACAATGAGGGCATATAGCTCTTCCTGCTTTATCCATTTGCTATGCTTGCTATGCAGCTTTGAGCAAATAAATAATGCTTTGTTTTAAAGAAGCTGTTATGGATCACTTAAGGCTAACTAGAAAAGGAACTTGAACACCAAAAAAGTGTTTTAATATGTCCTGCATACAGACGAGTAAAAGCTGTGGTTCCCTTCAGGAATATTACACCAACATTGTGAACCAGAAATCCTGGCAGTCTGTGCAGTAGTCTGGATGTAAAAAAACAGCCATGGCTCAAGTCCTGGGCAGGTGAATGTCCTATTTTACATGGTGTTCGCTGGAAAACTGGCTTCAGACAGTGATGGTTCCAGAGTTGTAACAAATAATATCATTCTTCTTAAGTCTTTCTTTGTATCCTGACAGTCCTTTTCTTTAACATAAATATCAAAAGATGAAACTAAAATTACAAAAGTTGTCTTGCTGAAAATCTTTTCTTAGTGAATAGGCATATGAAATCTGATATCCTGAATAAGAAGTCTTATTATATTAGCAAGTAAATTCCTGGAAAAACAAGAAATTTGGTCCCTTTGACTTCTTGATATGCTTTCTGAAAGCATAGCATGCTTGCTAACATCTGGTCGACAGAGATCTCCGAGAATATAGTGTAAAAATTAACTTGCATTGTATAAGAAGAAACAGAGAAGAAAGATTTCTTTTAAAGATTAGCTAAGGGTCTGCAGAACTAGTTCCTTGAATTGTTTTGAAAGACTGATGGAGTAAAATAGTCGTAGACCTTTTCAATAATTTCTCTGCTTACCAGTATAGACTTAACTGACTGGGCAGAGCATAGCACTGCATATATGACCGAAGTGCAAAGTTGTCAGTAAGCACTGCAAAGCTGGTAGCCACATAGATAGGCTTAGTGTACCATTACCAGTATGAGGCAGATACATTTCTATGTGTTCAGAAGAAGCAAACCATACTGGAACTACAAGGCTTGTCCATAAAAGCACATTCTTAGTCAGCATTTGAACTTAGATGTAGAGGGCAAGACTGTTTTCTGGCACAGAAAGCAATTGGGGCTGCTGTGGTGACACAGGACTCGCAGGGACTGCCATCCAATAAGACAAATGTTGAGTGGCTAAATTTAAGATTTGTAGTTGAAAACAATGTAAAAAAAATAACACTTAATATTTATGTTCACAGGAGTACTTGTGCCCCTTCTAAGTGGACTAGGTGCAAAGACATAGAGCCTCTTGCTTCAGTTCTCCCTTCTAGTCTACCTGCAAATTTAAAATGAATTAGGCAGTGGGATGGCTATGGCGGGAAAAACTGAAATCATTATACTATTCAATTTTGAGAAGTGGAGCACATATTCAGATTCTTGCCTCAGATTAAACAGAAGAAATATGTAAGTCTGAAAGCCCAGATAAGTGACCATGCAGTATATG
>NW_016690216.1:5016107-5078607 GCF_001604755.1 Lepidothrix coronata
CACGCTGGGTCTCACCTAAAAAATCCACTGCGCAGGCTCGAAGGGTTAATGACCTTTCCCAAATCTTCGCTCGCGAAGACTGGCCATACATAGCTGAAGGATTACTATGCTTGCCTTGTTATTTTACTACTAGTATAGCTAGATTGACCAAAGTATGATCTATGACATTTTAGCCAAATTTACCATATTATTTGTTATCTTGTGCTGTTTTTGCCCGGGGCAGTTAATTTTCTTCACAGTAGATAGTATGGAGCTATGTTTTGGATTTGGATTTGTGCTAGTAACAGTGTTGATAATTAAAGGGTATTTTAGCTATTGCAGTGCAGGACTTGCACAGTGTCAAGGTCTTTTCTGCTTCTCACAAAACCCAGCAGGCTAGGGTTACACAAGGAGTTGGGAGGGGACACAGCTGGGACACCTGACCCCAACTGAGCAATGGAATATTCCATACTATATGGCATCATGCTCAGTATATAAAACTGGATGAAGAAGAAGGAAAGAGGGAGACAATTGGAGTGATGGCATTTGTCTTCCCAAGCCACCATTATGCCTGATGGAGCCCTGCTTTCCCGGAGATGGCCAAACGTCTGCCTGGGTGACCCTTAGTTGCCACCTGGGGTTAAACCACAATGTATACCCATATTACTATCTTGACTGCTTGCGAAATTTGTGTTTCCCTGAGTACTCTGAGAAGTTGCAGTGTCCCTTCTTCACTGCTGCTAGCGCCTACAAGTGTTCTTAGAATTTTTCACTTCCATATGGTATTTGTTTTTATTTTAAAAAGCAGCTAGCACCTCTTGTGATCTTTTTCTGAAGAGATACCTGTCACGGCTATCATATATTACATACCTGTATGGTGTCCTCACTCTACATATGCTCCATTCTTCATATCCTCAAGCCTTCCATAATGAACTTTCTTTTCTTCTCTCCCTTAACCCCTTATACAGTTCTTTAGACCTTGGCATATGTAGAAGACTATCATCTGACTTCTTCCGCGTGTGAGGAGATATGTGATCCCTTCATGATAATCATCAAACAATTCTACCAACATCTCATATCATTGCAATTAAAATAACAGCTTTCATTCCTGTTCTTAAATCCAGTTTGGTGTGGATTTTCTTTTGGTTTTTGTTTTTGAGGCTCATGCTTTTCAGTGCCCAGTTCAAAGGAAGATTTTTAGTGCTTCTCCTTATGTAAGGAGAAGGTAATGACAGCTGTATTGTCATTAACTGACTAAAGAATCTGTTTCATCCAGCACCTGAGTTGAAGGGATTAGTTCAACCTCAGATGATTTTTGATTTCTAAAGATGGAGCCAAGAGTCCCTGAAAGGAAGAGTTCTCTGCAACAACATCTGGGATATAGGGATTTGAATGAAACACATACTTGTGAAGCTAAGTTGCAGACCAGACTGGTGCTCTGGATAATGAAGTGAAGGACTGGCTGTGAAGAATTTTGTGACAAGGTTTTATGTCAGAAATGTACAGGCAATTGGTGTGTGCCAGATGCTCAGTTAAGTGCCTTATGGCACTTAATTACAGCATGAGAATTTAGGCTTCAAAAAGACTAAGCTACTTAGTACTTGGTAAACACTTGAATGATGTGGCTATTAGGATCTTCTAGGGCTTGAACCTACTACACTGAGTTTCAGTGTCAGAGAAATGAAAATCACTATGATTTTGGATTCTTGTACACATTCCTGTAGCACAGTATAGTATGGCATATAATTAAATTTAATTACTATATGCAACTTCTCTCAACAAAGTACGTGTTTCTGGTTCTTCTATCCAAAAAGCAAAAAAAAGGACAGAGAAGAGCAATAAAAGTGATCAGAAGTATGGAAATGCTTCTACACATTAAAAATTATTCAGTAGACTGGGGGACTGCATTATGGGACAGATAAATACTTAGCAGAATAAAATAAATAAATAAAATAATTAAGTAATAAAATAACAAAGAAGAGTTAAGGGAGCAACTGATAAGAGTTCACAAAATCTCTACCACCCTGAAGAATGCACATAGAGAAGTATTGATAGCTGTATTTTCCTATACAAGAATATGGCCTACTGGAAGAAAGAAGCAGCTGGAAAGTTCAAAATAAACAAAAGGTTTATTCAACATATAGACAATCTGTGGAGCTTGTCACTACACACGGTGGATGTTTAAAAATGTCATGTGTTCCAGTTTATTGAGAAAAAACATAAATGAAAAAAATATTCATTCAAGAAGCCTGAATTTCAGCTAAAGGCCAGATGAATATGGGAAACAGCATTTCACGCTTGCCTGGTTCTTATCCTCTCCCCCTGACATCTGCTACAGGACGTTGTCAGAGACACAATATGAGACTAGCTAGACCTTTGGTTTGAACCATTATGGCTGTTCTTATTTTCTTACGATTTTAAACTACATGTTATTCCAGAAATTCCCAGGCTGCAATAGTAACTCTGGCTCTAGTCTAAGTGATTACACAGGTGGTACTTCAGTAGACAGTAGTATGGGAACAATAGTATAGCAGTGTCAAATTTGGGCTGGGAACAACTGCCCTGGGATCATCAAATGCAGAAGTTTGTAATATACCGCTAGGATTCAGTTGCCTGCTATATATTTAATCTCTGCTTTGGATTATAAATTAAACTGGAATTTAAATAAAAGTTGTGGATGGAGGCCTTAAACCATGCTGATAGATACCACAAGGGTTTTTTTTTGAGCCATAAGGCACAAAGTTCTGATTGAAGGCTATTTCTGATTGAATACAGAATTATTTTCAAACTCCCTTTCTAAAACTATTCAAGTTTCATTTGTGGCTTGGCTCTTCCATAAACTCTTTGTTCATTACATTTCTAGTTGCTTCTGTTGAAAACAGAGATGCTTTCAAGTGAAATGTTTTAAGGAGGGTTAGAAAATGTTCTGGAAATAATTTTAAAAGCAATGCATATTCTTTTATGTCCTGTATTTTACATGTAAAACTAAAAATATAATACTTTTAATTGTATAATTTAAAAAATTAACTTTTTTTCTGCTTATGTTCCTAACTTTATACTATGTGGAGTACTGACCTGATCTGATCTGGAAATCAGGGTCAGTGTTCAGCCCAGGTTAATTATTTAGAAAAAATACAAACTGACATTTAGAAAAAGATGGATGAAATAGAATTCTTGTTAAGTATAGCAATAAGAAATGGAGCATAGGATGGTAATAGAAATAAGTATAGCAATTGCCATTAGATACAGAATAAAGAGAGTGTGATCAAATAAATCAAACCATGATTTAGATTTTCAAAATTTACTAGCTTTTTTAAACCATGTTATCAGTTAAGAGTGTACTGTTATGAATTTAAATTGATGAACACTTTTTTGAAAAATATATAGCAAATGGCTATGTTAATCAAAGGAGATCAAGCTACATTAATGCAGGTTCTTTTAATGGTAAAAGATTTATAAACACTTTTTTCTTGGTACATGTTTAATTTTCTTGGTACATGTTTAAATAGATTTTCTATTCTTTGACTAGTAAAATGTTTAAGACTGACAAAATAGTCATAGTCTACAACCTACATAGGAAAAGGCTTTGATTACAGTAAAATTACACAAAAATGTGTCATTAAAAGGCATTGGACAGACATAAAACCTAACCTTTTGAGCTGAAGAATACTTAATATTCTCTTCATGATCATGCAAGGGGAAATTCTTTGCTATGGAATAGCTATTTTCCTGTTAAGCAGGCTATTTCATCAATGATTTATTCCTGAGATGTAATAGGTCGTTTAAAATGGTGGTTTAAAAGTTAGGCCTTTTTTGTTTAATTTTCTCACAGGCAGTTGGTAATTATCATGGTCCTGCAGTTTCTCTGGAATGCTGTGGAGGGTCAAATGCCAATGGAACCCTGCTTTATAGGGTAATTAAGACAGTAGACATGGTTATTAAATACATCGTGCTAAACTAAACTGGAATGCTGTGAAATAAAATCCAAAATCATAAATAAAATGTGGGTATTCTAGTGAAAGGGAAAAAAAAAGGAGGCTTTCTACAATCATATTTGCAGTAAACAGCTCTGGCTGAATTGCATCTGAAATTCTGCCCTTTAAGTATATACAGACTTGTTAGATGTTTCAGGAATATTTTAAAACTAAAAAGAGGAGTAAATGTGCTCTAAGTGTGTTTCATGTGAGCAGAAATGTAGTACAGTAATCAAAATTCAACCTCATAGTGCTCAGTGTATCTAAAGAATGTTAAAAAAACTCCACAATGAATAGAACCTTCTGTATTCATAATTACCATGCAGTATGTGCTGGGAAATATGTACTAAAACAGGATGATAGATGTAAGATTAATGTGAATAACAAAAGAAGTTTTGAGAATCCTGCAGAAAACACAATGGGGTGATAACCTCTTTTAAAGATACTACCAGGTGTAGTAGTGTAGCTGTTACGTCTATCTGAGCATTCATGTCTATCTAAATATTTTATGTTTGTAATATCCTTTGGGCCACATATAGAGACAGTACTGTATGCCTTACATGCAGGAGAGGTGGGCAAAAATTAAAGGCTTAATTAACACAGGTAATACTAACAGAATGGCAGGTTAAATATAGTGACCGGTAAGATACTGTGCTTCCCTCAGAATAAAAACTTGTCTTCATACTTTTTCCATACTGAAAAGATAGGGTAATACTAGAAAAACTGTGGTGAGTATGCAAAAGTGTCGGGAAATCCACTTTGGAAAATGAGTCCAATATAAAAGAAAGTCATTAAAACACAGAATGATATTTGTATGTGTGGTTCAAAATTATATTCTCTTTGTTTAAAGTCTGGATGATTATATATGCAAGTTTACTGATAAATTCATTGCATCACTGGAAAAGGAAAAAAAAATTTGTCCTCCCCTCCCTAAGAAAAGAAGAAAAAAAAAAGAAACTAAATATTTCCAATTCTAGCTGTAAAACTGGAAGCCAGAATGTGTAGTTGACAGGCTCAGGGCCAGCTGACTTTAAATCACTAGCCTTTCCATCAGATCAGTCTTCCTACTTCCACATGGAACACATTTTAAGTTAACAATGTGTAGTTTGGCAAAGGAATTGTTTTTCTTTGGCATAGAGCAGTTGTCTCGTTTCTTTTTAAAAAAGTATTTTCTGCCTGTTTATATATACAGTGTGTGTCGACATTCTTTTGAACTTTAAAAACAGTTGTTACATCAGAAAAGGCTTTACTTAGACAATTATATTATGGCTATTTTGGTTTTTATATATATGTAGATATAAGGGATGTAAATTGATATTTAATTCATCTGTTTTCTGGGTGGTATAACTTATCCACTTTTTAGCTTTTACTTTAATACGTATGTAAATTACTATAAAAATGTTGATTAAGCTACTTGACCATAGACACTCGGAAAACAGGTCTCCTTCCTTAAGACAGTAATTTTAGTAAGTCTCAGTTGATATCAGAGTATTTACGGTGTGGGTATAGACTCTAAGACAAACTAAGATTAAATCTGATCATTTTGCTCTTACTCCAAAAACATGGCCATTTCAACCAGATGTATTTATAGCATGAAAAAGCAGTAGAATGGAATGCTACTCATTCAGACATTTGCAGTTGATTTATTCATTCCTGGTCGCTTCCACTGAAAACTCAGAAAAGAAGAAATGCAAATTTTCAGACATTGGTTCCACGTGAAATGGGACAGACCACCACACCAGCTACTGTTGTGAGACCAGATAGAGCTACTGCTGCCTACACATAAAGAGAGCCATTAAAGAGAAGTTGTTTATTTCTGCTTCTGCAGAAATCATAAACACCAGCCATGAGCCTGACAGCACAAGCTGTGCTGCAGTAAATTCTAGTACTTTGCCGGCCATTCTAAGCTGCCCAGTAAAAGTTACTGTAGCTAAATCCCATATACATTTCATGAAATAATCCTGCCCAGAAGATGGTATCATATTCATGCACAGCAGGGTGTGTAAATGCCTATAAATCATAACATAGAATCTGAAATATCTAGAAAAAAAAATCTGTGCAAATTTAACCATGACCCTTTGCCAGACAATAGGCCTTCATATGCTTTGCAGCTTAGCAGACACCAAGGAATTTTGTTTGGAAGTGATAGCTACTGTCTATGTAATATTTAGGACCTATTCATGGAGCATCTGGCAGAAAATAAAAGGGTTTCCTCCTCTGACATATGCTAAAGAAGGATGTGGTCCTGTGCCTGCTCCTCCTCTTCTGACTTTTTGCAAATAGCACAACATAAGAGACAGTTGTTTCTGGCTGCCCTGCTGCCTGTCATGGCTGTCAAGTGAAATCCCATGAATTATTGCTCTTCCAGATGTAAGAGATTTCCAGGCTGCCTTAAACTGCCTGTGGTTTGTGGTACTGGAGAGGAGAGAAACGAGATTAAACCTCATCTCATCAGTGCAATCTGAAAAGATCACACAGAGGACTAATAATCGCAGCTTTTTCATTCCAGAGCTTCACCCTAGAGCTCTGTGTTTTTGTTTCAGGACTATGTCATACTAAGCTTGTTGGAAGACATTGATTAAGGTCAAACAATGTTTGAAGATCAAAAATAAATTTTTTACTCTGTGTTGCTGCATACATTTTGCATTCTTCGGAAAGTGTCATGCATTACTTTAGCCAGCTGAAAGAGAAGAGATTGTGAATAGAGTTCTCTAATTCTGAGATGTCAGCACTTCTTAGCATTAATTTATGAAAGATAGAGAAAATGTTGATCTAAAATTATTAATCTAATGTGATATAGCATCTCCTATAATTCAGAGGAAAGTCACCGAGAAAACCCACTTGTCACTTTGTTTTCTCCATAAATGACTGTCTTTGTGCTTTTTCAAAATTTAGCATTTTGCCCTTTGTTTTTTAACATTTTTTATGATTTGTCATGCCAACCACAATGGCTTGTGGACCTTTGAGGTTAGTCTGGGTGTTTTGTATTAGCAAACAATATTTGTTCATACACTGATTAATTATACAGTTTTCAGAATGCCCAAGTGTAACCTTCCATAAGTTAAGAAATATCAACAGGCTCAAAATGATAGGTAGGAATTTAAATAAAGGTTTCCATTATTGTTTCCAGAATTGTTCTCTTATTGTGTTGTCCACTCCAACCATTTACTTTTAATTTCCAAGTGAGTTTTTTCTGTCCTATGAAATGCATACCTATATATGTATGAATGCAGAGAGACATATGCAGCAATGTAATGCACATAGCTGCCTCCAAACTATACTTTAAATAATAGCTGTAAAACAAAATAGCATAATGCTTTAAAACCTAGGCATTGTCAAATGATTACTGTCACTGCTGCGTTTTTTATAAAATCAAGACAAGCGGAGAGGCCCCTGACATTTCACTTCAGCCCTATTAATAATCAAAATATTAATTACAGATAAGAAAAATATGTTGCCCCAAGAACACCTGGAAATAATCGACAAATGTATGCAACTTAGATCAGAATGTAATTGCCCTGATTTGACCTATGTAGCTTTTTTAAAAACTGACGTAGCTTGTTTAATAATAGTGTTGGCTACCAGATGTAAAACCTCCTAGGCTAGCTTCCTTTTCCATTCGAGCTCAGGCATATCACAAAGGCTCTCTAATATGAGGGAATACCAGTAAAACAGTGATGAAAACCATAGGTACAAATATCTGCAAGTGGCTCACATGAAAGCATTTATTGCTTTTCATGCACATGTATTAAACCGTAGTGGAAAGGAGCCCTTCATTGAAAATGCATTAATTATTTGACACTGGTTTTCCTCAGACATTTTTTTTTGCTCTGTGATGCAAGTGAAAGATTACAGCTGAAAAAATGATCATCATACTTGAGGTAGGCTCACTGAATCTTTTCTTGTGTTCTGTGTGAAGTTGTCTTGAACCGAAACCTCTGCTCCTTAAGGATTAAGGGATTGAAAAGCAAAGACTGAAGCTGCTGTAATTTAAACCCAGCCATTCTCTAGCACAAAGGTGCAAAATGGACTGAGTCAATCTGCTTCTTTGCTAGTTCACCTAAGAAATAATTCTACCTTTTGAAAGTTTTGTACTATTAACATTCCAAAGATGTCACTATCTTTAGAGGAAATTTATTCTCTTGATTTTTAAACATGAGATCAGAGCCCTGAGACATGGAATAGGGGAACATGGTTTCAAATTGCAATTTATGGCATTTTTTAAAAATTCCATCTATGTGACATATAGATAAATCATAAATATAAAATTAATCAATGAATGCCACTGAGGTGGGTTTTCTTTTATATAAAAAATATCTGGTATCCAGAAATTCTTGCAGAGCAGTTTTCTACTGCTATTTTAAAAAATGATTTTGCATTACTAAAGTCATAAAAAGTATCAGATGAAACAAACTTTGTTCCAAGAACTGCAAGAGAAGAGGGAGCATTATGTTATATTACAGATAATTAATACATTCACTAGACAGAAAAAATCCACTTAATTACTGGGTGCATGTTAAATGATTGCAGGTTCTGAGTTTCAGTAACGAAATTAACTGAATTCACATTTCAGGTTGTTCGTTTCTTTTTAAAGTTTGTCACAAAGACTCAGTACATAATTCTAATCAAAACAAATCAAAAGTTCTTTTTAAAAAATTATTCCCAGTGGGAAAGCACCATATCCAGCAGAAAACAGAGACCCAGCACTGTGGTTTGGGCACTACTGTGCTGTGCAAGGGACCTGTCTTTGATTACTGGGTTTAATGCTCTGCTCGTACATGAGCACTCCCCACTGTGATGCTCAGCTTGTGAGAAGAAAGTAACTCTGCAGCTTTGGGGAGTGCAGCCCCTTGGAGCCACTTGCTTGGAAGTGGCTCTAGTGCAGGCAGAAGTGGCCTCCCCCCAGCCTCCCACTAGTGTATCGGCTGCTGTGAGGTGGAGGCTTACATAGAGGGAAATAGGGGAGTTGCGGTTCTTTGGAAGTCTGGAGAAGTTTTTTCCCTGGGGGAAAATACATAAACATATTCTCTTGTGATATGTTTCAAAATTTACTACCTAGAGGAGCAAGTATAGACCTTGTATCGACTTTGGACTATATTGCATAGTTTCCATTTTGGTGAGGAAAAGTTGTATAAGTGGTTACATATCTGTGTTTGTAAATCATCTTCTATCATTGATTTAAAAGTGTGTGACCCACTGTTTATCCATACATTTGATGTAGAGCTGGCAACCAACAATAATACGAGCTTTCCAACACTTCCCATTTATAACTTCAAAGCCTAACCTGGAGGACCACCCTCTCAAGAGACAGAAACAATTCATTTTCCATATTCAATGTGCTTCTCCTGAGAGGAAAAAACTGCCAGTCATGCCAAATTGTGTTGAATGATACAAGGGAAAGCTAGTTTTATCACATGGGCAGCTGACACGAAACTCTTCCACTTATCTTAGGTTGGATGGGGACTGGGTTCAGAGATGAAAGGTCAGTTCTTTATCCACTAAGCCCTCTAGATATTCCAAAATCCCCAGTACATTACAAATTTGAACAGTTTAAGCTCTCTTAAATAAAAGAATCCCTTCTTGAGGTAAAATATACAGTGTATATAGATACAGCGCAGGAGAAACATGTGAAAGGTCAGAAATGTGACCTTTCAACGTCAATAGTTTTATTTATTGACAAGAAGTCCAGTTTAAAGGGCTTAATGAAAAAGCAGGACAAGAATCAAGGAATCTGTTAAACTGCGTAAATTTGACTGACTAAATAAATTGTGCTGCGTGTCTCAGAAATTGCTATTGCTGTGAATGTTTTCTGGGTCTTATTCTTAGCAGAGGAAGCAGCTTTCAGAAATGAACAGCACACTGATTACACTCGCAACCCACAAGGCAAGCTAGTTACTCAGTTTTTCTAATATGGTGTAAAGCAATTGTGATATTTTTATTTTCCATGATATTTTCTTTCATGTCACTTAATTATTCTGTTATCCAAAGTAACGGGAAAAAAAAGGTGAATCAATAAATACTTTTAGGGCTCACTCATTGAAATCAGTAAAGAAAACCCTGATGACAAGATGATACCAATAATGCTTCTCTAATTATGCTGTATTTTTTATTTTATTTTATTTTACTGCCCATATTTGTTCAAGCCCACACCGGAGAATTCTAGTTAGTGTGTGCATTGGCAGAATAGTTGTACTTTTATACTGTCTTTGTAATAACTGATTTTCTGATACAACAATCCTACAATCAGAAATACTGGTGACTATGTATATAGATATATAACTAATACAGGAATCTCTATATAAATAATAGATATGTGTATATGAATGGATTTTCCAGTGGTCCTGAGCACCATCAGATTCCATTGAAACTGCTGGATGTTGCAAATGCTCAGGAATTCAGAATATGATTTAGGTCTTAAAAATGGTTTTTCTCCACATCAAATGCAATCTAAGAGTTCTAAAATTAAAAGTTGAATTAAAAAATTTGTTTCCTGCAGTACTTCAGCCTTTTACAGTGCTGTTTATAGCCTATAGCATTTTGTTTAGGTGAATCAATTATCTGCATCCTCAAGCGCAGATTTTATTTTCATGGACTTTTGGATTTTGTCATTTCAGTAATAATGTCTGGTATTATTCTAGTTCAATTTTACAGCTTCTCCTCTGAAAAGACAACTGCCTTTTGTGATGTAATTTAGAGACTTCATTGTGAATGGACATCGACACACAAATTGAGAACACAAGGAAGAGAAACAAAGCTGGATTAAAGATTACCTTGAACTGGTGGAGCTCTGGCCCAGGGACTCTGCATTCTCGTTTAAAATGCCTTGACAATAGTACTGATCATTTCATCTCTAGTGCCTTTTATGATTTTTTTTTCCTGTAAAATGAGAACAGGATAAATTGGGAGCATCTATAATGACAGAAACTGGATAGGGCAACACAATGAAGTGTTAGTGCTAGTTCTTCTGGTAATCTTTTCACCTTATTCCCGTTTCTTTTCTTACTAAAGTGCTAAAATGCATTTTCAAATTGATATTGATAATTTTTCATATAAATACTAAACAATACCACACTGTTAACACAGCTTTTCTCCTGGAACTTTATAGCCTAATTAATTCAGCAGGATCTTTTGTCAATATTTCAAACTACCTTCAGCATGACACCATCACTCGGTTTTGATCTTTCATGTTACAAAATATGCTATTTGTATTTCTATCTTACAGATATTTTTAATGATCTCTGATGTTAGACAAACTATTGATGAAAGATTTCTTGATCCAAACAGTATTTAGTTTTATCCTGAGATAAGTATGCAAGCTTTACAGTACCAGCTTACTCACCGGCCTCACTCAGAAGAGTGAAGTTTGTTCATGACACAACCTGTAACAACTTCACATTTGCAGGGGGTTTTTTTTCCTGTATTTTAAACGTTGCTGCTCAGCCTCATCACACAGTGAAACATATGAACACTGAATCATCAGTTCTTTCACACCTGTGACAAAGCATTAACTAGACTTTCCTTTGAAGGAAATATAGAATTGCCTGATAGATGTATCTCATTTCTTCATTGTTTAAATTATCTCATTGGAAAGAAATTTCAGGCACAAAGAATATGTGCACATGCAACGAGCTAAATTATGAGCAAATTCTCTGGTGTCACTCTGGCTTATTTTTAAGAGGAGGAATGTCCCTCAGTTAATCTGCATTATATTGTGCAGGCTAGTTTTTATGTAGTCTCATCACTGTGGTGAAATGACTGTTTATCAAAGGTCAGTTACAGTACTCAGAGCCCAACAATGAACTGAGATGTAGGAGAAGATGAGTAATTTGGAACCTTAATAAAGAAATTTTGCTTTATTTGTGCCTAACCTTGAAAAACACTCACAGATTTCAACTATTATGTGGCATGCAGCAGTACAACTTCTCAAGGGCCTTTTGTCTGCACACCTCGCTGCTGCCAGAGGCTCATTGTTAGCACTTACTAACTGCAGTAATACAGGATAGGTGTTTATTGTATTTATTGACAAGTGCCTTTTGTTTTCCTTGCTTTTTTTTTCTCTTCCCAGAACCTGATGAACATTCTAACCTTTCTATCTTCCTTGCTTTAATTTCATTTTAATAAGGCATTTGGAGGCCTTTTCCACAAATGCCAAAGAAAGGTATTTTTTTTCTTCCTGAGCTTCTGAACAGATAATTTTTACCTACTGTGTCCAACATGAGTGTCTGAAGTGCACATTAAAAGAATAAATGGTTCTCCTCCAGTTCCACATATGGTAAATGTGTTCTCCTGATATTGCCTTACCCTGTCATACTAACAAATACATATTTCTTGAAGTTTGAAAATAGAACCTGGTAAAAGTCCTGCTAAAATGAATAAAGGTTTTAAGGTTTTGTTCTGGGGGCTTCTTTCTTTAAAATTTTGATGTTATGGCACTAGGAAGAGGTATATGAGATTGTTATCAAGGGAGATTTAATGTCAAGAACTAGGTTTTGACAGTGATGAGCACCCACAACACTATCTGAATTTTCAGCATCTATGAAAACATGGCCTCAAGTTTATTAGCTGATTTCTGAAAAAATAAGCAGTGTCATCATTTCAGGGTTGTTATGTATTTATTTATTTCAATCTCTAAATTGAGATAAATCCAGAGCAGACAAGTTTTCAGATAAATCATGGAACAGACTGGATATCTTGGCCAAATAATAAAAACAGCCAAAACCCCAAAAAAAAAATAGACAAAAAAAAATATAAAAAAAAAAAAAAAAGAAAGGGATACAGGTTTAGAAAAGATATTATTTCAGTCCCATTGCAGTTAATGGCAGCTCAATACTTAAAACTTTTCATTATTTTGAAAGTCTTCCCTATTTGACACAATCTTAGAAACAGAACTTACGTAAGTGTTATATGATGAATTCTGCTTTTAACTAAAGCCCACGGTTTGCTTATGCTTTTTTTTTTTAGACTATATGTATTAAAACATCAAAAGTTCAAAAATATTTTACTTAAACCATCTGTGTCCTGATATTCTGCATCATAATATAGAGGTGAACCGAAAAGAAGATGTGTACATTGCCATGGAAGTTGTGAGAACATGTTGTACTAGTACCTTAGCTGTCACTCCAGACAGTCAAATGAAGTAAGTCAATGGATCTATGGTACAGAGGTCAGAGTGGCAGTATTTCTGAAGAATTCAGAGAAGCTGTCTGGAGACTGCTAGTGTGTGAGATAGAGGAAGAAAGAGAAAGATGAGCAATGAATTCCCTACAGCTATTCCCCTGAATGTGTTCCATAATAAATTTTAAATGTGTGTCATAGTGGGGTAGAAGGGTCAGATTTACTAATAATTTGCATTAACATTTGTGATATCTATTTTTTATGAGCATTATTGCTTTTAAAGTTTTGAAAGTTTATATTCTTCCCCAATAAACTCAGATTTTTTACTGGCTATGTCATTCTCTGTTCTTATATACCTTTATCTACATATATCTTTATATATAAAATGAAGAGGCTGCTATATGCCTCTTACTCTTCTCTTTGCCTGACTGCTTAACAGATAGAAGCTGCTATAATGTGCCACAGCATCAATGACTGAATGGGGAAGTGGATGTTTTCCCCACAGAACCTAGACAATAACTCTGGACAGGAGGAAAATGGACTAACACAGGGATCTGATGAGAGAGTGCCTTTCCTTCAGTGACCCGGCTGGCTTGCCCATGACAAAGCTTTTACAGGACATAACATAAATGAAATAAGAAGAATGAAAGCATTAAACAATGTAGCCAAGGAGAGAGGAAAGAGAGGAACTTAAAGTAAGGCATAGTCTATCTCAGAGGCAGCAAAAGGCAATATCGCCTGTGTGGTTGTTCCAGCCTTCACAAAGGGGATTGTTTGCCTAGCTGGGAGCTGCCGGAAAGGATTAACAGTTTTCCAGGGCAGACAACACCCTGGCTATCCCACCTCGGGGTATCTCAGGTGTGAAGTGGGGACTTGGGGAGAGGGCAATGGTGCAGGCTCAATTGGCCAGTAGTGCCCTTGGCTGACATCGTAGTTTATTTGTGAGCTTATTAAGCCTGGCCAGTCCTTTGGGGGCACTCTTGGCAAAGGTCACAAAAGACAAGATTTTGCATAATGAATACATTAAAATCTTTTTGTTAGTGCATGGGGAGCAAGAGGATAATAGCAATGAAGCTTTGGAATACATAAAGGAGGTAAAAGAAAATTAGTCCCTGAGGTAGCAAATACGATCACCATGTGGACTTGGGTTTCTATTTTAGCACGTAAGCCCTGAGAGAAAAAAGTGCTTGAAAACATGCTGCCTTTTATTTAGATCCATAGCTACTGCACTGAAGGTGTACGCCACAAAGGGCAAAAATGCCACTCCTCTCTATGATGAGTCATTTATATGGAAGGATCCCAGACAGTGAATAGGAAAGGGTGGAGAATGCTGTGCGCATTTTGAAGAAGAACTCAGGGAAGGGGGGAGGAGAGGAAGAAAAGGGGGGAAAAAAGGATTCCGTGTCAGCATGTAGGCTATAAATTGCACTTAGTTATCATAAATTCATGTTGAAAATAAAGTTAACATTATCAGATTACAACTACGATTCTCCTATGGGATTGATGTCATAATACAGCAGATAGGACCTAGATGCACCTTTTCTGGCACTTTATTAAAGACCCAAATTGGGTGGCAAGGATAAGCAAGTTTAGGTACACCTGTGAAGATGGCAGGGTCTCACGACTCAGTAACCTGACAATTCAAAAGACTCAGGGCTGATAAAAGATAGAAACACCAGCTATCGGGGTCAGTTCAAGGGTGCTATAAAGAGAACCAAATCCCACTGAAAATAGATAAAGTATTACTCTAGTTGCTAAGGTGCCGTAATCTGATGAAAGCTAAGTTGTGTGAATTTTTTTAAGGGTTTATCATTCTTTGCACAGGTCCTACAGTACAAATATGCGATCTTAAGCAACTGGAAGAAAGTTAGAGGAGGATTTAGAAGTATACTTGCTGGTCCATTTGAGCACATCAGCGCTGTCTTAAGGCAAGTTTGGGCTGGAGGAAAAATCAGCGAATAACTACATCAATTTGCTAGGATGTCTTTCAATCAGTCTCTAAGATTCTAAGGTTCCTGATAAGGGCATCATTTTGGCAAAGCCCAATATAGAAACTGCTGGTTTTAGTCGTCAGGAGATCATTCAGAAAAGCAAGTTCACATCTATTTTCAGATTCTTTGAGGGAATACTTTCTAATGGAAATAGGTATATCTTTACCATGCAATCATTTTAAAGTCTGTGAGCAACTGTAAAAGGCCAATAATGATAATTTTGTGCCTTCAGAAATTATTTGCACTAGCTTGTTTTGACATTTTTGATTCTATAGAAAATATGGGTGTTAAAGGATACAATTCTATTTTATCTCACCTTGCCTCTGTTTCTGCTTCTGTTACTTACTGCTTTTATCTCAGCAGATGATGCTGCTGGTAACCAGCTTCTACCTTCTAACAGAAAGTTCATTAGCATAAGTTGGAATTCTGTGGTTTTTATTTCTGGTGACTTTGCATTTGTTGCAGGATCCAAGACGGCTCTGGTGAGGTAACAAAGTCAACTCTAAATGCCCAGCCTTTCAGCAATTTACGGAATTTTGAAATTTTCTTTTATTAAGATGCCTCAAGGGTGATTATGCTATTCCAAGCAAATACCTTAGTGGTAGAGACTAGAAATTAAAATTATTAAGATTTGCAGCTTTAGTATTTGCAGATAATGTGTGAAAGTCATATCTAATTTTGACTCTACTCAGAGTATGCTTAAGTTAATCATATTACTCTAGTACCATTTGTATTCGAAAGCCCTTCTCTGGTCCTAATATCCTAAAGTGAATTAGTGTTCTTGTTTAGTATCTGTGCATGCACCATTTGGAACAGAAGAAAAAGATCACATGCTGTTCAATATGTTGTGCATGAGTTTCCAATGAATTGACTGAGATGACCCAAACAGCTACTCTCCCTTTTGCTGTTAAAGAAATGGTTTAGAACCATAAAAAATAGAAGTGGTTTGTTTGTTGGGTTTTTTTTAATTTCTTGTTCAATTTTTCAATCTTTCTAAATTTATTTCATAAATGGAGAAATATATGCACTACCTGCACAACTATGAAAAGACACCATCTAAATTTCTGTTTGAACAAATATTTTAGAAATACTTAACACATTATGGAAAGATTTTTAGCTGACAGATGAGGGAAATGCATTGCTTTACAACCTGAACAATTACCTGTGTTTTATTCTGTCACAATGAATGCTTAGAATTCCTGCCACTGTAACTAGCGTACTTTTAGCATCTGGTTTCAGATCACTGATAACACACTGCAAGTTCATCAGAGCACAATGTAGATGAATGCAAAACTTGTTAAATGCATGATCTCAAAAAAGAGTTAGTCAGCGGTAAATCATCATCAAATGGAAGTGATCCTAGAAGGCTCCTCAGGGATCAACATTAGATCCAGCATTATTCAACATTTTCACCCATGAGTTAAAACACAAGCATAAATCATTCTTAGAAAATTTGTGGTGGCAGAAAGACTGGAAAATCAGTAAATAATAATGAAGACAACACAGCATACACTGCATTCTGAATTACTGGTAAAATGAGATCATTCAAAAAATAATAAAAAGCCAGCCCATCTTGCAACTCAGTGAAATGCAAAACCGTGTATGGAGGAAAAAGGTCCAGACTAGCCCGGCAGGATGGGCATCTTTGTTCAGGAATACACTGAGTGAGGAAGCTCTAAGTATCATAGTGAAGAAGTAACCACAGGCATAATTATGAATAACAGCGATTGCAGTCCTATAAATGACCAAGTGAGAAACGGGATTTGAAATTTTTATATCCTTTTATTTGGCAATAATGAGACAGATAAGAGAATACTTTGTCCCTTTCTGTTGTCTAGAGTTTAAAGAGTTTTGGTTTGTTGGGGTTTCTTTAAAAATGGAGATGTTGTAGAAAAGAGACAGAAAATTATTCAAGGTTTGATAAAATGCCCACAGTGAGATACTGTAAGAGCTTGGCTTATTTAGTTTATCAAAAAGAAGATTGAGTGGTGACTTGACTGAGAGGTAACTGTGAAAGTGTAAGTACGTTCACAATGTGAAAACAGGGAGTACTAAATTTAATCAGGGAAAGAAAAGGATAACAAGAACTAATGACTGGAAGCTGAACTGAGCCACATGTTAACCATGAGTGGTTAACCACTGGAACAAGTTATAAAACGGTATGATCACTTCCCTATCTTTTAATGTCTACAGATCAAGACATATTCTCTTTCTGGAAGCTATGCTTTACCCAAATACAAGTCACTGGCCTCAGTACAGAACAATGGGATAAAAATTGAAGGTCCATGATGAAAAGCCCATAGCACAATAAAATGAACTGTCCTGGTGTTAACCTCCATAGAAAAAAAATACAGTTGGTAACCCCATTGTACATGTCTCAAATGCCATTTATTACGTCTAAGACCAATCCTTGTACTGCTTCTGTCTGAGATGACCTAAATTTTCAAATTTTAAATAACATTGTAGCAAAATGTCTTTCAAAAATGTGTTCTAGAGAATATGTGTTAGAAGGAAAGTAGGAATATTAAGAAAATTATTATTAAAATTCAAATTATGTTCATAGTTGTAGTGGTCTTGTCATAATAGGTGAACGGTTAAGGTATTTAGTCTGAGCAAATAAGTTCATATAAGGGCTAGTTTTGTTTAAATAAAATCTCAGCCTAGCTTTAAATTTTCTAGTCTTTTCTATCAATAAATGGGTCACCTCCCTCTAACACAGCTGTGACAGGCTGAATAGTGTGGTTTCAGGGTATCATCTTTTCTGATGACAGAGTAAACATACTCATTTGCTATTCCAGGATGAATGAAAAGGATTGTGGATCATCCTCCATAGATAATCAGAACTCTTTTCCTGTCTGGGATTGGAAAAAACATTAACTCCAAATCACAGAAATATAAAATGTCTTGATGCATGGGAAGAGCGCATCATTTAAATTTCAGTTTGAACAAATGTTGCAGATATACTTGACATATTGTAGAAAGTCTTTCAGCTGATGGGTTAGGGACATGCACTGCTTTACAACCGGGGCAACTACTGATGCATTGTGGAGCTGCTGGATTGAAGGATTAGGCAAAAGAGTAAGGCTATTCTGCCAGATACAAAGAAGCTTTATGCCACTGGTAAATTAGCAGAAAGGGGGAAGGTAATAGCATCAGTATATGATATGTGTTTTTCCCTAAGAAGAGATAACAGAAGAGAATAGAAGTAATCAACTACCGACATGTGATTATTCATAAATATTGTGAGAAGCAAGAAAGGCATTTTTTCCTTATAATAAATCAAACACAAGGCATGGTTTTCATGCAGAATTTGATAAAATTTGACAACATTGACTCAGAAATTATCAGTGTGAGAGCCAACTTTCCAATAGTGAAGTAGTGCAAAACCACAGTAACTCCACACAAGATTTGAGTTAATTTTGTGACTCATTGTAGTTTAAATTTGCAATGTTTTTGACCTATAGTACATAAATTTTAAAAAAATTCTTTCTAATATGGTATAAGGTTATATCCATCAAGGTTACAGAAGCAAGAATTTTCTAAATTATGAGCAAAAGAGGAGGAGACCTGCAGGAAAATGTGTTGCATAAACCAAAATGTAAATACAATTATCTAAGACCGCACAGTCTCTGTTATAAAATATACCTTTCAGTGTGTTTAACTTGGCCCAAGGTGCTGATTCCATTCAGCTTCCAAGATAACTGAACTTGAGTAGAATCTAGCCATTGTCACTGGATCTCCAGGCTGAAATGCTGGCCTAGGTATCTTTTCTCCTTTTTCTGTTTGATCAGGAAATATCACTGTTGAGTGACCCTTGCACAGCAAAGGTTAGAAAATTCCTAATCTTTAAGCAGTTTGTGAATTATATTCATGGAGTTTCACTTAGCTAAGGTATCCCTGTCTAACTCTTTTTAAACCATGTCATGGAAAAATAAGGACCAGTAAATAGTCTGACCTTTGCATCATGGATTTTCTTTTATAAAATGTGAAGAACAATTCTTTAAAAAGTTAAAGATTTGCACACTGTTCGTCATTTAATTCTCCTCTCAGCCCTCTAGATATCACAAGCATATCAGCTGGGTGAGGTCTTTCAGTGTTCCTCTCTCTTGTGAGTTTTTCATACCTGCGCTGCTCTGTTTTCTGGCAGACATAGTTTTTATGAATGTCCAGGTTATGCACATTTAAGAAAGTGGTTCTACATAATTATTTTTGGGATGGTGGAAGGGGAAATGACAGCAAACCAGAGTCAACCACTCCCTGATCCAGTCCTGGAACTGTACCTTCCTTTTACATAAACTTCACTGCAACATCAGATGGGTGGAGACACATTTTTTTACTGCTATAAAAGCAAGGGAGCTGTTATTCGGTGCAGTAGAGGAGTCTCAGTTGTTAAATCTAGGTAGGGAATGAAATATACTTGTCAGATGACAGCAGATACCACTTTCTTTGTGATAGAAACTTATTCCCAGATAGAGCTGTCAATTTAGTAGATGCTGAACCGGTGCCATGATCAAGATGAATGCTTGTTTCTTAATAAAACCTTGTGTTGGGTAAGCAAAGCAGTGGCCTTTACCTCAGGCACTTCATTAACTGAACAACCAACTGATAATGGACCATTGCATCATTATTGCTTAAATAATGATGTTATACTGAGGGAATGTAAAGCAGCATTGTTTGGCTGTAGGAATACACTTGGGTCCAGAAACACCTCAGTACTTATTTGCTATATACAAAGGTATTTTTATTTGAAAAACCAATATTTTATGGATATTTCTATTCTCAGGTTTTCTGCTTTCCATTGAGAGTTTTCGAGTAGATTTAATCCTTATATAATCAGATTTTGTCTTCTCCTGTCCAACATTCCAAACAATTTGGGTGGTAGGCAGGCCTGGCTTGATGGAAGTGTCTTCCCTAGGTCACACTTTCACATCTGCCTCTACCACTCTAATGTAAAACCAGTCTGATCTGTTTTAACTTCACTAGAGCAGCACATGAGGAACCACCAGTTAATTAGCGTAACTAGCACAAGAATCGTAACATTGCAAAAATGGCTTAAACAAGAGACCAATATGACTTCTGTTGAAAGGAATTCTGTCAGTTTAGACAATCGTTGGTGGTTGTCTAAGGAACCTCAGGAAGTTGTCTTAGGACAAGTGTTTGATCTCTTCATTAATAGCTTTGATAAAAATACTGGACTGTGCTAATAAAATTAGCACAAAATCTTTGGCAGAGTAGCCCATACTGAGAAGAACTAGAATTTTATACAAGGAAGAATTAGATGACCTTGACGGCTGTAGTAATAGAAGCAAGATGAAATTTAATAGTACAAAGTGTAAGGTCATGCACTCAGGGACTAATAACGAGAATTTCTGCTATAAGCTGGGACCTCATCAGTTGGAAATAGTACAGGAGGAGAAAGACTCGGGTTTAATCAGTCAATCACATGATGATTATCACTACCAGTGGGAAGCTGCCATGAAAAAGGAAAGCGTAATCCTGGGATGTGCTGGGCTGTTTTCTAGTACTGGTAGAGAGTACTACTTCCACAGGGTCTTGACAAGACTGTCTCTGGAACAGGACATACAATTCTGTTCCAGAATTCCGAAGACAGTTCACTCAAACCAGAGATGCTTCAGAGAAACAGAAAAGAGAAGTTAGGAACCTCAGGCAATGCCTGAAAAGCACTTTAACTTCTATTGCTTAGCCAGTCGCATCGTGTTCCATTGAAAGCATTGAGACCTTTTTAAATGGCAATTAAGTGGGAATGGTTCATGCTGACAGTCATGTTCAGTTAGTATGCTGTAGTATATAATTGTTTTCAGCCAATGGAAAAGCACTTTAGTAAACACGTAAATGACATCTTAGGAGAATATATTTGTATAGATGTTGGGAAGAAGACATCAGTAATAGCAAAATATGACCTTTTTGGTAAAACTCTACACCTTCAAGTAAATGTTTTTGATTAAAATTTCTTAGAAGTACTGAAGAAATCAAGTACAAGATAATATGAAAAAATATTTATTTTCATCTTCATAGCTGTGTACCAAAGAGGACAACTAGTGATGGACCTATGCAAAGTACGACTTCAAAATGTGCAGCAACTACAAAATAGATTTTTACATCTAAACTGCAATGAGAATATCCTACAACAATTCCACATCTTTCTAACTGTGCATGAATGAATGAAGCAGAGATTTCTTTGAAAATCCTTTGCCCAATGGACTCATTTGGACTCACATTAAGAGGCAGGAAAACAGTGACATATTTGTACTATGGCTTTAGGCATGTTCAAACAATCTAATTTATTTAAATCAGATGTATTTCCTCAATTCTGTCTTAAAAAACAGCAGCCTGACAGTTTGATATCTTGGATGCAGAAAATATTTCATTGGCACAGAAAATATCTTGGTTTGGAAGCCACACAGAATTCCGGCTTCAGGGACAATTATTCCAAAAATGAACTATTCAAACTAGTGGAATTCAGATTTTTTTCAATACTATTGTAAGAACATTCTTAATGTTTATGACTATAAAAACAGGGAAGGTATAGAAAAGCAAGTAAGCCAACAAACGGAAAATAAATGTCAAAGCGGAACTAAATTTCAATCCAGCATAAAGTTAGAATGAGAATTAAAAGGCCCTGCTCTGAGGAGGAAAGAGTCCAGTTGAACATCATTTGTTTGGAACTGGTAGATGAGACAATCTGAAATACAATATGTGTGAAGACACATTTTCAAACACACACATTTTTTAAAAATCCTCAAAGGTTAGACTACAGATAGAACTCTAGTATAAAAAGATATTTTTGCATTAGATTTATGAGAAAATATGAAGTATGGAAAACATTTAGAAAAACAGGCAGTATAATAATTTCAAATAACCCGTGGGAAATGCACAGTGGTTCACTTAACGCCATTGTTAACACACATTGCTTCTTGAAGTACAAACATAGCATGGACTTCCTAGTGAAGTGTGTTATTTTTAAGCAGTTGCTGGGTTTTTCTGATTAAGGATCACACTCTTAGTCCTGAATTCCTAAATTCATGTAGATCTTGGAAAAATATAATTAGGGTATTTCTTTTTCTTCATGGTAAATGTTAACTCTTTGTTTTTAAGGGAAATATGCTAGTATGATAATAGAATAACTTCATTCTCTGTCACTTCTGTTGTCCTGTATTTTTTGCTACCATTGGACTGTATATTTTTAGACTGGGAGAAAGGAAGTTACATGTAGCAAGCAATTAAGACCTAGAATTTGCAAGCTGTCATGGCAGGTTATGGAAGAAACTGTATCTTAGCTGAATCTTACGAGTATATAATGTCATTTCTCTGCCTATAATCCAATGCAAAAAGTAAATAAAGTCCTGGAGCAATTTTTTCTCTCCTTTAGTTTGTCACCTCACTGTTAGGGAATGCAGAGGCAGGATTATAGCAGTTGGTATATAAATATGAACATCCATTCCTACATTTTACTTTTAACTTTTAGCAAGGGACAAATTATTCTTCTCCATATGAGGTAGATTGCTGAGAGCTTATAGGACTATGACAACCATCTCAGGCATGGCACATTTAAGAGCAACATTGTAACTTCTGGAAGAACCAGGCAGTATTGTCTTTTGCAAAGATTTGGCTGCCTACACATAAAAAAGCTTGGGAAATAAAATTAATATGATGGACTTGTTATATACTTCAGAACATAAACTTATAGAAAACATCATGGATTACAGCTGCTACTGAATGCATGGGACAAAATAAAAGTGCCAGCATTCATGTGGCAACATGAACAGTGGGTGCAGTGATGTTCAGACATCAACATTCTAGATGTTAGGGCTCCTGTTCTTAACCATAGTAGGAAGAATGCAATATCATTCATAGTACTGGCAGTACTGGTTTGTATAAAGCAAACTGGATTAGTATGCACCACAGAGATAGGCAGGCATAAGGTAAAATAAATTGTGAGGATGAAAAATGGGCTCTAAAAATAAGGTGGTCACAGAACAGATAAATAATTAAGGCAACTAGATCAGTGTCTATCATGTTGGAGCTGGGCAGGAGTCATACACAGCAGAACAAGTCAAAATGGCACTAAAAGAAGAAAGTGTATATGGTAAAAGAGGTTGCTAACTTTGAAATAAGCAAACAAAAAACTAAACAATGATAAAAAAGTCACCCCAGAGCTGTGTTAGTCAGATGGCCTTTGGACATGCCAACTTCTGCCAACAGCAGCCCCACACCAAGTGTGAAACTGCCAGAAACTACAACAACTTGCAGAAACTACAAGAAAGATAGAGAGGCACTTTTTACAAGGGCATGTAGCAATAGGGCAAGGGGGAATGACTTTAAACTGAAAGAGAGTAAGAAGAAATTCTTTACTGTGAGGATGGTGAGGCACTGGAAAGGGTTGCCCAGAGTGGCCATGGATGTGCCATCCTGGAAGGCAGGCTGGTTGGATGGGGCTTGAAGCAACGTAGTGGTAGGTGTCTCTAGCAGGGGAGCTGTAACTAGATGATTTTTAAGGTCCCTTCCAACCTAAATCATCTAAGATTTTAAGAAGAAATCAGCCAGGTGAAAGCCATGCATGCTGCCACTAACAAAAGTGACAATAAAAGTAGGCTTAAAATTCTCTGAGTTTGTTTATACCAAAGCAAATGAAGTATGCAGCAGTGTTGGGAGAAGAAGTTCATAGACTGCCCACCAATATTTGCAAAGAAAAGAAAGACTTGTTCCAAAAAAGACGGACAATAAACAGAGCCAAACTGTTGGTTAAAAAAAAGTCTAGGAAAAAAAAACATCAAGAAAGAAAAAAAATGAAGAAAGCTTCTGAAGTGTGAAATGGGATGTTCAGAGAATTTTTTACTGTGGTGTGAGTTGGCAAAGAGCATAAGACAAAGAGAGCACTCAGAACACAGGCTAGTGTGCAAAAAAATTTTTAAAAAAGGGAGATTTTAATAAATTCCAGAATTCACAGAATGGAGGGGAGGGGAATATGAAAATATATATATACACACATACATATACTTATATATATCTCAGTACCACCTAATTCTACAGACAGAGTTGTTTGTGTTCTAAGTTGACAGATATTCAGTATGTTCACATCCTGGGTGTTAACAGCCATGATAACATTTGACAGTGATCAGAAGCTCTGACTTCAGTTTTCCAAGATATAAGTTAAAGATGATAGTGATGCAGTTTAAAATTTTATTTTTTTTTTTAGCAATTACTATGAGAAGTTTGTAATATTTGTTGAGATTTGACATCTATGTGTGAGATCAATGGACATGTTACCAATTTTATAAAAAAGCCAAAATTAATAAATCTTTCAGAAGCTGTGTTGCTGAACTTAAGTAACCAACAGAAAAAAAAAGTGTGTGTTACTTTTCAATGGTTTACAGTGATTGCTCTGAACTACTACATTAATTTGCCTGTATTGCATAATAAACTCTGTTCTACAGTTTTATATGATAGTCTAAGAAAACATGCATGCAACACTGAAGATCAGTTCATCCTACATAACCTTTACAAACGTCTTCTAGCAAAAGTAAAAATGTTTTTATATGAAACCATTGGATTTGGTTTATATGAAGATGGTTGTGATCCACTGGTTAGAATAGAGTTCTAAATTTAAAAAAGATTTTTTTCCCCTCATTCTGGTACTATTCTGTTATATGAATTTGATGAAGACACATAAATCTGCTTTTTTAATTGATGTGGAATACAACTCAGAATGTCCACTGGCTAATTTTCAGCAAGAAATAAAAAAAGAGGCATTCAAAATGAATGTACCTTAAAAAAAAAAAATTAGTGTCTCAGAATTGTTTTCATTCCCAAATAGGAATTATTATGTTTACTTTGTCTTTATAACTGTAGCTCTGGAATGTTACAAATGCAGAAAGCAATATGTAACTACTCAAAAGTATTATTTTCACCAAACTCTTTTTTTTAAAAAAAATGCTTACTTCTTTTCACTTCTTCAAGAGCCAGTTCTAGACAGTAATTTGATTTATATTGTACAAATGCTTGTTATAAGTTCCAGTTTAGAAAATATTGTCTCTATACTAAGAGAATTCAATAAAGTATTAAAATGACTAACTTACTGCCAGACATTGGTTCACATTTAATCAAACAGTAGACTTGTCATCCGCAAAAGAAGAAATTTCAGTAGCACATTTGAAAACATGTATCAGTAGTTGAAATTACAGATCTTTTAAACCTATTAACATTTTACTAAGCTTGACCTTATAAAAGGAGAATTTAGGGTGCATTTTAAGTATCCAGCTTTTATTTCTTATATATGTTAACAGGCATTACTAAGGTTGCTGTGATAACTTGTCAGTTTTTCCTTAATGGTCATATAAAGCTTTCATTATTGGACAGCATGAATTAGACCTTCCCGTGGGCAACTTGAACTCAAGTACAGATTTTTATTAAGGGTTTTTTAATTGAATGAACAATTTTAATTTTTTAAAGAAGAACAGTTGTTTTTCTTCATGTTCTTTACCCCATTTAGCTTCTCTGATCCTGAGGTGTTACTTAAGGGCATAATTAGTAAACATTTGGGGCTAATGCCCAAGTATTAGAGATTCAAAGCCATGATTATATCTTTCTTTTTATCTAAGCTTTAATTTTGCTTTCATGATCATGAAGACTGTAAGAGACATTTAAATCTTGACTTTTTCAGATATATGATGATTTTTAAAAAATCATATATTTTAGCAATAAAAATTTAAGACACACTAGTACAAAACTCAAATCTCTTCTCTACGGCACACAAATAAGATTGTGTTTGACTTTGTTGTTATGTCAGTAGTGAATTTCGTTGTAGAGCATCTCGAGCTGGTGAGTAAATTTCTCTATTTCTACTCACAACAATAATACCTTATGTCAGCGTCCTTTCTATCATTGCAAACTCCAGTCTATAGCACAGTATCTGGGAATTAGTAGGAGGAACAACATATCAGGAGAAATGATATCTAACATATCAACCATCCAAATGATCTCTCATATTTCCAGATAATTTCAAGAATAGTAGAACCAAGTCCATTCATCTACGTATTTGCATCTTAAAGCGGGGAACCCATGAAATAAAGATATAATTGAAATTAATAATAGCAGTAAAAGAAAATATTTCTGTTATGCTTCATAGTCAAGGTACTACAAAAATGTATTCTCAGCACCACCAATAATCCAACATGTGCATGCTGTTTATGGCAACGATGAAACAGAGGTGAAGTTGAAATAGCCAAGGTTATATTTCATGGGTATGACAGAGATAGTGCATGTTCACAGCAGTTGATCCAATATTCAGCCCATTAAACTATGAAAGAGCCCAGAAATGGACTGCTAAGAAAGAGCTAGTCTTTTTTGAAAGAGGCATTATGGCTGGGACACATCTCAACTCTGATTTAAATAAACTCTGATTAAATAGAATTTAATTGTGCAGAAGCTTCCTCTGAAGATTCTGTTGAATACCTAGCTTTCACTTCCTGCAATAAAACACAGAGTATTGTTCTTATGCACTACTAAGAGAGATGTGACACTGCTGTTCTTTCTGCTATTCCACTTGCATCAAATCCAGAAAAAATTGTTACAATGGAAGTCAACTGGTTCCTCTTTATCTACTTACTTATCTAATTTTGCCATGCAGGAGGACTAAAATTGCATGGTTAATACTTCTAAGTATATACTATCTTTTAAATACTTGAATAACAATCTGTGAGTAAAAATTCTTATTTTTGTCAGGCCATTATAGCCTATATGCACCATTTCACAGAATCACAGAATATGAAGGGACAGTTGGAAGAGACCCACGAGGGCCATCAAGTCCAACTCTTAGCCCTGCCCAAAACCATCCCCAAGAGTCACATCATGTGTTTGAGCATATTGTCCAAACACTTCTAGAACTCTCTCAGGCTTGGTGCTGTGACCACTTCCCTGGGGAGCCTGTTCCAGTGCCCAGCCACACTCTGGGTAAAGAACCTTTTTCTAATATCCTACCTAAACCTCCCCTAACACAACTTTAGGCAATTCCTTTGGGTCCTGTCACTGGTCACCACAGAGAAGAGGTCAGTGCTTACCCCTTCTCTTCCCCTGACAAGGAGTTTGTAGATGCCATTACAAAACCTTTCTCAGTGATTTTTGGGCGGTCTTGGGAATCTGGAGAGGTCTCAGCTGACTCTCCAGAAGCTGGCAAATGCTGTCCCAATTTTAAAGAAGGGCAAGAAGGGGACCTTGGAAACTACAGGCCTGTCAGTCTCACTTAAATGCCTGGTAAAGTTATGGAGAACATTATTCTGTGATGTATTGAAAAACACCTGAAAGACAACGCTGTCACTGGTCACAGCCAGCATGGGTTCATGAGAGGAAAGTCCTGCTTATCAAACCTGATTTTCTTCTGTAACAAAGTAACCAACTTAAACAATCAAGGGAAGTCAGTTGATATGATCTTTTTGGATTTCAGTAAAGCTTTCGATACTGTCTCTCACAGGATCCTTCTGGACAAACCATCCAGCACACAGCTGGATAAACACATCATGTGGTGGGTGAGCAATTGGCTCATGGGTTGAGCACAGAGAGTAATAGTGAATGGAGTAACATCAGACTAGTGACCTGTCATTAGTGGAGTTCCACAGGACTCTTCAACATCTTCGTAAATGACTTGGACACAGGACTGGAAGGGACACGAAGCAAGTTTGCAGATGATACAAAACGGGGAGGAGCTGTTGACTCCCTCGAAGTCAGGGAGGCCCTGCAGAGAGATCTCAACAAATTAGAGGGCTGGGCAATCACAAACCATAGGAAGTTTAACAAGGGAAAGTGTTGGATTCTGTACCTGAGATGGGGCAATGCTGAATGTTTGTACAGACTGGGGAATGAGATGCTGAAAGCAGTGCCACGGAAAGGGACCTGGGGGTCCTGGTCGATGGCAAGTTGAATATGAGTCAGCAGTGCCCTGGCAGCCAGGAGGGCCAACTGTGTCCTGGGGAGCATCAGGCAAAGCATCGCCAGCCGGTCGAGGGAGGGGATTGTCCCGCTCTGCTCTGCACTGGTGTGGCCTCGCTTTGAATATTGTGTGTTGGTTTGGGGCACCACAATATAAGAAAGAGATTAAGCTATTAGAGAGTGCCCAAAGGAGGGCAAGGATAGCACATGGCTTGGCACTTGTGGACCTTTATCCTTATCAACTACTTTACATTCAGTGACTTGTTGTATGAGCAAAAATGAAGTTACTAAATTTAAATTTCCCAAATGTCAATACTGCAACTCTTATTCCTTACTGGAAAAAAAATTATTACTTTTTCATCTTATCTTGTAGCATGAATTTAAGAAACATAAAATCCTTACTTCTTCTGACTAATAAAAAGAAAGCTTTCCTGAAGAGTATTGAACTGGAGGGCTTTCCTAGAGATCAGTGACACATAAGGAAATTCAAAACTTCACAAGAGTTAGCTGTGAGTGGTGTGTAAAGGAAGTAGGCAACCTGGCATGAGCTGGAGAAGAAAGCAGAAGGCAGATTAAAAAGGGAAGGAATTAGGATGTTCTACAAATTCGGAAAGTATTTGGAATATCTTGAGAGTTTCTGTATGCCACTTAGACACTCAGAAGAACATCCTTTTATTCCACTTTATTGTCTGTGCATGTCCTCATGCTTTTACAGCTTCCTATTAAGTCAATGGACTTCTAAATATTGACATAGAAATATATATATTTCTATAATTCAAAGGTAAATGATAGCCTTTGTTTTCAAATTGCTTGGGCATAATATCATAATAATTGTTTATAGCACTATTTCTTTGAAAGTCATCCCATCAGCTTCTGCCTAGTCTTACTGTAGCTTAATCAAGCTTTCTTGAAATCTATTTTAAAATAATGTTTTTATTAATGGTCTAGTAATAGGTTATCATTTAAAATAAGTTTAAATGATAAAAAAGTAAGACAAAGCTGAAACAATTGTTTTGAAAAATGTTTCATTTATTGTACTCCTTGTGGCTATTTAAGTCAGAAATTATATAGCTAGAGGGTAAATTGCAAATACAGAAGTCTGTTTTATCATTATGATGAAAAACATACCAAAATTTGAAATATAAATTAATCTCTTCATGGGACCTTTGACTTCTGATGCAAAAGCTGTTTTTGAAACAGATGTTTCTTCAAAGCTCTACAGTATAGTAAATGCATGTGATATTTAAGTGATATATTGTCACTGCACCTTCATCATTTTGTTTAGGGACTCAGAGACTAGATGCAGACTCTTCAGTGCACCAAGGAAACTGCTCAGTATGCACAGGTTTGAGTCACATGATTCCCATTAATTTTAATGGGAGTTACATGGATAAATCTGTGTGCTGAAAGTCAAGAGAAGTTAAGTCAACAGAATTTACTGTTCCCAACTTTGCTCTCTGAACCTTTATGCCTGGCTACCTGCACCTCTCCAAAGAACCTGGCAGGAAGAAGAGAATGGAGCAGTATGAAGTGATTAAACCAAAGGCATTCAGATTTTAAGAGGTCTATGGTATGTGTTCAAAGTAGGAAACAAGTAATCAATATCAAATAGGAGCAAATGTAATTTTGAAATTATAGTCTCCCTAAAACCTCCTTTGAAAGCATAATCTCCTTAATCATAGTGTTCTGCAAATGATACATAACTTATTTTTTAATTGTGTAAAAAATATATATTCTTATTGAAGTTTGACACTGCAGTGAAGTATATCAAATGGACTCTCATTGTTACAATAAAAAAAAAATAGAGGTTGTACTTAGAGTTTAATTTAAGTTTATACAAATACGTTCTGGATTTCTGAGAATTTCAAACTGAAATTAATTCAAGATGAACCCATTTGGTATGCCTAAATAGTGTGAGGGAAGGAAAAAAAAACAACAAAGAAATGCTTAGGGACATAATTAGAACATATGAAAAAATTAAGATATATGAAAAGAATTAGTTAAATGCTTAACTTTGGATTCAGTTCCTGCCACCCTCACCTCTATAGAAATCAGTGGAACTAAATTTGGTTATGAATAAAAGCAGGCTTAGTATGAAAAAAAATCAAAATATTTTTTTTAATTTTACATCTTAGCCTATTGACTTAAACAGTGAACATCTAATACGCTTTGAGAGTTGTTCAGCACTGCCAAATGTACCATCCAAGTGCGCTTTTTTGGCAGCTTGTATTTATTGGATACGTAGCTATTTGAGCTGATTAGCTACAAACATTTCATGAAAAAGAAATAGTTGCTCATTCACTATGAATACATGTAGTTTTCTTCACCACTTGCTGACTCAGCTTCGCTTGTGGTCTGATGGATGAAGTCATATCAGTGGTTCATATTCTTGTTTTAACTTACAACATTGGGAGGAGTAAGAGCAACAATCTGCTACAGCTTGCCCTTGCTCTGTTGCCCTGCTCCCAAGGACAGAGGGTAGAGAATCCCTCTAGGATTTAGTCACCAGAAGACTCTCTTGGAGAGTTAGGAAAGGAGGAGACAGCAGTGATACCCAATACACTGAATACAAACAGCTGGCAAACAGCTTAAGAACTAGTGCCAAGTCATGTCAGTAAACCTCAACCTAGATCAGAACTTAGCAGAGACTGAGGAATGGGCTGGCTTTTTAAATATCTCTTCCCAAGCAAGGTATAGAAATGGAGCTCATCAGAGCTTTTTCCTGATTTTTTAATCCAGTAGAACTGAATGTGAACTTGTGGAAAACTCTGACTGCTGGGCATCTCCAAGAAGTCGAAATTACAAGTGACATAACTTTTTACTGGAGCAGTTAAAAGATCATGGTCCTGATTTTCATACTAACATTGGGACCATAACTGTTTTACTGGTTTCTTTTCCAGCTCACTAATATTCCCAGGTAGTGTTCTGATCTGGAATATAGTTAGAACATGGTCATGGCCTGGAAGTAATGAGAAGGAAGTAGAGAATTACTTGGCCCCCAGCACCTAGCTAATGAGTTCATCCTTCCAAAAACCTTTCTCTTTACAGGGGGAAATTTAGTTTTATTATTGCCCCTTTTGCTTCTTCAGGATACATACTTGGAAGGGCTCCCATTTCAACTCTTCTGGCTGTCTTCCATGCTTCTTAAAAGTAATAATTACAGATCTAGTTCTCCTCTGAATACCACCTGAGTGTAAATAGTTTGAAACACACATTGTTTTCTTGAGATCCCATCTGATATTTGACACAATAGCTTAGAGCATCATTACTTCACATGAAAGGTTATTGAAAACAAGTGGCAGAGACCTGAGGACACAAGTGCTATGAACTTCGAAAAAATACCAGTTACATAGATTTAGAGGCATGGGCACCATCACAGTACCAACCACAGTGAAAGAATTATTGCAATTCACATTCAAAGAAAGAGCATACTGACAAATACACATATATACATATATATACATACAGTAGATTGCATCAGACATGTAGGAGAAAACCAAACTTATCAAACTCTAGAGCCCTTTAATGTCATGTGAAAAATGTGGCTTGGTATAAAGTTCGTCCTCATTGTGTGCCAAAAACCCACAGTTCCTTAGAAAGCTATCTTCATTTCTGCATTTTCAGAGAATTCCTTTCAGATAAATATTTAATAGTACAGACTTTGCTATAATTAACAGATTAAAATGTGCAGAACTTGCTGAGAGAGATTTCATAGAATAAGATCAAATAATTGAAAATATCAATGCACGTCATGCATACATGTGTTTAATTCAGGACCTGTTGAAGGAAAGGGATACGTAGGGAACAAAACAAGGTACCCTTGATATTTAACAATACATTTGCTCTCAAAAGGGTGCTTTGAAGATATTAGAAGTAACCCTTAACACAAAATAAGATTTTGCAAGTAGTGGGAGCTCTGAAAATGTGTATATACACATTTTGTAATAAAGTTTAGGAAGATGGTACATAACTTGTAGCAAACATGCAGAAGCAACCTGAGTATAAAAAGAGTTCAAAGGTACAAACAGTTGAGTACCAGTAAAAAAATACAGATTACAAAGATTAAAAAGAACTGGGAAGAGGAGATTACAAGAAAGAACGTGATTTAATCTGTGTTGTTGTACCACAGAATACTCTGACCTGATCAATCGTGGTTGGATTTTTAACAATTTTTATAAATTAGTCAAAACAGCTCTTCTAAAGTGAGAACATTTTAGCACAAAGTCTGTCTACCAGTTCCTCCTTTCGCTTTCCCTGCCTAGTGGAAACTGCTGCATGCCTCCTCTCCAGACCTACAGCAACAACTTGCAAATGTTTATGCACAGGCAGTCGGATACTGTAACTGGGATTGTTAAAATGGAAAAACTGAGCTTATGTGGCAGTTGATATGGTATCCAGCTACTGCACAAGCAAGTCATTAGCACTCTGTTTTAACAAAATGAGATTGTAATTAGGTGCCTTTGATTCTAAAGACAGAATGAGTTGCACATTTCTGGCTGCCGTTCCCAAAGCATGACATCAGAGTAATCAGCCATAGACTGTCATTCTCTGCTCACCCCACATTTTTACTCCATTAGTAACTCACAACTAATCCCTGGGCAAGATGAGATTCTCAGTCATCAGTGAGCAATAAATATATCTGCCAGGGTTGATAAGATTTCTCAGACACGTATAGTACTTTTTGTTTTGTTCCTGTTTTTCAATTTCACAAGCTGTCTCTGTGTTGAAGTGGGGTCTGGATCACTGTTGACTTGAGGCTGCTTTGCCTCAGTAGGAATTAACAGTGTTCCTTTGTGCTGGCTGTCTTGAATGGAATAGGACCATCAGAATAACTTTCTTTCTCTCCAGGGAAGACTGTCTGGAGTATCCCATGAACCCCAACTCCCACTAATTGCAGACAAATAGAGGAACTCACTTTCTTACCCTGGGCCACAGCCGGTGTAGCCCAGCTGAGGGACTGGGAAATCCTACAGTCCTGCAGTTTAGTTTAGTTACCTGTAGTCTGTCTCCTGGGATCTGAGCATAGTCTTGCTGACCCATTTACTACACCAAGAAGTCTGCTTAGAACAATTACAGAATGGGAATCTGGAACTACACATCTTAAAATGGAGATTAATGACTACATTCACCAGCTATTCCCCAAAATATGTGGTTACCAGAGGACATCACAAATGATGTGTGAAATGAGACACCTTTGCAGATTGGCAGTGCACAAAGAGGATAAAGAGAATGACATGTAATTATTGCTGTGCTATTAGCTATGATATTCAACTTACAAAAAGACAGAAAAGTCCAATAAATACAAAAGCCTTAGATTTACTTAAAAAGAAATAAACTGCTTGGAAACTTTGTTCTGACAAATTTCACCAGAACCTTCTTCTGGAAGGGAAAAGGGTCCAAAGAAAGAAAGGGAGAAATTTTAAATTAGTTTCCTCCTTTTAAAGTTCACCCCTTTCTTTTTCTTTACTTGGAAAAATGCAAACACCTTTCTGGCACATTAACCAAATTCATTAAATACTGGGGAGTGGGAAGGAGGGAAGCTATGACACCAGTAGAGTTTTGGGAGGATTGTGGATGTACCTCTATCTGTGAACATATCAGACGCAGTGCTGTCACTTTTACAGACAGAAATGAATACAAGGTTTTCCATGCCAAAGCGTGGATTAAGAATTAGAATTTAATTTTATGAATTTTGGTTTTGTGGCAAATTACAGAAAATACATTACCCAATCTGAGAGCTAAACTATTAGCAAAACATCTTAAAAACAACTGAAGAAAGTGCATACATCAGTGTCTGCCATTAGTTCTGTAAACTTCCCAGAGGCGGTTTCAACAAATTCAGAAAGCCCTTACACATTCTAAGATAGACATGTCAGGCAAATCAGAATCCCTCCGATTCTGAAACATAAACAGTATTATCTATATATGAAATATTTTGAAGTGGTGAAATAAAGTTACATGTGCAAGAAAATTGAAGAATATTAATCCCGAGTGTTTTGTCTGCTTCGTGGTCTACAGATTTTTTTCACCTGTCCATGGGATGTTTATCTTCTCTTTGTTTAATCAATAAATATATAATGAAAGTTTGTAATTACTGCATGATAACTTTATTAAGAAAATAAAAGATCTGCTACATAGCATCAATGTACACAATTTCAATTAAGAGCTGGCCAGCAGATCACCAAAAGATACATTAAAAAGAAATTTAATATTGAATTATTTCTAATGGTATCTAGCAGGCATCAGTACTGGGCCCAATGGTAGTCAGTATTCCCAGCAGTGATCCAGAGGTGCAAATGCAAATTGCCATGCTAAGGATCTGAAGATGACAGAAAGATTACTCGGCTAGTACATAATTATGAGACCAAGGAAGAGGAGATCTCTTTACAAGCTAGACCCAATGCAAAAATGAGCATTTTAGAAGAGATGAATGCACAGTTAAACATAATACAAATGGAATTCACCCCCCAAAAAAGGGGGTACAGTGATTTGGAATGCCTTGACTCTGCAGGGATTTATGGGCCATAGTGGACCAACATGAGCTCCCACTGTGAAGTTGCATGAACAGAGCTAACGTAATCCTTGAATCCTGATGCAACGGTTGGAATAATTCCCACAGATCTGCTGTCCATATTTTAATGAGAATGGTGGGAAAAAAATGGAGAGTTCACAAAATTGCATTTAAAATTAATTTGAGAGCAGAAGAAAATTATTTGCTGTGAAAAGATAAACTCGATCTCTTTGATTATCAAAAAGGAGGGCTGAGAATGACTTGATTAAAGTTTATAGATCATGGGAGAAAACTCTCATATGCAGACTGTTTATTCTGAAGGGAGAATAATGTAACAACCATCCCCCAAAATTAAAAAAAAACAACATTCTGGAAGTTGAACACTGAAAAATCAAGAATAAAACATTTTTCTACTAATGAAAATGAATGTTGAAATAAATTCCCCAAAAACAATGAATTCTGCCTATTGGCATATTTTCAAATCATGGTACCAGTTAAAATTTCACCATAAATTATCTTTTCCTTAGTTAAATAACAATTTTATTGGACTTGACACCAAATAAATGAAATTGATAAAATTTAAGGGTCTTCAACATGCCCACAAACTAGCTGAGGTTGGATTTCAGAAATCCAAAAGAGAATAGAAAAAGGAAGAAATAAAATAGTGAGAAATTAGAATGATCTCTTCAAAATTACATTTTCTGAAGATCTGTGGCCTGATTTGGGGCTTTTGTTATAATTCTATGTGAAGATCTCTGGCTCAAGACCATATGCTCTACTGTGATATGTATTGCATAACTATGGAAAATGTCTTTATGTAGGTATTTTTCATTCACATAAAATTGTCTGTAAGAATTTATATCCCAGCTGGTATGATGTTATACAGAAACAATATCATGTGTTGTTCTGCAAGTTGTGCATATGTTTGGTTTCTGAGGCCAAAAATCAGGATGTGGTTTGAAGAAAAGTGGGAGGAGTCAACTAGTAAAAGTGTTATACCATATGACAACTTCAAAAAAAAAAAATAAAAAGAGCATATCAGTTGGGAAAATATATAGCAGAAGCAGAGGCTGCCTCTACTGCAATAACTCGTGATCTGCTGTGCACATGTGCACATTCGCATACCACTGAAGTTTTAAAAGAATAGTTTTGCAACCTGTTGTTTACGTAGTCTTAGTGTCCGTAACGATGCAGCAAAGCCACTTTTTTCTGATGTAATCTCATATATTGTACCAGTATAAATCCCTCTGAATTTTAGTGTATTGGAGGTAAACCAAATTATTAAGACTTCAAAATGGCTTCCATGTCTAGGACAGGAGACAAAGTGGTCATTTCACACTACAGAGGGGTACATTTGTAGGCTTGCTGTTGATTTAGAGAGGCTCCTGAGTAATTCTCTGCTAGTCACCTTAGTGGATTTTAAAGGTATCAGAATGATAGGACTCATGATTTGGAAAGTGACCAGCCTGTAAATGGTTTAACATACCTCTTCCTTAGGTGAGTCATGTATCTCCTTAAGTCTGAAAATGTTTTACTGCTGGACATAATATGACCAACTGGAAACATTTTTTGATCACTAAATTAACATACATACTAGGTCTCCTGAGTATTTAACTTGGGCTACAGATTCACAGTGGAGTGAAATTAAACAGCTTCAATCTCAGTAAGTACACATAATACACGAATTTAAAAAAATAAAAGTAAATAGCTTCAAAAGCAGTTTATATATGTCTACTCTTGATATATAAACCAGTTGAAATAGTAGGAAATATAGGCTTCTTGGGGAAATCACTGCATTTGTAGCTCCCTATCTGTTTTCTTCATTAATTTTTTGAAGTGTGTTGAAATATTCAGGCTCCATATGGACACATTTAGTCACATATTACTTGTATTTTCTACATATTTTCTATTATGTTCAATCAAGTTTTCAGTAATTATTTTTTTAATTTGTTGATTTTTGGCTGTATGATTAGTGAAAATAAATAAGTAATCACCAGATGGAATGAAATTCTGCTTCTTGAACTTATGCAAGTACTGCAATTAAAGTAACTTTAAATAACAACATACACAAATTAGTCATTTTCACAACTAAAACATAAACCCAAGAGATGCCCCTATATATTTAAACCACTCTGAGTTTAATTAAAGACAGATAAAAAATGAAAGATTATTATCAAACGTTAATCTCTATTTTAATCTTTAATTTACCAACAAGTATAACACATCTGTTTTTATCATATAGTAATTAAGGTTTCTTATTTTGCAGTACAGCAAAATCCCTTTGGTGGCATCTTGTGAGAGTGTGTCAGTGATATGACAAGCATTTCATACATACGCTCTTCAGCCTGTGAGCTGGCACCTACCACTGGCAAAACTGCAGGTAACAGACACTATTGTCACTTCACTGATAATCTAAAAAGAAAAATTTCTAATTTGCATTCCTAATTTTGATATTCTGATAAAACATTTTAGTTCTGGATTTGACTGGTTAATTGTCTGTTCTACCCTAAATGCTGAAAGTTTTAAACAGGAATCAAATTATTGGGTTTTATGTCTCCAGTCTTATAAACTGGGACCCTTGTTACAGGCCAGAACATATTTCAAGACTGGTTGCAGGAGCACAAAGCTACACTCTGCGTCAAGCCTAGGATGTAGCTTAGGATATGTGAGAAGAGAAATCTTCTCCACAGTCCCCTTGCATAGGTTTGTGGTGACAACCAGCCACTCACCTTGCTGGCACATCCTTTCACACATCCTAGGACAGCCCTTAGATCTGGCGATGTCACACGTCCTAGGACAGCCCTTAGATTTCCTGTTTCTAAAACACACAGGGTAAGCAATCCAGGCTGTTGGCAGACCCAACAGCACAGTCTCAAGCAGGGCTAAAGGCTGGCAACATGGAGCAGGAGCCAGGAGACACACCATCCTGAGCATACTCCTTGCCTCTTGTCAAAGTAGACATGATCAGTACTGCCAGTATAATCTGTGGAAAGACTGTTTGCTTGTTGCATTTTACATTTATATAGGTTTTCTACAAATTCCACTAATTTCCTTCCTGTAGCATAAAATATGTACGGCCATATGCCACCAAAATTCTCTACAAGACATTCACAACCACCCAAGTCTTTTTTTTTTCCTGCCTTGTTCTTTCAAGAAATACTAATGAAATCAGCCTGCTTATCTAATGGGAAAGCTATAGCATTTAAGATGTTAGCTAGACAATGATGTCCCTGAAAGTTTAGTAGTCGAAATACAAAACATGGGCCATGCTAATGCCAAGTACACTTTTGTGATAACAGAATTCTGATGATAATGGGATCTTCGAAAGAAGGTTTTTTTATTCACAGCAACCCTAATTTCTATCAGTCTCCAGAGACCTGCATGCTGCAGAGATGATGCCAAAAATCAGTCAATTAAACAGCTTAAATAAAAAAAATGCAAAACAAAAAAACACCCCACCTAAACTTTGGCTACAATCCCTTAGGGAATCCATTCTTTCAGGATCTGTAGCTGAAACTTTTATTTTAAAATAAAAGGTCCAACAGGCAATTTTACCTACACTATGAAACACTTTTCTCTTGCTGTGAAACTTCTAGAGACTGCACAACACTAGACAGAAGTGGGCATTATTATCTTCTATTTGCAGATATGGCAATTAAGACAGATTAAATGCCCAACACACTTCTGCAGTAGCAGCAAAGAACAGTACCTGGAATGATTCTTTCAAGCAACCCTAAACACTGTGTCTAATAACTCTGCCTGAACTCTGCCTGAAGATTTTCTTCACTGTGAAATGCCTTTTTTTTTTCCAAGTTCCAATATTTTTTTTAAGAAAATTAAACAATTTCTCTAGATTTTTGTTTTAATGTTATCCTTATTATTTCTGAGATCTTCTTGCAGTTTGGAAAAATAGTAACTTTCCAGGCTACTTGAATAACCTTGATGTCTTAGTGTTTCCTCTGTGAATGGAAAAAAAAAGTCGTTACTTGTGCTCCCCCTTAACATCTACATTTCCACACTTGGTACATAGATTCTTTAAGATGAAAATAAATTTCTGGAAACTGTACTAATTGTCATTAAATTCAAGGGTCTGATTCAGGAAAACATGTCTAAAACAGGAAAGAAAAAAAAAAACCAAAGCCCAGTGCAATATTAGAACACATAGTTAAACATCTGCCTATTTTCATAACCAAAAAGATATATAAATACTGACTTGGAAGTGTGATAAAACAGTAAAATTCATTGCATGAATCAATAATTTTCCTTAAAAATTAGTCTGAAGTCCTAAAGAATTAAAAGATATTCTCTTTCAGTTTATAACAATCTTAAGGAGGATCAAAGATTTGTCTTGCAAGCTCTGACCGTCCCTTTAAGCTATCATTCATTGTAAGGAATGACAGAAACATTCCATCTTCCAGGTTTCTCTGGTAGGACAAATTCACATAACACAATGAAATAGAATTTAAACAAATTTAAAACAGTTAGATTTTTCTGCCCCAAACCATGTCCCATTTCTTTTAGAGCTTTTGGAAGCCTTAATGGCTTATAGCAGCGGGCAACAAAAAGTGACTTGTGAACAGCGGGTTCTGGGATTTAGACATGTAAATAATTTTTTCTCTTCAAACTTGAAAATGAAGGCTAGAGTTTGCTCTGCCACCACTCACGGGGCTTTGTCTGATGACACGATGTTGAAGCTTTGAGCAAAATGGAAATGTCAGTTGCCAGAAGCATAACTGTGAGCCAATCCTGGTAAGTGAGGTCTCTCATCCTGTTGCAGGTCACCATCTCCCTTCTGTACCTTGCCTGGTGGCAGGGGCTGCTTCAACGCTGTGTTAGTGCTCTGACAAATCTCGAGCTGGCAAAGCGACTTGGAAGGTTTGTTCACGTGATTACAGGCAAGAGAAGCTTTGAAGTACACAGGCTGTTAAATTCCAGTGAATACGTTACTGCATATTTTAGAAAGAGCTCCTTACCACACGGTTCACAATTACTGTGTCCATTTCAGCATTAAAAAGATACCTAGGAAAAGAAAACGTGTTTAAGTACAAAAAAAAAAAAAAATCAGAATACAACACTTAGACTGAATAATTAGTACCATTTTATGTTATGCAACCATGTATTTTAATCATCAGTAATGACTGAAGCTGCAAATTAATGTTTATTTGCAAGGATGCATTTCTTAAGTCACCATTTAAAATGGATTTATATGGGAGGTCTTAATAATCAAAAGGCAAAAATGTGTTGTACTACATGGACATGCTGAAGATACAAGTTAAATGGCCAAGACCATTCTTAAACTCCCTGGGCAAAAAGGCAATATGATGGTTATATAGGCAAAACAAAGAAAGAACTATCCTGCTCTCTCTGTATCTATCATTTTAAATATCAGTAAAAGTACCAGTTAGTCTAAAAAATAACAAAGTTAACAAATTCACCAAGCTCTTAACACAGTAAAATTTTGCATTTTGAGTTTACATATCTAATGTAAACTAACATAACTAACATAGGTCTGCTTCATAATGTTGATTTCAGAAGAAATACTACCAGAAAGCATGTTTTATACCAAAATGTAACATTTTCTCACCTCATCTTTACCAGTGAGGACACTTCCTTCTGCTTCACATGGTTCTACTTCCTCTCGAGTTTCGTCATGTTCTTACATAATTATCAGACTACTGAAAAATATTTTAATACAAATAATCCAGTTTCCTTTCAAGACCTTTTCCATTAGTTTGTTTAATTGTTTAAGTAGAAATATAGCCCAAAACATTTTGCTCTCCTCAGGCATGTAATAGCTACACCCAAAAATGAGCTTCATATAGCTTCCTGTTCTAATACAGTTGCACCATGAAGTTTACATAACATCTAAAACTAAAAATTTTTATCATGATTCTGCAGTAAGTACTGTATTTTCTTGTATTTTTGCACTGGCATGAGGCATTATTTCATATAAGAATAGCTTGACTATACTTTCTGTGCTAGCTACCAAAGGAAGCAGTTTCAGTCTGTTCTAGCTAAATGTCACACGCCAGGTGGAGGTTACTGCTTCTCCAGAGCTGCCAGTGAAGCTGCTCATGAAGCCACTTTCTAACTCAACTTGATCAGGCTGTACCCGACTAATTTAAATAGTAACTCGGCAAAGGGACCAGGGGTTCTTCTGGGAATGTGAAGTCTGGTACCAAGAAAAGTGGTCATAAGCTTAGGGCAAAATGAAAATTGTAGTCATAACTACCACAGATACAGTTAGAAGAAAACATACTATCAAGACTCGAATTAAACTTAGTTATATTTTGCTTTCATAGGACTGTTTCACCAATCGATGATTTTATTTTGCAAAGTGACTAACGTCACTAAGGTAATCCCCAACTAGTAGTAAGAACTTTACAGGGAGACTTAACACAGTCTATAAGTGACTTAAGATCTGAATATGCCTCAGGATGATTTCAACAATGACTATTTGAAAAGAATAACCCAAAGAAATTCACTAAAAAGTCCATTCTTTAAACATTCCCCAAAGAATTTCTGTCAGCAAAACATGAAAGAAACTCCTATTCTATGGTTTTCTCTACCTGAGCTGGATAGACTTCAACTCATAATTGAAAGGTTTATTTTTTCAAAATTGAATATGTGAAACTCTTAAGAGCAGTATTAAAATACCTTACAGGCCTAACGTTCTCCTTCTTTTGTTTTTATCACTCACTGGAATAATATTCCATGTTGGTCTGTTTATTCCCTAATGGACCGAGCAGGAAAAAATAAGTTTACAGTGAATCCATTTTTTTTTTTTTTACTTTGTTTGTTCGTTTGTTTGTTTGGGGTTCTTTGCTTTCCTTGGAGTTATCCTGCATATTGCTATCTATCCGGACCTGGCATACTTTTATTTAGTACTCTCTGTACCTTATTCACATCTGTCAACAAAAAATGCACATCGCAGTCACACACCAAGGCACAAGTCACAAAACTCACAGAAAAAGTAAAAGAAATGATATTTATATGTCATTTCAATAGTCAGGGGAGAAGTGTCCCAGTCCCTCTTTCTAAAAATAATGCTTCATACAGGTGTCATCTCTGTATTTCATTGGAGTTATCAAAAGAAAAAAAGTTGTCATTTATGGAAGTTGCTTCCTGCTATTGAAATAAAATGATGTGCTTTAAATCACAGTTCAGTTCTTCCATACCTTTCTTCTATGAAAATCACTCATACATGTAGGGAAATGGGAAAAACCCAGTTTTATTAACCCACCATCAACCCATTTATTCTACACAAATAACACACATAAACTCTCCTCTGGTCATCTCTTCCTATCAAAAATGGGCTGAAAATATCTATAGTGTCTTAAAAAAACCCCAACCAAACAAAGAAAAAGAGCAAAAAAGAACAAAAACAGCTACTCCTGCCACCCATAGCAATGATGAGCTGATAAATAACTTCACCATATTGTCTTGTCAGGCATATCTAATGGAGATAAAGAAGTCTCTAATTAGGGCATTAATTCCACACTGCACTGCAGTTGCAATGCAACCTCCCTTTCACTGACAGGTGCAATATGTGGGTGCAAATTTCTTGGCATCAGCAATCTACTCTTTTGCATTTACATTGCTAAGCAACATCATTACTTTGATTGACTTATGTACAGTACTACACTTTCACCTCTCAGATACATAAAGAAAAGATTGATTCCAATTTCAGTGCCACTGTTTTAAACAGATGTAATTCCAATGAATTAGGTGCACTTACTCCTAATTTACAGTCATGGAAGAAAAATAATTTTCTTGATTACCGTACTGTGTAGAAAGCTCTAACTCTTTTGGACAGAATAAACTTATACTGGTCTAAAACTCGCGTGACAGTCAGGGGCATAGTTACATGTATTTTTCCACAAGAAGATGGCAGCTGCCCTCAAAGTGTAATGCGAGTTAACTAGGAAAAGGTGATTGACTGATGCTGAGGTTAATTGCTTGTTGGCATGCTAGAAAGGCTATGCTAACAAGTGCTGCTTATAACTAACAAGTGCCAATTATTTCCTTATATTCTAGTACACATTATATTATGCTAGGTGCTATCCAAACATCCAGAAAAATCCAGGCATCCCTGCCCAGATCTGATAAGTTAATGATTTAAGAAAACTATGCAAGTTACTGATGAAAATGGGTCAGTGCATGTTGCTTATCACAGATGTACAACTCTTCATATAATGCTATAACACAGAAAGCTTTTGTTCAAGTTATCAATGCACTGAACATATACTCATAATGAAAGTGTAAATAGTTGTCTGATCATAAATTTTGTTTTCTCTGTTGCTGACCAAAAGCTTACACTAACAGATAGTGCTTATTATGTCTTATTAGAAGCCAGTGGAATATTTAAAAGGGCTGATATTTTAGTCCTGTTTCCACATCTACTGTGGACAAAAGAAATTTTATATATAATTCGTGACCAACTGTACGTCCAAGCCTGACAAAACTTCCCACCTAATAGGTAGATTATTATGTAAAATATTGCCTAATATTTGTATAATGCATTCACCTGGCTTGAAAATATGCTGACAGAACTAGAATGCATAACGTGATCCATTGTTAAATTGATATTAAATTCATAATTTTGTTCCTGAAACATCAGTAAATACCAATTTTAATTGCATTAATAAAATATGAATTATGAAAGTAGAATTGTAGTGACTAATACAGATTTTCACTATCATAATAACGATTTAAAATAAGATTAAAAAGTAACAGCTCCTAAAGAAAGAGGAAATTAGTGTACCAAAAATAATAATGCAAAGCCAGCCTGCCCCCTGCCCCCTCCTCCTAGACAAACCATCTACCTTGTATCAGTTGGAATAAAACAGGGAAAGTTGACCTGAGTAGAAAACTTACCAGTCTTTCAGGCTTTCTTTGCAGGAAATATTACTGTGCTTGGTAAAACTTCATGTTTATCTGTTACTCCTTGTCTAATTTCAAACTAAACATATGTAATGGCATCACAATGTAGTAAGAAAGTTGAAAGCCTTTGGAAATGCATTAATTCTGAATGTTGGTAATTTTAACTTAAGATGCAGAATGAGTCAAATATGCTGGTAGTCTGTTGGAAAAGGTAAAAAGTGCCTAAGCTGCGGTTTGACCTCTCTAGTCCTGCAGTGCAGAGAGCATTTCAGCATACCTGTATCCCAAAAATTCAAAAGAATGAAACAAAACTTCTCTAACCATATGGCTTGTTCAATAGGCATGGGCACTCAGCACAGGGTTGGGCAAGGTGACCATAAAAATGAAAATATTTAAGAAAAGCTAAAAACATTAAAATTGCATTTACAAATATTGCTTTGGTATTCCTAGACTGTTATAGAATAGATATGTACATTTCTGTACCCATCAAACACTTAATAAAAGATAGCTCCTCTAGGCAATTTGCAAACTATAGTTTCATCTAGATATATGTCAGTGTAAATCAGGAACCTTCAGTTCTCAGTTTTTCTAAACAAGTATGCCATAATCTTTCCTAGCCCTGTTTCAGTCAGACACTCATAAATCTACCACGTTGCTCTGTCTCCTCAGAATGCAGTCAAATTCACAAATATTTTAAAGGTATAGTGAAATACACATATAGCAAGTCTATCATCCTAGAAGGAGTTAGTATATTTCCTTCACCTGAAGTATATATTTCATTTTAACACATCTTTAATAGACACCAACTAATCATGTTTAAAGGCTACCTCTTTATTATTGCCCTTTATCCATAAACTGCTCTTTTCGCTGACCTTAATATATAAGGTGAAGATAGGCAATTGTTCGGTATAAATGCTTACATATATGATTCTGATTTTAGCATAAGTAAGGTAGAATTAGTTGGGCTGGACATGGCTAAATTTTCTTAATTTTCAAGTGCCATTGTTGAATATATATTTTTTTGTTTGAAATCACCTAATACCCTCAGAAATACCGATGACCCTAGATTCAATGTCTTCCTTTTTTTTATATCCTGTATTTTGTAAAAGAATAAAAACTTAATGACACTTGTAATTTCAGATCTTTTAAGAATAAAGTACTATGTGAAATTTATAATATAAAAATTTCCTTTTCCTGGAATTACAGTTTTGTATTTATTGAATGCGTTCACAGGCTCCCTTAGGATGTGAAATGTATGGAAATATATGTGCATTACTAAGGAAAGAACTAAATTTATTCTTTCCCCACATCATGCTCTTCTTTGCAGTAGAGGTTTTTAATTCAACACAGAGCTAGAATGAGATGGAGCCAATTTCCTGGTCTATATGTGTGACAAATGCTAAAAGTGGCACGAGATTAACAAATTAGTTTATGTATATATCTTTAAAGATTTTTGACCATGTCCCAAATCAAAATGCATGCTTATTTGAAATGAAGATTTCTTTAGAGTTAAGTATTAAACAGGAACCTTATAAATTCTTGTAATTTTAGGATAGAATGATGCTATGTATGACAACTAAAGAATAGCAACCTGAAAAAAAAATGTGTAAGAAGGTTTTTATGGCACATCACTCTAATAATAACAACTTTTATTCGTATAAATTATATATTTAATGATAAAATCTGATATTTTAATAAGGAATTTGCTTTGAAAAAGTTAATTATTTCAGAACACAGGTATTTCTCTTAAGCATGAATATTGACACTGTATTAACTATCAAAATATGAAATTCTTTCTTGTTAAGCCATATGCCAGATAGAAGCTTTTTTCAAAAATGAGTAGGGAGAGATCTACAGTATAGACGTGTGTGTCATTATAGAAAGGTTTCTTTATGATGGTTTGAAATAAAGAGTATGGAACTTGACCTTTTTAGCTGACATAGTAATCACCTACTTGATGTAATCCAGATATCTAACACCAAACAATAAAAACATCTGTGACAACAAAACCATATAAAGCTTGTGGAATGATTTAATTTTTTTTAAGAAAAGATAGCAATATTTAATAATCAGATAAGCCTGGATTGGTTCTTCTTACACAAAAACTTTTGTGCTTTGCAAATGCTAGTTTTAAAGGGCTATTAACTTAGAAGTGAAAGCTTTTTAAGCTTGCATGCATATGTTTCAGAGTTACCTCATTCATTCTGCTTTTAGGACCTTGTCATAGTCCACCTGTTTTGCTTTTGCTTAAATTACATCAAAATAATAGCTTTCTTTAGAGAAAAAAAAATCCTACATTTCTACTGACTGCATCTAAACATGATAATATGTTTAAAATTGAAGAGGAGCCATATTCAGGTTGCATGTCTCAGTCACCCAATCTCCCTTTCACATATCTGTTCATGTTGACAGACTATGTCATAATACATCAACAGAGAGATCAGCATAGAAGAACAAAAATTCATCGCCTGACAGCAAGAGGAAAACTGATTTCTAGTATTAAATTAGCAAAAATATACCAATACTTCACTACCAATAAAGACACCATGGCTAAAAACATTCACCATATTATAAATCTGAATGAGCACTGGGAATTTTTTGCTTCAATAATCTTTAAACACAAAAATAAAAGCAGGGGGGTGGTGGGGAAAGAGGGTGGACTCAAGGATGTCAACATCTTTACAAGCAAAGAATTGATTTCTACCAAACTATGCCATTCCATTTTGGTTTTGTTAGTCTTTTAAATATTAGTTCAAAATATTCATTTAATTAGAGAACACTGAACACTATTTTTTCAGGATTCATTTCTGACAGAGGCTCTTTCTTACGAGGTCAAGGAGACACGTGGAAAATTCTCTGCATCAATAGAGTGCATCAGCTTCTTTGTATCTCAGAATTTCTACTCATGTAAAAGGTATTCCAGTTCTCTCATTGCTAGATATAATTTTAATATACTATATTGAGCAGTGGTGTATCGCTAGGAATTTAACAATACCTGGAATAAATAATGTCTTTTTGCAGCCTGGGGCAACATCTGCCACTTATGCATTAATTCTGCCCCTGTTTGAACACTCTACAACATATGCACTTCTCTTTTGTCTGTTATCCTAGAGTTGTGTTATTCCCAAATATTGACATCATCTACTTTTATCAGCACTAACTGCTCTGAAGCTTCCTAGACTCATGCTCAGCTCTATTTCTTTCTATTGATTATCTTCCTCACTCCAGCAGGTAGCTAGCCAGCGAGGCTGTCCTGAGAAATAGCTTCCAATGACTTTATACGCACAATTTACACGGAATTGTTTAAAGAAGATATTAGCCTCAATACAAATCAGTGAACCTCATTTAGTCAATACTGCACAATTCAGCTGTTGGCACCCTGTCACATATTAGTCTTTAAAGTCAACTACCATACCCAATCTGCACATTAGCTATAGTATTTAGTTTCATATTAAAATGAGGGTAGTTTTTCACTTTTCTTTTTGAAATCTATTCAATATACTTTCTACATCACCTCATTGAACCATATGATAGTAATATAATTTTAAGTATAAAAACCTGAGATTAAATGCTTGATTTTTGACAGTGTTCTTAAATATAATAAATTCAAAGGGAAATACTGTTAAGTTAAAATGGAGTGTTTTTCATTAAGTCCAATCAAATGGTAGACAACAAAGGATCTTTTATTTGAGAATATGAAGTGAAAATGAAAACCAGAAAACCTTTACTAAGAAAAGGTCTAGCTAAATTATGTTGGAAGGAGGTCTCCAGATTGAACCTGGGTGTTTCTTTTGCTAAGAATGAATTAAACTAAGATGCACTATGGGAGAACAGCATACAAAGAAGGAAAACCTAGTGCTTCACAAAAATGAAAACAGGGCCTAAATACAGTTAAAATAGAATACAATCTACAAAGAAAGATCAAATATTTAAAAAAAAATCCCTACTGTAATACCCAAACTATTCAAGGAAATTTGGGGAACATTTTTACCCCTTTTGCATTCCACAGCACTACTCTAAAATCCTAGTTGGACATTTATATGAAGATAATCTTTTCCTTTTAGCCTACCAGACTATGATCTATACTATGATTTAGTCTACAGATAAAAGATAGAAGGAAAAAAGAGTATATGTGCTTATGCCTGAATATGTCACTTGAGAAATAAGATAGCTCTTCTTTTGTTTTCGTTCTGTATTAGATGCACTTGTTTTACTGTATTTAGCATATCTATAGTGTTTATACTAAAGTTTCCATGTGCATCCTTCAGCAACAGGATAAAAATAGGAATTGTTCCTAACTGTTGGAAGAAAAATAATTGGTTTTGCTGTATTCGGCAAAGAAATATTTACACTTTTCTTCTAACATGTTGTTTTTATGAAGCGTAAATGCATAGTCAACCTGCAAGGATTCGTGGCTATTATCTACTGCAGGAGGCAGAAAAAAAGAAAAAAAAAAAGAGAGGTTCTGGGAGTAAAAAGACAAAAAAAAAGACCAAAAATGAGACAACAAAACAGAAATCCCCAACTCATGATATGTGATCAATATTCTAGAAAATGCAAAGGGAAAAATGCAGAATCCTTTTTCGGTCCTGATGAAAGTCTGGACTTACCAATACACATCTAAATGCTTTCAAGAGAAGGTAGAATGACCTACCTAATTATCCACTGGGAATATTGGTATCAGACCATAAGCTTTATTCAAAATGTTGGTAATTTGAATACAAAAGCTACAAGCATTTTGCATGACCTCTGCTCCCTGCTCTTTTCCCTTTAAAGCTCAGTGAGTGGTAGCTGAGGTTCTGAACCCAAGGTAGGAGAGAGATGCTAAAGATGACCAGTCTAGCCTTCCTGATACATCTTCATATACACACACACAGTCTCCCACTCACATACACATATTTATCTCAAACTGATGCTCATAGAAAAACTTTCCCCTTCTCTAAGCTTCTACAAGGAACATTTCAGAAACCAAAGGGGAAAAAAAAGGCAGTGAGGACAGAAATAGCTGCATATTCAGGCAGCAAAAAGGCAGGTGTGGTATGGGAATTCCTAGTGTTCTTTGCTGCTCTGCTTTTGCTGTTGAAGGATTTGAGGGCTATTTTCATGGGTCTAAATATGTTTATAATAAGTCCACTTGGAATGAGAAATCTTCTAGATACTGTTTGGTCTATTTACTTGAGTAGATATGTTTATTTAAAATAAAGTTACACTGTCCTTCAGCTGCTGTCTTCTGTGCATGTACCCACCCATTATTTCCCTACAATTACATTAGTAATTACTAAAGTAGATGCAAATCTTTTACTTATTTATTATATAAACTGTCTCTTGGGAAATTTTACAAAATATTTATATGCATTCAGTACTTAAATATGTTATAATAGTTTTACTGTAACATTTCCTTTATAGTATGTTAGTACTTACTTCAGTCATGTCTTTTAAGGATTGACAGATAGAATTGTAGCTGGAAATATAGTTAATTCAAAGTTCATTTCTAAAAATCCTGATCTTTTAAAGTTAACTCTGTGTTATATGTAATGAATACTCTGGATAAGCAAGTGTAGTGACAAAGGAAATAAGGACACACTTATTTTGGAGAAGCAACACATTTTGGGGAAGATATAGCATATAGAGTAAAACAACATATGCATTCTCAACAAAGCCAGGTTGATGTAGCTGTTTCCTTAAGGCAATAAAAATATTTTAATGATTATTACCTGTGTCTCCTTTCATTGTGACAGGAAAAACCCCACAAAATTTCTTATTTATGCTCATTTTTAGAGACAGATGGATTTACTATGTGCTTAAGTTAAGCTATAGTGATCTCTTTTTTCCATATTGTCTTAAAATGGTAACTGGGTTTGAAAAAAAAAACCCACCTAGGAAGTAGATTAGTATTATTTAATATTGAGGAGAAAGAACAACTTTTCTACCTGAAACTAGAAAGCACTTTTAGCCCAAACAAATATATTAGTTTCATTCTTTAATGCAAATATTTCTACTTGCAGATCTCAGGATTTCTTTAAAATAGGTCCTTACTACACACAAAGGTGCACACAAATAATTTACAGTCACCTTTCCTTAGCCATTTATGTTGAGAATATACTATTAAAAATATCTGTTGGGGAAATAATAATAATTGAATAACATTGTCTTCCCCCTAAAAGCAACGTGATTAAAATATGATTGTGTTATTTATCAGTAGACATTACTAGTTTCTCTGCTTGATTAGCTTTTGATTAATGCTCAGAAATTTAAATTCAGACATACTTAGCCTCTGATTTTTAGACAGATGTCAGTCAGCATCACTGTATCAATTTTTCATCAGAAAATAGAGATGCATGTTAAAACAACTTTAACAAACATGGAGTCTCTACACGGGACCATATTATTAATGCTAATTATATCCTTAAGATAAGCATTAACTGGGAGGAAGAAGAGAATCAAGTTGTTTACAGAACATGTGAATCTAAACTGGACACAAAACTGCCTACTTTGCTTCGCATTCTCTTCCTTCAGTCTCACAGTTGTTTACGTAGTACATGGAAATATTATAAAACTATTGAAGATAGTTTAAATAAAGATATTCTCCCGACATGACTACCCTGGGATACGTGTTTCAGGAACCAGTGATTGTGTGTCAATTCATGTTATATAGTTTTAAAAACATGTATGTAGCATGTTCTTTATGTGTGTTTGCATGCTTGTATATACCACGTTTCATCACTACTGAGTGTGTGTCTTTGTGTCTGTGTTTATAGTGTAGTGAAAATGAAGAGCATTCCCTTTTGGAAGAGCCCTACTTGACCAAAGTCCTGTCCTCCAGTTTGAGAGAGAAGGATGGGAAGGAGCACTATAAGGAGCACAGCAAGAAAGGTCCGACACTACAGCCCACTGAAGTCGCTTGCAGTTACCAAATGTGTTTTAAATGAAAGTTTTAGATATACAGTGCTTAGAGTCCTTTGAGCCATATTAAAGAAATCACAGCTCCACAAATCAGGCTTACTAATAAGACTACTTTTTGGGGGGTTAAAGTTAAGTGGCCAGATGCACCATTTCACTGCCATTCTAAAGATAATTCTAAAACGATGCTCAGCTGGTGCAATATGTTTGTGTTCACAAGATGAAGTGAAATTTAAATTTTAAAAAGGGGGAAAGATTTTGAAGAGTTTTGAGGGAGGCCTATTTATCTTCCACCTAATTTAAAAATTAGTCTTGGCTGTCTTCTCACTCCATCAGTCCTTGAATCAAAATTCCAAATTAGAATGTATTATTTTCTTAGCCATGTTAAGCAGCATTAAGTAGAGGGAAAGGATTTTATCTACATTAAGGAACCAATCCTACAATTTTCACACAGGAAAAACACCCTTTAGAGTCAATAGCAATTTATGCAATTTATATTTCCAAAAAACCCAAACCAACCAAAGAAAAAAAACTCCACACAAACGAGCTTTGATTTTTCAACATTATTGAATACCTTTTCTTATACTACATTTCACCGCATTTCAGAAACACATCAGAACAGAGCACAACTTGCAGTCTCAGTGTTCCTTCTCTTCTTTTCTCTCCCTCTCACTTATACCATTTTGATTTTGAATTTGCTGGAGCCCATTTAATTTATAAATAATCTTAAACTGTTGAACTGTTCTCTAGCTTATTTGAACAGGAGACAATGTTATTGAAACTAATCTAGTTAACAAGGTAATTAGCTTTTGCAATATTCCTCAGAAGGCTGGAAACCAACAGTTCATCACTGCACTATACAAATAACAGTAGCAATGTTAAGCCTCTGCTTAAGAGTGGTTCTATCAAAACTCACCGGTCACATTACCAACAAAGATATTGTTTTTAAAAAGTATCTAAGGGCCATCTAAAACTGATTAATTCACTCGAACTGAAAGGATGAAAATATTTTCCAATAGTAACCCACTGTAAAACATAGGCTACTGCTGGTGTTGAAAAGATGGGCTGGAACTACAAAAATCCTTTTTATTGCTTCCACAAAAGGCTTTGGGCCTAATTATTTTTAAGTATAATCCAGCCAACATCTTCTCATGCTTAGCTGCACTGAGTGACACTATTTGTGATGCCCAGTCTGCTGAAACTGAGCAGGTTGCTGTCAGTTTAAAAATGACTATAATAAAAGTGACCATGAAGATGGATCTTGTGATTTTGCGTTTCTAATCAGTCATCTGTGAAGAACACTTTTGCTTTGATTCAGCAGACTGGTGACAGCCATGATTGATAGTGCATGAGGATGAAAAAAGGTTATTAACTGTCTTCCTATTAAACTCAATGTATTACCCCTCTAGGTGCATCTCATACTTTAACTTAAAGTACTTACTCAGGTAAGGTCAAGAATGAACTCTATAAACACAGTATCCATCCTGTTGTAGATGAACCAGGAACTCTAATGTTAAATTTTGAATGTTCAGCATTATAGCATATCTGAATCCTTCTACCTTAATTACAGTGCCAAAAGCAAAAACTGAGCAGACCTTTATATGCTTCTAAATATATAACTACACACAAATATTTTTGTGTGAAAAAGGGACGGATCAGGTGCTTCTGTGTGTGGGCACATACACACATGTGCACGCACACACACACACATTTTACTTATTAAAATAGTCTCAAAATAAAAGTTTGAATAAAGTTAACAAAAAAAAAAGGTGGAACAGGGATATGAATTGTCTAGGGTGCTCAAGAATAAATCTTACACAGAAAACAGCCTTTTACCTGCTGGTAGTTAACTTCATTATTAACTTGATCAAGTGTGATTTAATAATTTATGAAGGCTTCCCATTAAAAGAAAATCCAAATATTTTAGCATAAATGTAGAAATATCTATTTGTTGCCTTACAACATATTTTAGTTTTAGTTTTTGTTTCCTTTTCGTTTTTATTTCCTGATGATTATCTTATCAATCAATACTCACAACTATCTACTGAAAAAGAAAGGAAAATAGCACATGTATTCATTTTCAAAATAATTACTTGGTGGAAATACTGATTCCTAGAGTACTTCTAGTTTCTAAGGATGTCTCTGTGAAGAGAAAATTGTAAAGGAGTTCAAGCAGAAAAAGAGTGAAATATGTTTTCTGTGTTCACATTTATTCCTCCTGACACCAGAAATGAACTGAAAGTGGAAAGTTGTCCACTTTCTATTGTATACACAGGTTAGCGTCTTTCTAAATTAATGAGTTTATTTGGGGAGTAAATATTTTTTTTTAAAAGTTTTCATCTTTTGGAATTAGGTGTTTTACAAACACTTCGTAATCAGTAGCATTTAGATGCTCTTTGAATTTTTTTACATATATCTTGCATTACAATCGTTTTCTGTCAAAAATAAGTAGACCAAGACATCAAAAATCCTATGACTAACTACAGTGTGCAGACTGTTATCTGAAGGAATGTACAGACACGCTTGTTTAAAATAAGCTCTTTCCACACTGTATATAAGATCTCCCCACAAAATACATACAATCCGTATTTGTTTTTCAGAGTATTAAAACATACGTTTAAATTTAGTTTTATAATACTCCTTCATTTCCTCTTAAATTACATCAAGAATATTTTTTGCACTCAGTAACATAATTTCAGAGGAAAGCAAGAATATTATACCAAACTAGATCACTTTGGAGAAAGACGGAAAAAGTATATCTCTGTCTTGACTATTCTATAATGTATTGTCATGCACAAAGTCCTCAGCATAAGTAAATATTTTAATCTTTTCAAGGTGCTGTTGAATTTCAGTAGTGTCTGTTATTTTTAAACAATTTTTTAAAAAACATTCATAGTGGGTTAAAAAGAATTCGGAATAAATATAATCTACCTATTATGATGATGCTATCTCACAAAAACAAAAAAAATTAAACAATTCTCTGTAACATCTTTATTTCTGGAAAGTGTGTTCCTTTCAGGTGTGGACTTGGGAATAGGCACCAATTTTCCCTTCAGTAACATTTCTGCTTTATAATAAATTGCAATCCTGTTGTAGCCCCGTGTGGATTTACAACTGGCAGGCTTTTTCTCTGACAATTTGGGGTCACTGTGGATATAGGTGAACAATAATTTCAGAGGTGATGGAGATATTGACAGAATTTAGTACTCTAAGTTCCTAGGCAAATATTTGTAAAATGTACACCCCTACACTGTGGTATAATAATAAGACTTCTGGATTATATTGTTTGCCTTGTTTGTGCATTGTATTTTCTTGGAAACTATCAAAAATATTAATTTCCATTTGTGCCCATGTCAGTACTATGAAACGTTTAAAGTAAAAGCTAACATTCCTCCCTCAAGCACATTTAAGCAAAGAAGAAAGTTACAGGTATTAGAGGTTTAGCAAAAAAAAAAAACAAAACACATAACATGCTTTTAGCAAACCAGAATTATATGACAACATTTGTTTTGGGTATCCTTATGGGTGCCTGAAACAGGTAAAACCATGTTATCAGACTTCACACTGAACAGAGGTCCTAACAGTAGTGAGAGTTTCTGACAGCGGGCCAGATCTACGTTTACTCACTCAAGAAGGGACAGGCAGGATCGAGCCCCCGCTGTTCACTTCATGTGTGTAACCTATAGAGAAGAAGTCTAAACATAACTCCATCCATGTGTAAAACAGCGAAAATGTTTCAGTCAGTATGGAAGAAATTAATGAACTAGATTTCTTCCTCCAGCTTCTTTAAAAGAATTGTCAAAAGAACAAAACAGTGGATCCCAATTAATGAAACAAAGGACAGTTCAGGGCCATTTAACCTGGAACAATCATTTCCTCGGGTTAAGGTTTATTCAAAACCCAGACCAAGTTTGAAACGTTAATTCTAGTGGTACCCTTTGAAATCCTGCTTTATTCCACCACTCACTACACACATGAAAGCAAATCCTGCGATAAACTGCAGGCTAAGTGCATGTGGCCCAACCAGGACCATACAAAGGCGACACACGTAGCATGTGTCACAGCCAGCAGCACATGAGTGACTTCACCGGGGGGGGATCCCTCATCTAGATCCCACTCCAGACAATCAGGGCATAACATGGGAAAAGGCCAAATAAAAAAGAAGGAAAGGAAGGAAGATGGGGGAGCGAGGGGGGAAGAGGGAAAAAGAAAATAATAAGAGCTAGACCCCAACCCCCACCTCCTGCCCCAGACAAACGAGGGCAGGTAGACGGCTGGGAAAGCCGGCCACCTCCCGCGGAGAGGATGCTGCCGCCGCCAGCGGGGAGCCCCCGGCGCGGGGCTGCGCGGGGCGCGCTGCTCCCGCCGCTGCGGAGAGGAGCCCGCGCACCTGCCGGGCCGGCCGAGGGGCAGCGCCCCCGCCCCGCCGCAGGCCGCCTGCCCCGGGCCGCCCCCGCCGGAGGCGTCACTGCTTCCCTCGGCCCGGCGGGGACCCGGCGGAGCGGAGCGCTCTGGGCCGGTCCCCCTGCGGCCGCCACAGCTCCGGCTGCGCGGCTCGGGGGCGCTGCCCGGCGGCGGCGCGGAGCGGCCGCCGCGCATCCCGCGGCCCCTGCGGAGGCTTCGCGGAGCTCTGGGCACCGGCCGCGCCGGGCCCCGCAGACACGGCGCGGTGGGAAGAGTGGGGCTGGTAATGAATTCCAGCAGAGAGCTGGAGAGGAAGCATTTTTCAGGGATCTGCCATATTTAACACTGACCACACTAAAGATGTTATTAGCAACGGGGAGGTGTACGGGAGGGGCTGGGGGGAGGGGTGCGCGGAGGGCAACGGGGGATGCGATAAGGGAAAATAGATAATGACACATAATCCAAACCAGAAGTTTGAAACCAAGTTAGTTCGCTGAAAAGAGCCACAAACTCGACTTTTTTTTTTCTTTCTCTCTCTCTCTTTTTTTTTTTTTTTTTAATAGGTTGGGACTGAAAGACAGGGAGATAAACTTTTTAACGAAAGAAATATCCCCCTACCAACCGGGTAAATAAAATAGCTGAAGTGAAACAGTGAAAGAGATGGGGGTAGGGAAATGCAAAGGACGTACTACTCTTTAGAAACCCCAAAGGAAATTGTAAAGTAGGAAATGAAAAGGAGGAGGAGAAACATTTCTGTTGTAAATTAGAGGGAATGAAGATTAGCGGGAGAAAAGGAGGGAAATAGCTGCAGAAAGTCTTAAGTAAAGCACCACTGAAGATTAGCCAAGGTATAAAATATTCCAACTGTGGAAAGAGCGTGGTGCACTCATCCCTTCAGCATGGGTGTGTGAAAGGGAAATGAGTAGGGATAATTACTAATATAGCACATGTCCGGAGGAACCAATCCAAAATAAGAGATAAATTTGGCTGGTGAAGACAGAAAGGAAAAAGGCTGGAAGAAAACTTAGGAATACTAATACCTGAGAAGAGAGGAAGAGAATTAGAGGAGGAAAAAGTCTCCAAGAGCACAGGGAAACTTAGAGAACCAGCTGGATAGGGAGGAAACAGCTACGGCAGAGACGGGAAGAGAGAATGAAAGTGAGGTAGAAAGAAAATGGGAGAGATTAAGGGGAGCAAATAAACCTGGGAGAGGGAACAGTTGGAGCGAATGGGAAGAAGGAAAGCAGGAGCGGAAAACTAGGAGAGAGGGAAGGAGGGACGGAGGGAGGGATGCAGGGAGAGAAGGAAGGAGACAGAGGGAGGAGACAAGGACTGAAGTCTTCCAGCCTGGGGAAGGTGCAGCACTGAGTGAGAGAGAGCTCACTCTGAGGGTTAGGTTAGATTTCCAGAGCTCTTAGAGCTCATCGACCAGCCCGCTGGAGTCACTATTCAACCCGAGTCCCAAACACACGCCTCACTAACTACTTTACAGCCACTTTCATTGATTTTCTTTATCAAATAAACATAATACCCGTTACAGCAACACTTCCTCTTCGCGCAGCTAGAATGCCACAAGCTCTGATTGCTGCATTTTTCCGGCTTACGGTTCCCCACCCTCCACCCCTAAATAAATTGTGTTCTTTCACTTAAATGGTCTAAGACATTATTGCCTGCAGAATTTTTCTGTAATCTGGAAGGTACGCTGCAAGCCAGGCAAATCGTTTAAATTATATGGTAAAGGGTCCCCATTCCCGTCGCCCTGGCATGAAGACAAAATTTTTCCCCCACAAATTCAAGGGTACCTTATATATTTACATACTTATTTACTGCTAAGTGTTAACTTAGGGGATGATGTCAAAGCGAATGCTCCAGCCTGAAAAAATGCAGGAAAAAAATTAACGCAATTTTAGCACACGCATCTAAACTGTCACTTGATCTAAGCATTTCAGCCACAAAACTCAATTTTATTTAAAAAATCCCTTAAAAGTAGCCCCCTTCAAAAGCTGTTTTTGAACCAGGCTCTTCCATATATGTCAAAGGGCTGTTGAATTATTCATTATTATAATTACTATCATCATTGTCATTATCCCTTTCCATGTGGAAATAATTTTATTATCGTAATTTGATATCTGAAGAATTTCCTGTTAGTCGTTTGATAATCATTTTTTTCTACTGAAAAGAAAAGTTTTGTTTATAAATGAGAGAAAAATATTTTAAATGCTTTTATGTTTACTATAGATTTCCGTTTATCTAATCGATCGGAATGCCAATAAATCGATTAAAGGTTTAGTGTTTTACAAACAACCATTTTGTGCTTTTTGATTTTACGTTCGGAATGATTTTAATAAAGCTAATATCTTCTCTGAGCGTTTGTTCAGCCCAAACCTAATATTCCATCATTTCTATTATTTACAATTGCAATTTAAAGTGTTTTTAATGAGAAAAATAAACACAAATAAAATAAGGAAATAATGTGATTAAATTACTTTGTGCCTGTGGTCAACATATTTAGGCAAAGCCCTTAAAAATCTTGGTGAATTATATGCGATCATACAGTGATTGCGGAATATTAAATTAAACTTAGATAAATCCGCATTGAAGGAGGCAGCACCCAATCCTGAATTTATTTCCCATTTTCTATAACAGCATCACTGCGCTCCTCTCTTTGCAATGACAATGTGCCAAATCTAGGCATTTTGAAAACATTTTCCATATGCTTTAACTGGAGACTGATAGACAAAGAAGAAAAGGAGATGGTCTTTTTTCTCTTGAGGTATATTTCCTTTAACTTTTCCTCCAACCTTTTCTGATCTTCATCATTTTTTTAAGCAAAAGTTTGAAAATCATTAGGACCTTTTTTTTACCTTTTACGGTTTGTTTTTTTTTTCCTTATCGCATAATCAATTCCTGAATTGTGGAGTTTCAGTTACGCTATAATGCAGGACTATAGAACTGTCATTTCTATACCTTGGCGGACAACATTTTGGGGAGAAAGCATTGATTCATTTAGTTTTCGCTTGCTGTTTTTTGTAATTAAAGATGGTTTTAATTATACTTTTTTTTTTTTTTTGGTAAGTCAGATCAGATGTGCTGCTTGCTTGCTGGAAGGTTTTTTTCTTTTAACGGTGCTCTTAATTTATGTGTAGTTTTTACGGATAACACAGAGGTGGTGGCTTTTATTTAGCTGTAAAATCCACACGTTTTCTTTGAAAACTTGGCTCCTTGGGCGAAAATAACTTTTTCTGGTTGCTTTATAATCGCTGTTTGTCGCAGAGGTAGTTTAGCATATTGTCTACACAACAAAGATTCCTGTTTTATTGGCAGTGTGGATTGCTGGATTTAGGTATAAATATTTCATAACTTTTCTCTTTCTGCAGTAAGATCGGTAGTTTTATTGGCTTTTTCTCCCTTTTTGTCTGTCTTTCTAGCAGAACCGTTTTATTTCTGAAGTCCCTTTTTGTCCTTTTCCAGAATAGAATGTAAAATTTTTCCCTTGGATATATCACTGCTGGAAATATGCTCTTGGGCTTTCTGGAGGGGATGGGGGGGAGCGGTGGTAAGCGGTCGTTTTCCTTTATTTGCATAAGAGCTGGTGAAGTGCCTGTGAAGTTGGTGAATTGCTATTGTTTGGGGCTAGTCCTGACTGTTTTTGTTTATAAACACTGGGGTGGTTGCCGGGAGGGGAGGGAGGTCAGAGCACTGTCAAAGCGTTGACCTCTGAAAGCCCAGAGGGCGCCTGGCTCCTTCACCCTCTCCTTTCTCTCTCTCCCTCTCCCTTTTTCTTTCCCTTCCCATCCAAGGCCAGGAGCTCAGGTTCAGGGCATTTAATCCCCGCGATCTGCCCAAGAAAGGAGCTGAAAAAGGGCTGTTAAGGCTCCGGAGGAAACGCCGGCAGCAGACTCAGACCTGGAAAGCTTTTATTTATAGTAACGTCCGGGTGCGCGTTTTTGTGCGGCTCCGGCCAAAATAACAACAACAACAAAAAGCCAATCGGGAACGGCACTATTTAGCTCAAAATCTCAGCGAGATGTCTATACTATTGGGCTGTGATTCTTCTCTAAGGTCACTGCTCGTTAGACGCACTTTCAGTAGGTGAATGCCAAATCTGGGGCAGTGAGGGCAGAATTGAAATGCAATGTTATTGTTGTTTTATTTCTTTTTCGAACAAAACTTTCCAGGAATCAGATCGGGGATTTTTGTTTTCCTTTCCTCCTCCCTCTTCCCCTCGTCCTCGGCCCCCGCCCCCAACCCTTTTTAGTGTCTAGTGGAATGTGTTGGGGCGGGGGGGGGCGGCGTTGTAAATTAACAATAGATTTGTATACATGATACCTGAAAACAGAGAAATTATTAATAATAGCCAAACGCTTTGGGTTCAGAGTCAATTTCATCTCGGGGGGGAAAAAAAGAAAAAGACAAAAAGTACAAGAGATTGCTATCAGGTTTAAGTATGTTTTGAAAAGAAGTTGCTGAGTTAAACAAAAATGTTAGTTAACACACTGCCTTTGTCAAATAGCCCCCGGGAGGAGAAGAGACAACAAAAAGGAGAGGAGGTGGGGGCTGGGGATCTGAAAGTGTCTGTAGCTCAGATAAAGGGTCTGTAACACTGAAATCTTGTAATACCTCGTTTCAAACTGAGCTCATCTATAGACTTAGAGAACGCAGTAAAAAGACATGGATCCCCTTTCCCTTGGGTTGGGGTCTGGGGAGAGGAGAAGGTGGGGGAAGGGAACGCTTATTAGGGAATTATGTCGGTTTATTAAAAAGGGGAGCGGCTATGTCTGTAATTATGCAGATCCCTGTGCCCCTGTGTGTCCGCAGCGCAGATTTAGGGAGTGAAATGAGCTTGACGGAGAGACGTGGTGTAACAGAGCCCGGTTTGGGCTAGGATTTCTTTGTCTATTAAAGAATGGCCAGTCTCCGGCTCTGGCCCCCATCAGCTCCGTCTCGCCCAGGCCAATAAGTTTTCCTTGGGGCTGAGGCTGGAGGTGGTGAAGGACAGAAAAGGCTGAGGGGTTTTTTTTAAATTTTCCCCCTTCCCTTTCTTTGAAATGTAACGTCACTATCAAGAGCTTTTTGTGGTTTCAACAGGAGGCTCAAAAAAATCCCAAAATATGTAACGGTGCCTGCAGGAAAAGTTTGGAGGAGGTGGGCGGGGGGTCCATCGAGACAAGAGGAGAGGAGATGAGAGGTTAGGCGTGAGTCTTCAGGGGCGATCAGCTGAGCAAGAGAGGGAGGAGAGAGGGGAGTGGGAGCGGGAGCGGGAGCGGGAGCCGGGCCGGGCCGGGCCGGGCCGGGCCGCCGGGGAGCCCTCCCGCCGCCCGCCGGGAGCCCCGCACCGCTCCGCAGCCGCGCCGGCGGCCCCGGGTCCTCCGCGCCGGCCGCCCCCAGCCCGCGCCGCGCTCCGCTCTTATCACATCCCACAAACCTGCTGCTGCTGCCTCCCGGAATTAACCTTCTTCGATTTTTCCTAGCTACGTGGCGATCCCCGGGTTCCTTCTAAACTGTTAACACCTCGTAGTGCCTTTTTTTTTTTTTTTTCCTACACACCCCGCTTCGCGATAGCTACTATTTTTAGGGAGAGAGAAAGCGAGCGAGCGAGCGAGAAATAGAGAGGAGAATTAAAACGTTAGGAAGGACAGTAAACAGTAGCAGAAGAAACCTTGAAAAATGTGGACTCTCCTCTCGCAATTCCTGCCTTATTACCCCGCTCCTTTGTTCCTTTAGCTGTAACTCAAGAACACCATAAACCTATATCCCCCTCCAAGAAGAGAGAAAGAGGAAAAAAACTCTAAAGCCAAAAAAATAATGACTTGACTGTTCTGACGTTTGGTGTTTTGACATTAATGACATTAATGATATTGATGTTTCACCAGGAAAAAAGCACTAGGAATAAAAGAAGTGGGGGGGAAGTGCGGAGAGGGGAGACGATTTTAAAACTAAATTATCTTCGTTTCCTTATTCTTCTGTGACATTAAGTATATGTGTTTCTGCACTTGAATTTGAAATAGATGTATTGTTCTCAGGTGCTTCTTCATCACATTGTATTTAGTTGTCTTCAGTCTTAGGAAATGTGTTGCCATTCTTCAGGCATGCACTTGAATGGACAATGCATCCTTCTATCTCAGTCCTGTTTCATCTACAATTTAAACCTAAAAGCTCTCTTTCCATCATACTCCCTCAATCTGATAACTGTAAACTGGTTTCAGAGATTCCATTTTCACTCTTTGTTTGCATTTTTTTCCACCTTGTAAACAACGATGCAGAATATCGCTAGTTTCCTTATTACCTTCCTTGACAGGGCGCAGTGCCTGTGCAAATCTGCATACGTGTACTCACATCTTTTTTCATTGATGAGCTGGGGCAATGCTTAGGTGAGGCTTGGAAAAGCAATAAAGTTGCTCTCACGAACCCTTCAGTGCCCCTGACTTTTTCCTTAAGTTCGAGTCTTGGAGATTTTCCTGAAGTTTGAAGTAAGGTTTCTCTGGATTGGGGTAGGGTTCCTTCCCTGCTTTATTTGCAGACTCTGATTTTTGGAATAGCTGTACTTTCAGGATGGTGATTTTTTTTTCCTTTTTTTCCTCCCCTTTCCAAAGACCTATTTTCTTTTTCCCTTTCTTTTTTTCTCTTCTTTTCTTTTTCCTAAAACTACCAAGACCTTCACTCTGACCTTAAACATCTGCTTTTAGACACTGGGTTCCCTGACACTGGCCTGTGCTTCCTTAAGGGCAGCCTTAATTCATCATCAGGTGGGGATTTTCCTATTAGCATTAGTTTCAATACTTGCAAAATGTTCTCCTGGAGCAGGAGGTTTAAGGCCCAGAGAGGTGTCTGTTCCTGCCATCCTGGATTTTGCTGGTTTGTTGTTGTTGCGTGCTTTTAATGGAAGGTTGTGATAAAACCTTCCTGCTGGTTTCTAGTGTTTAAGGCCTAAGACAAGGTTTTGATGGGTATCGCAGGAATCACGAACTTCAAAGGCATGTCAGCTCTAAGGTTATGGTTCACCTGCGCGGGGTCCTTGGTACTGTAAATATCTCTTGTGTGTAACTGTGACTTAGTGACCATTGCTGGTATACCCATTTCTGGAATAGCATTATCAAAAATCTGCACGTGTTCCTGCGGTGTATTTGGATGCTCTTTGAATAGTCATGTTTTTATCTTCAGTAGGGGGTATTTTAAAGTATGTCTACTCCTAGTTTTAGTTAATTATCTTTTAATGAAAGTGTCAGTCATATTCACATCTGCAGTATTAGGTTAAGATAATTAGATTTTCAAATGAGAAGCAATCTTCTTAAATCCCACACAGGAAAATATTTGTAGAAGATTTCGATTTATAATGACATCTGTACATTTTACCCTACTTTTCATCATAATAGTGTGCCCCGCTCCCGCCCCCCCAAGAATGAAATATGTCTGGTAAAATATAGCAGATAAAATATTAATAAAATATCAATACTTGCAGGGAAAGTGGAAGATGATGCATGTATATGCATGAAACCTGTATTGTATGCAAAGAGATTCTTTCCCTGGGCTGATATTTACCTCATTTTGATAAGGCTGTTTACAGTTGATATTGTATATTCTGGTAGGCTTTGCTTTTTACTTTGTTGGTATCTCCAAGCAGTCACATGGAGTCAACAAATAAGGTCTGCTATGTTTTGTGTGACTGCGTGTATGTGGAGTGTATGTGCATATGTGTAAATACGATGTAGGATGTGAGCGCATACGTGTGTGCGTTTGTGTGCGTATGTGTAAATAAATCCGTCTTTATCTCTGTATGGGTAGTTATTCCCTATCAGATATAT